>NW_020797890.1:16672-463746 GCF_003369625.1 Aspergillus mulundensis | reverse complement strand
CGGGATGGCTAGGCCTAAGCCTAGCCATGTTGGCCTTTTGGCTACCGTCACACCTCCATTTCCCGATTAGGAAGGTGCAGATCGCTGGCTTGACATTAACTAAAAAAAAGGGTAATTATATAACTACTTTACTTTACTTTAACCTTATAATATAGTTTTTTTTACTATATAATAATTTAAACCTTAACTTTATAATCCCTTTTTTACTTATAATTTATATAAATAAGTTTAGTTATAAAGCTAACTATATTTTATAGCTATTATAAAAATATAAAATCTATATTTTAATTTTAATAGTGCCCGGGCCGCAAGCCTTATAATACTTATAATAAATATAAAAATAAGGTATATTTATACTACCTTATATATATATTATAGCTGCTAATATATAATAAAAAAAAAATAAATAATTTATTATAACTATAGGCCTTTTTAACCTGTTCCTTTAATATTTTCCCCTTAGTATAATTAACCTAAATATATAATAAGCGCGCTTACTATAGCTAAAGCCAGATTATTAATACTATAGTATATACTTATTTAATAACTTATAATAAGTAAAAAAATATTATAAAAATATAAAATAATAATATATATAGTAAGTAGCTAATTAAATAGCCTATATAATTAATTTTAATAAACCCTAGCTTTTTTATTTACCTTTAACATGCCTATTATTATTAATTATATTTATTACCCCTATACCCCCTTTTATACTTATAATAGCCATATTTTTATTATTACCTATACCTTGCCTGCCATGTAGGCGCCTACAGCCAGCTATTATTATTAATAAAAATAATATTAAATTAAATATTAATAGCTTAATTATTATAAGCTCCTAGTTTATTATTAAAAATAATTTACCTTTATTTTTATAAACTATTAAAGTTAACTCTAGCCCTTTTATACACGCAAACCTAGACTATACTTTTTTATTATATTTATTTTTTCTAATTAATTTTATATATTTAGCTATTATAAACCATAATTAAAAGCTATTAAATAACTTTTATTACTAGCTTAACACATACTAGCTAAAAATATATAATTATTATTAGGAATAGTGATTTAATATAAATCTTTAAAAAAAAAATAATATTTACAAGCGTTGCGTGTTAGCTAACTAAAACCAGGAAATTTTTAAATTTAGTTTATAAAATAAAATAAATCCTGGTAATATTCCTTTTTACCTCCTAAAATTAATATAAATTAAGAAAATACTAATTATAAAAGTTTATATATTTATTAAGGTTTATTATATTTAAAATTATTAATATTTATATAAAGGCTATATTATTAACTTTTTATAAAATACTAGTTAAGTATATAAATAGCTCCTACTTTTACCTAAAAAACTTAAGGTATTAATCTTATAGCTATTTAATTCTAGTATAAACTAGGGAATATACCTATAATTTTATTATAATTTTAAAGTATAGTGCTAGGCAGTTAAATAATAACTAAATTATTTTTAAGTAAACTATTTAAGGTACTAAAATATAATTAAAAATAACTATAACCTTATATAGTTACTAAAAAATAAACTAGTTAATTATTTTATTTTAAACCAGAAGCTAGCCGGTAAGTTAATTATTTTAAATAATAACTAATAAGTAAACCTTAATAATATACAGGCGCCTAATATAATTATAATACTTAATTTACTTATAATAACCACGGAACTTAAGGCTTTACAAGCCATGGTAAATAATATTACTAAGCTAATATATAATAACCCTTATTTAACTCTTTTTTTATTTTATATAATATTATTATTTAAGTTTAACTACTTATAATAATTATTATTACTAGTATTTCCTACCCTTTTTTTTTATAATAATATAAAGCTAGTTATAACACACCCGCGCGAGGTATTATTTATAAATTATGTTAAATACTTACTTAAATATAAAAGTAGCTATTTTATACGGCATTCCTGGTTTTAATATATTTACTTTAATATAATTTATTATTAATAAATAAATTAACAAGCTAGTTTTTATATTTATAACCACATGCCTAGCTAGCAAGATATTTTTATAAAAAAGTTATAAACAGCCTTTTAATTAAATATAGCTAAATTATCCACGCTATTAAGTTTTATTATTAATTTTTTTAAAATTATTCGCGGTACGCGGTCATTTTAATATAGTAAAAAAAATAACTTAAAAGCCATAATTAAAAAATATTAGTAAGTAGCCTGTTTTTTATTATTATATATATTATTTTAACTACTTATTTTTTAAATAGGCACAACTTACCTATTTTTAACATTCTTTGCAGCTAATTTATACTAAAATAACCTAATATAATAATTACCTAAGTATAAAGCATGGCGCGATAATATAAAAGCTATTTATAAATAAATTATATAATATAATTTATAAAATAACCCTTATATTATTATAATATAGTTTTATTATTATTACCGCGCGTTTTTTAATATAATTATTAAGCTTAAGTTTAATATTATAAATAATTAATCTTGCTATAAATAGCAAGATTAAAATTTAACTTATAATTATAATATATATTAAATATAATTTATCCCTATTTTTAATAACCTTTAATAATTTAACAAGTTATAGCGGTTATTTAAGGCCTATTAAGGCATGTATATTATAGTTATAAACCCTTTTTATATATAAATTATTATTATTAATATAAATTATAAGGCTATTTAGCTACCCTAGTCTTAGTAAAAAAACATACTTGCCTATCTTACGCAGGTTATAAACCATGTACTATGCTATTATTATAATATAAATTACTATTAATAAAAAAATAAGTAAATTAAGTAGGTTATTTATTACTTTTATTTTCCTATAGCAACACGGCGTGATTTTTAGTTAATAAAACTAACTAGTAATATATATTACTATTTTTTTTTAGCTTATAATAATATAACCCTAAATATATTTAACCTAACTATTAACTTAGGGTAGCTTATAAACTTAAACATAGTTATATATACTAGTAAGTGCTTCTTACTTTATTATATTACTAAGTATATTATAAAGCTTAAAAAAAAAATAAGGTTATATAAAAAAATTATAAAATTAATTTTTAAGTATATTAATACACGCTGTTTTTTACTATTACTAATATAAAAAATAATAAATACCCTAATTATAAAGCAAGATTAGTTTATATAAAAGGTTTACCACCATTTACTAGGCCTACTACTTTAAATATTAAGTTATAACATGGTTATTATTTTATATTTTATAAATTAAAAATAAAATAATTTATTTTTACTACTAGATATAGACCGCAATAATACTAGTAATAAAAAAGGCAGTATTAAATAAGATTTAAATATAATAATAAAGTATATGCAGTGGCTACTAAAGCTTGCTAATTTAATACTATTATATTATATATACTATTATACCCTATAGCCTAAAGCGTATAAAAAGGTTAAAAGCAAGATAAAAAATTATGTTATTTAGTACTACCTAATATATAGTTAAGTTATAAATTTAAAAAATTTTACTTATGTTAAGTTAATACTCCACTATTTATTTATTAAAATAAATAACCTGTATATAATTAATAAATTAGTGTTTAATAACTTTTATAATATATACAAATATTACCGTAAATACCATGGCTATAAAAAAAATAGCTACATGTAGGATAATAAAAATATAAAAAATAAAATTAATTTACTAACTTAGGATAATAACACTAGCCTAACCATTAAGGTACTTTTTTAAAAGGCTATGGCGGCTTAACAACCCAGCCATAATAATAATTTTTTTATAAAACTTAATAGCCTGGGCCAGCGCAATATTAATTAATAATATAATTAAATTTAGCATGTAAAAAAACCTGGTTTTAATTTAAAATTTTAGGATTTAGTAAAGGCAAATTACCTAGTAAATATATTAACTTATTTATTAGCTTATTTAAATAGCCTAAAGGTTAAGCAACACTAGCTATATAATATTATAATTAAATATTATAAAAGTATCTTATAATCGCGCGGTTTACTAATTTTTTATATAAATAATAAATAATAATTTATTTTTATATATTTATTACCCTTATTAAAATAATTATTAATTAATTTAGATAGCAAGGCTAGTACTAGTAAATCTTATATTATTAGCCTATTATTTATAACCCTAAAATATATAGCTTTTTATACTAGTAATTATAAAACCTTTATTATTATATAAGCTACTTTAACTAGTATTATTATATATAATATTAATAACTAAACCCTATACTTACTATTTTAATTATTAATTATATTAAAAGGCAAGGGGGGTTATAATTACTTATAACCTTTAGTACTATTAGCCTTATAAGCAAGTTTCCGCGGCGTGTTATATTTAATTATTAATAAAAAATTTATAATAGGTTTAAAATAGCTATACTATATTAATTAATAATATTATAAAATCTTTTTAAATTACAAAGCTAAACCCTTTAATAACTTAAATATTATCCTAGCCAGGGACTTTTACTAGCTGCCTTTAGTTAGCTAAAGCCCTTTTTTTAAGGCCATATCTTTACTTATAAATAAAAAGAAAAAGGCCGGTTAGTATTTATATAATTAATTTAATCTTATTATTAAACTAAATATTATTTATTACTAAACCACAAGCTTTTAAATAACTTATATATTTATTCTTGCGCTAAAGCACTTAAAAAAAATATTATTATAATAAAAAACTAAAAGCTTTTTATAACACAAGTGCAGGCTAAGTTACCTGCAGGCAAAAGTAATACCTTTATAAATATAATTTATATATATAAAAAAAAAATAATATATACTAATATAATTATAACCATGTGTTAAACTTTAGTAAGCCTATAATTATTTTATAGGTTAATTATATTAAATTTAGTGCTATAACTATAAAAATAAACCAGGCTAGAAACCTAGCTAAAAAGCTTATAATTTTTTTTAATTACTATATTATACTAATATAAAATATTTAAATAAAAAGGGGTTTTATAAATAATATTATAGGCATGTTAATAAATATTATATAGCTACCAGGAACTATAAATCCCACTTAAAAGGTGTTACTTACTTTAATAATAGCTTTTAACTAGTATAATAATCCGCATGTTAAAAAAAATAATAACTATAATATAATACTAATTTTTTATATAAAATAAGATTTTTATTATTATAATATTATTTATACTTATACATAATTCCTGGCTATACTAGTATATATAATAATAATTTATAAGGCTTAGGGTGTTATTATTAAGCAGGCTATTTTAAACCTTATTATATATAAGAAGTTTTTATTAGGTCTTACATACATGGCTATATCACGTGTATAATTACTTAAAAAATTATTATTTAAAAAACCTTTTAGCTATAACTAGTTAGTTAGCAGCCCATTTAACACTAAAAAATAAAAATATAAAAATAGTTATTTAAGGCGCTATTAATATATATTTATTATAATTATAAATAATATCTCTTACTACAAGAGTAATAATAACATAGGTATAAATTTAGGAATAAAATAATAATTTAAACTAGCTTTATTAATTAGGATCCAGCCCTGTAAATACTAATTATTTTTTAATAACTTTTTATTAAACTTATTTAATAAACTAGGGAACTTATCCTTACCTTTTTTTTTATTTACTAGTAAACCTGCTTTTTTTATAAACTTGGCTATAATACTAAAATATATTTTAATAAATATTTTTTAGGCAGCAATAAACGTGTTTTTTTAAGTAGCTATTATATTAAATAAGTTATAAAGCTACTTAGCGCGGCCGCGGGTTTATAATTAGGCAAAAGTTAATATTTAAGTAAATACTTAATTATTTACTAGGTAGTATTATAACCACTTTATAGCATGGCTATTATTTTTTTTTTTTTTTTATATATTTCTTTTTTTACGGCACGGGCGGCGGTAATAATATTTTTAATATTAATTTTTAAATTATTATAGTTAGTTACTAGCTTTATAAACTATTAATTAGGGTACTTACTATAATAATTATAATATTTATTTTTTAAAATATAATAATAGTTAGCGCAGGCGCTGGATAGCAACCTGTTAATAATAACATAACTTATAAATAATTTATTTTTTCCCATGCACTAAACATAGGGCATAAAAAAGTACTTTTTAATAATTTATGCTATAATTACTTTTATATTACTAGGTAATATAAAGGTGGCCTCCAGGTACTTAACCTATAACTTTAGCTTTTATACTAGTGGCATTTTAGCTAGTGCTTGTTAGTAATAGTTACTTATAGCCTTAATATAATTTATAATATATTATATAACTAGGGTGCCAGGTAATAGTTTTATAATAAAGTATAAAAATATAATAAATAATATAATTATAAATTATTTTTTATAATAATATACTAAAAAAATAATATAATTAAGTTTAATTTTAAAAGGTAGCTATATTAGTATATAGCTTAATATTATAAAGTTAAGTTTTAGGTATTACAGGGATAAATAAGGTAATAACTATTTATTATTTATTAAAAGTAAAATATAACTTAAATAATAATAAAATAAGGCTATGGTATTTAACTAGCAGGCTATAAACTATAATAACATGCTTTAAATAAGGCTTTTAAAGTTATTAAGTAATTAATTTTATTAGTTTAAAGTTAAATAAAAGATATTAATAAACTAAAATAATATTAATATTTTACTAAATACTTGCTTTTAAATACTAAATTTTTGCCTATAATTTATACAAGCTATTTTTAATAATATTTATAGTTAACTACACCTAATAAATTATAATAAATTTAAACTTTTTTATTACTAGGGTCCAGCCCCAGGAAAAATAAACTAAAAAAAACTACTTACTTATTATTATTATTATATTTAATACCCTTAAAACCAGCTTTATTAATAAAATTATTTATTATAAGGGCTATAACACAGGCTATAATAGCTAGCCTAGCTATAATAATATTAAAGTTTATTATTATTATAATTATAAGATAGTGCAGGCAGCAGGCGGATTAAATAATATATATAAGTAAGGTAATAGTATTTACTTTTTTTTTTTTATTTTTTTATTTTTTTTTTTNTTTTTATTTTATTATTATTATTATTATTATTATTACCCGGCACAGGAGCTAAATACATTAGTTAACATACTTATAAATAAATAAGGGCTATAACTTATATTTATTAATATACCATGTATTAAAATTATTTTAATAATAATTTATATAATTATTACTAAAGTAACCTAATATAGTAATATATTTTATAAATAGCCTGTGGCCTTAGGCGTAATACTTATAAATTAAATTACTTTTAATAAGCATGCTAATATACTACCTAATAATAGCTTTTTAATTAATAGGGCAGGCTATAATTTTTTTTATTATATTAGCTTTATTAATAAGCTTATAAAGCGCAAGCTCGTGCTATAAATAATATAATTATTTATAAAATTTATTTAAAACTACTAATTTATAGCCTAAATAATTTATTATATTAATAATATAAGCCGCCAGCGGCTAGGTTAATAAAAAAATAGGTAAGTAAATAAAAAAAATAGTACTATTATTACCTTTAATATTAACTATTATAATAAAAAAAATTTAAAAAATTAGGGGTTTATAAATTATAGGTTTATATAAGCAAGCTATATATTACTTATATAATTTATTTTTTTATTATTTTTTAAATATATTTATTAAATTTGCTATTATTACGGCTATTAAAAAAAGTGTTACTATTTAAGACAGGCTATTAATAAAAGTGTTAAATATTAAATAAGCCATTAATAGTAGTATTTTTAGTATTTTAGGCGGGATAAACTTTGTTCCAGCCTCGCGTATTACTCCCGGCATTAAAGCCTACGCCCTAGAAATAACGGGACCTACGTAATTCTGTATGTACTAGACCATGTGTACGATTGTGGATCTTTAATAGAGCTGTATGTCGCCTTGCTCAGGGGTGGTTTACATATATATAGTTATGCCGCCTGCAATGATAACTAGCTGAATATACAACCACCTACCTAATTTTTAGATCATTGGATAATTCAATGAGATTCAATTCCATACATCTACCTAAGTGAGACTCCGTTACCTAGTACGATCGCCTGTCCGAAAATGAAAATCCCAAGATGCGAAAACCTGCTGGTATCTAGCTACATAGTATAAATACAAACCCGAAGCCCATTAATATCTGAAACATAAGCGAAGGAAAAGTCAGAGAGAGAACATGGAATCCGAGAGCGATGTTGCTGGATGGTAAGAGCAAAAGAAAGTGCTAGGGAATCATCAATGAATGAAGGTATCAAAGAGGTATCGAAGAAGAAAAAGACGAAGAGAGAAAGTAAACAGGCGCTTATCCCGAGTCAGGAGGAGGCACATGCTGCATCTCAATGTCGTTATGAGGCTCCGTATTGCGAGGGAGGAATTTCCGCTTCACCGTACTCAGTCGCTGGTCGCCTTCTTGGTAGTATTCTTTGAATTGCATGTAGGTCGGTGGTCGTGATCGACCGAAAACTGCCATCCAATTCTTGATAACGTTTCCTTGTGTAAAAGGACGGTGGCGATCGGCTTTGGCGAACTTGTGCGAATTTAGATACTCACGGGTGGTTTCGCCGCGGCCGACTAGGAAAAGATGATATGCCCACAATGAGGCAGGATAAGGTGCTGCGATGGCTCCGTAAATAACCATCGCGAACGGCACTCTCCATTTATCGATGGCGTCGCCAAAGCTGATGCCTTCTCGCGAACGGTACACAAGGATGTGAGCCAGGCTTGCACCGAGTAAGAAGAGAGCGAGCAGTGTGGATGTGCTGACGAAGGTAAAGAAGTATCGATAATTTCGGCGGCCGACACAGTTGTTCAGCCAGACACAGTGGTGGTCAAGGGTCTCGATGCAGTTATCGCAGACGCGACAATGGTAGCATCGTGGAGGACGCCAGATAGAGCATGTCTTGCAATACTTGACAGGGACGTCCATAGCGGCTACATCGGAAGTTGCGAGCTTCACCATCACCCAGTCGTTCGTCGGGGGGCCTATGGCGAGAGGATCTTGAGCAGGATCGATAGGAGGCATCTGATGGAGATTTCGAGGAATAACCTAAGGTCAATTAGTAGAAGCACTTGAATGAGAGAAACAACCTGAGCTTACCCCTGGATCAACCACGGATGCATGTATGAATGAGGAGAAGCATAGGTAGAAGATATAGGCGAAGACGACTGGTATAGCTGGAGAAATGTTGTGCCATAGCCAAGGACCCCTGGAAAGCTGTTAGTGATACGTCATAGAAATTTATGTTATACAGCCTTACGAATAACCGAAGAACAAGCCAGTGGGCACAAGCACAAGGAACGCTGTTGCGATGTTGACTGGTTTGTCCCTCGAATTCTGGAACCTGCCTCCCCCCCAAAAGATTGTATTGCCGACAAAATACTCGTAGTTCCGGCCCTTGTCCCGACTCTTCACAGGCTCAGGTTTCTTTTCAATAGACCGCGGAGACGAGTCGGCAGACGATAACCGTTCATGCGTCCGGCTATCACGATTTTCTGGGGATGCATTTATATTATGCAGCGAGAGGAAAGAAAGAGGCGATCTCTGAGGCGGCTCGGGCTCGTTGGTGCCTTTGTAGTTCACTCCTAGATTGAGGTGCGGTGGCCTGTCCCTGTCGTATATGAGATTCGCGCTCTCGCTTCTGACCGTTGTATCTGCGGTAGGACTAGCGTTCGAATGATTTCGGTCTGGGATAATAGGATCGGTAAACTCGGTGCCACGCGACGGGGGAACTTCCTGGTCCACAGCCGGAAGGGAGTTAGGAAAGGTGCTGTTGGATATCAAACTCCGCCTGTTCTGGTTGAGTTGATCACCCCAGTCCTCCGTTGAGATAGTGGTCTGGTTTGTCACAGGACGCCCACGATGTGCTTGTAGGCGTTGCGAAGACATGGGACGGAAGAAGCCTGACGCAGCCAATGACGGGATGTGAGTACGGCTCAACCTGCTCGCAGAACTTTCGGGTCGGTTTGTTATTTGGCTGGTCGAGGCAATGGAACTTCTCGCAGGCGGTGGGCCACGCCGTGAAACAGAGGGTCGCGATTGCGGTACAGCGTGTGATGACATAGTATTCGTTCGCGACTCATCACCATCGTCCGACATATCCGTGACTCGCGACGAAATCCCGCCAACGGACGGAGGGCGCGGAAGCCCTAATGCATGCGGCGTAGGATGGTTGGCGGTCTCACTGTCCTCCATATTGCTCTGTTGGAAAGCCATTGTTGCCAGACAAAATTGAAAACGATGTGCTGCTATCGGTTATCGCGAAATATCATGTTGTGGTGGAGTCGATTGCGGACAAGTTCGGCGAAGCCCAGGGGGTTAAGGAGCGACAAGAAGAAAGAAACCCGCTAGCGATGGACAAAAAAGAGTGTAAGCGACTGAGATCCTGTCAATGAACAGTTAGCAATCTGCGCAGTATATTTCACCAGCCCGCGCATTTCTAGATAAGGATAGCAATGTCCTTGGCCCCTGTCTCACTACTAAGGGGGGTTCAGCACACATACCTTGCGAATGAGGTTGAAAAAGTACTCGCAAAAGCTGAGCAGCAAGTTCAAATCACGCCACCCACATCATGACCATGTCGCTAGGAAGCGCAAAGGAGGATGTTCTAGGTGTCTAGGTAGGCGAGCGTTAGGTATGGATTGGTGAAGCGATCTAGTAGTAGAAAGCACGGACACGGCAGAGAAGCCGACGGAGCAAAACATCAGCATTGGGTCAGAGCATGACTAAGCGCCGCCTTGCCAAGCACCCACCAACCAGATGCGACCTGATGATCGTGCCGTCAATCGTCCGACCCGACCTCAGTTCGCTCTCCCACTTCACCATTAATTGACCTCAAGTGCTTGCAGCGCCCGCGCTCCATTTATTCCACTCTACCACCATGTCCCCAATTGCTGCCATGGCCGCTCGCCGGGCCTTTGCCCGCCAGGCTCTTTTCCGCGCTCCCGCCCGCCGCGCCTACAGCTCCAAGATGGAGGAGTCAAGCCTCGACAAGGCTCCCAAGCGTGACCCCGAGCTCTACGTACGGACCCTTTTGCGGATGAAACCGAACTGAATCGTATCTTGAAGGCACGCGTGTCTAATTGGAAAATAGGTTCTGCTCGGTGTCATGTCTGGTGCTTTCCTCATTGCCGGCTGGTGAGTGTCATGCCATATTCGGGATCCTCAGGAGATGACGAAAACGACTCTCCACTACACAATTGCTTCACTATAGCTTGCCAAGCTCAAGTACCACTCGCTGATCTTCTTCCGCTCTTAGGTACTTCGGCAAGAAGCCCACCTCCGTCACCTCCGAGAGCAACGTTCGCATCCCCGACAGCTCTATGCCCTGGGAGCGTGAGGACGACGGCAAGTCCTACAAGTACCAGTACCACCCCGGTGGTGACAAGAGCCAGCCTCTGCGCAACGCCCCCAGTGCTCTGAACACTGTCATCGTTCCCAACGTGACCCTACCTGCTGTATGAACTTCCTGATCTTCCTCCGTATGCGACGACGAATCGCTTCTCAACTGACTTTCTATCCATTCAGGACCTTCACGAGCGCTTCAACAAGTACGGCAAGGAGGAGTACGACTTCTAGATAATGTCAGTATATTTGAAGCTGGAGATGCCTCAATGTTGATTGCTGTACATTAAAACTGTTGTGAAGACTAGATTCGGGGGATGAGACTCTTTGATCGAGAGCTTGTGCATATTTTGCTTTAACGTGACTCAATTAAAGATTTCCTTTTTTCACTCTACACTAGTATTATGATATAGCGCAATCGCAGAGTTGCAACCATGTAAGACCCCACACATTTCGTCAGGTAAGGATAGAAATTATTATCAAAAAAGATACAAAGAAGGCAGTTTTGTCGGAGAGGTAGAGTAGAACAAGGAAATCTGAAGAGAGAGGATAGAATATGGCAGGTATTTCAACAGAGGGACTTATATAACGCTTCAATTGGTGGCCTCATTTCCCTCACTGGCGGGCCTAGGCTCAGGAGAATTTGGCTCTTCCACCGAGCTTCCTGCACCAGCTGCAGAGGCTGGACTGTCCTCCACAATCTCGTCTGCCTTGCCTTGAGTTTCAGGATTCTGACCTTCAACATCCGGGTGAGGCGGAGCGACCTTGCCATCGACAACGTCCACTAAGTGGCCATGCTCCAGCCGAGTTCGAGTCTCATGTTTCGTCTCAAATGATACTTTGCCCTCCTTTCGTAATGACTCTACCACAGCCTCATCGAGGATGTTACCCTGTTGGTCACGGTATTCGACTCGTGCCTGGGTTCCGCGAAGTTTCGGAGAGCTGCTGGATGTGATGCTTGATTCCGGACTTTCAACCTTGGCTTCCTCCTTCTCCTGCTTCGGCTGGGCCTTGGCCGGAGCGGCCACCGACCGAGGGATAGCTGCCGGCGTTGTTGGGACAGCGGGGTTCGCGCTGGTGAAGTGGGTTACATATTGATTCAACTGATGGCATAGTGTTAGCCATTATCGTGCAGATTCCAGGGCATATTCGGCCACATCATGTCCTGCTACTTACGTCAGTATAGAAAGTATTGCAGTCGAAGTCCCAGGTCTTCAGAAGCTTGACCTGCCGGCAGGCGTCCTTTGTCCACGGGTTTCCATAAACCAGAGGAGAGTAAAGGGTGAATGCGAAGATCGTGAGCCCTAGGAAGACACCAGCCAAGGCCTTCCCAATGACTGGCCGAGATGGCAGACCAAAGCTGCGAATACGGCTCGTGATGAAGTCAAATTCCTGGGCCAGCGCAAGGATAGCAAAGTAAAGAGCGGGGAAGTAGTGGTGCAGGAAGAGCTGACGGGCCATGAGATAGAACGGAAAGTAGTGGAAGCCCCAGCCAAGAACAGCGGTACCGATTTCGTAGTCAAACCTCTTGAAGGTTGAGCTGCGATAGTCATCACAGTTACGTTGCCAACGTAGGAGGGATATTCCTTTGAAGATAACGTAAACCAAGATGGCTGCAGTAGACGAATACCAGACGAATGGGTTTCCGAAGAGGTAAACCTGACGGTGGTCGCGACCCCAGAAGTTGATACCACGGAGTAAAGTAGGCCACGAAGGGGGGCGTGAGTCCCAGGCGTGCGAGTCGGTCAAACCAGCGTTGGTAGTCCACATCACCTTCTGGAGCTCGAAGAATTTGCCGAAAAAGCCTGGGTTTCGGTAGGTGACTTTCTCAGCATCCGGAGGCAGCATGGGGTGCTTGTTGTTCTCGATGTACCAAATGCTGTTGGGCAAAGAGGCGCCCTTTGCGCAAGTGACTTCCTGTTGATCGAAACCCCATTCGGGAAGTTTTACCTTATGAGAGAACAGGACACAGCCAGTCATGACATGGACCAGGCGGAATTTCGACTGAATAGTCCGTAATCGCTTCTTGGCCTCTTCGCCATCCGACAATGACTTGACAATCTCAATGCGCCAGTAGTCGTTAGCATCACCAGGGAAACCTTCGTATCCGTAGGCAGAGACTTCGAATTGCCAATCGACGTCGGTCACTGGGGGCCGTTCGTTGTGGGAGTGAATCCTCCGCTGGGTCATCATGTGGTTGAGCCTGATGACTGCGCCATCTTCGATATAGTTTGTCGTGATGTTATCCCAAGCAAAAGGACCCGCAATTTCTGCACCGTCTGCGCCAAGAGGCTGAGTCTGGTTCTCAGCGATGAACAGGTTGTTGTCATCCTTATGGGGGTAAAGGGTGATCTGCTGCTGTTTGCTTCCAGTGGGATACATATGGCTGTGGGAGTGCAAATATCCGCCCTGCGTATTATGATGGCGGATGCTAAGGCGAGAGCCGAAGACAACATCCGCGGGCACAGCGGCCATGCCCTTTGAATTTAGAGTCGCCTGGAACTCAGAGGACATGAAACCGTCACCTTCTCCAGGGTTGACCAAGCACAGGAAGTGGATTGCAAACATAGAGCAGTAGAAACCCAAGGGAATCACGATCAAGCAGAACACCCGGGCAAAGAAATGCTTGAACCAGAGACGCTAGTTGACGGATCAGTATAAAAGCACTAGAGGCTCAGAAAAGAAAGAGAACATACGGGGGTAACAGTCTTGGTATCTCCGAGGACAACCCAGAGTTGGAGGATGGTCAGGGAACCAACCCAGGCGACTGTAAATAGACCAACCCACTTGGTACTGAGAGTGGCACCCAGACTCAATCCAGTAGCGACCAGCCAGAACCACCAGGGTCCGCGGAAGGCAGCCGATGGCCCTAATTCCTGTTGGTTCGTAAAGCAAGTGAAGGACAATGCAGTGAGGGACGTGAAAAACACCAGAGGAGAATCCAAGAGGATGAAACGGGATTGCGTGATCAATCCGTTTTCTGCGTGGAGTCAGCATGTATACTCTTCACTGCATCAATATAGACAAGCCTACCAAAAAGGACGGCACCAGCTCCTAGCACAGCAGTGGCGGTACGGCATCCGGTAGCCTTCAGGGTCAAGAACATAATGGGTACAGTGAGCACTCCTAGGAGGGCGGGAAGCATGCGCATGGCCACATATGGCACTCCCGGTTCAAGATAGTCTTTTCCGATCTCCTTGAAGTCGAAATCGCCTTTGAAACCAGCAAGCCATCCAGCGAGTGTAATAAGGAGTTTGGCTAGAGGGGGGTGGACGTCCATGAAGAAGCGGCCTTTGATGTATTTGGTCGCAAATCCACCGAAGCTGTTGATTTATAATTAGTATCGCAACGAACCGCACATGGAGTCCATCGAAACGTACTGCACTTCGTCGAAGACAACGCTGGTCGGCTGGTAGATTCTGAAGAGCCGCACCACGGCGGCTACCAACGTCACCAGAACCATGACCTTGTAGTCGGATGTCGGGAGGTTGAAGATGTCGTTATCTGTAACGCCATCTGATTGGTAGCTTGAGGCTACTGCTGTAGCCTTCTTGCGGTTCTTGGGCCGGGGCGAGCGACTGGGGGAGCGAGAAGAGGTCCGCGGAGGGCGGACGTCCAGGGTGTCCTTGGCCATTCTGAAGCCGGCACTCCCAGGAAAGGAACAAACGTGATGAGTATAAGAAAGAGAGCGTGGGTTATTCCAATGGGTATAGGCAAAATATCAAAGATTAGAAAATCATTTAAAAGTCAATTTGACGCAAATTGAACCTGGAGAGTAGTAGACCGTATAAGACTCCGAATGTAGACCCACGCAGCTGGTAGGTAGCAGAATATGGAATTGGCCAATTGAGGAGATATAGGGAATAGGAGAACCGAATGCGCAGTCGTAACTAAGCACACAGCGCCATGACCGAGGAGAAAAGAAAGGAGAGGAAGCGAGGGCAGAGCTGGTGTCGAGGATGGAGTGGACTGAAGCGGTTGAAAGACAGCGGCACAGGATGAACTTAACACGTGTGGCAGCGCTTACCACGAATTGAGAACAGTGGAGTTGATCAGCTGTCGCATACGCCATATCTGGGGGCAGGGGTTCATTGCGGGTTACGACGAAAACAGACTGTCTACTGGGCTTACTCGGCATTGAAACTCGTCTGCCATACAAGAATTGTGATCCTGCCCATACCTTAAGCATTGAGTACCTATTCAGATGCTGTGCTGGTTCTTGAAACTCACACTGTCACTGTTTCACCATGGCATGAGGCAGTGAAACCTGCGGCTTAACCGCTTATGTAAGGCAACTGTCTTGGCACTGTTGTCAGGCGGCAAATGAGTCCAATCAAAGCAGCTAGATAGGCGCGCGGTCCAGATAGCCGCTTCGGTCGCCAGCGATGAACTCTGGAATTACTCAGGACAGCCGAATATTCAATCGTCCCTACTCCATCCCCTCCACCGCACGCTAGAAGGTGTCTTTATTATGGCATCAATGAGTAACGGGAACACGCCGACTGTCCCCGATGATGTGAGCAAACCTCCTGAGGGAGTGGTCTTGCCACCGAAGGACATTCGAGGTTAGTCCTGCTGTCATCTACGAATCATTGCGCGAACTAACAGAGCTTGAAAAGCGATTGTTGAGAAGACAGCTGGATATGTCACTCGAAACGGTGCCGTCTTTGAAGGTAAGTTTCTATTCTCTGTCATAACGTCTATCTCAAGCGACGCGACTGACTTCTCGGCTTGCTAGACCGTGTGCGCGAAAAAGAACGGAACAACCCCAAGTTCTCCTTCCTGAACTCGAATGACCCGTATGCACCATTCTACCAATGGCGTCTCACTGAAATCAAGGAGGGGAGAGGGAGTGATGTGTCTGCTGGCCGCCCAGGCGAGCCCACCCCGACTCCAGCACCCGAAGCACCTAAAGGACCTGCGCCACCTCCGGAGTTTCACTTCTCAGCACGAATGCCGATAATCAACGCGCAAGATCTTGAGGTCGTCCGGCTCACAGCTCTTTTTGTCGCTAAACGGGGCAAGTCCTTTATGACGGCTCTCTCCCAACGAGAAGCTCGGAACTTCCAGTTCGATTTCCTCCGCCCACAGCACAGTCTTTACCAATTTTTCACGAGGTTGGTTGACCAATATACCATACTTCTCCGTCCTGAGGGAGTAGATGAAGCTACTTCTCAGAAGAAGAGAATTGCGGAGTTGGAGCAGAACGTGAAGAACAAGTTCCATGTCTTGGAGCGCGCAAAGAAACGCGCGGAATGGGTCAAATATCAGGAGCAACAGAAAATAAAGAAGGAGGAAGAAGAGGAGAACGAGCGGATTGAGTATGCGCAAATCGACTGGCATGACTTTGTGGTTGTGGAAACGGTTCTTTTCACCGAAGCAGACGATCAAGTCGACCTCCCTCCTCCGACCTCTCTCACCGACCTGCAATCCGCTTCGCTAGAACAGAAAGCGATGATGTCGCTGAACCCTCTCCGCATCGAAGAAGCTATGCCCACAGACATGGAGACTCCCACATACTACAACGCATACCCCGCATACCCCGCGCAGCCCGAACCTCAGCCCTTCGTCCAACCCGTTGGTCCGGTATACTCCCCACAGCCACCGCCTCAAGGAATTCCTACTCCACCAGTCGCTGCGACAGCTGCAGCTCAGGAAGAGGAACAGCGCATCCGGGAGCGCATGGAGGCTCGAGAACAAGCCGCAGCTGCCAAAGTCGCGCCCAGCCAACAACCAATGCGGATCCGCTCCGACTACGTCCCCCGCGCACAAGCGCGCCGCCAGAATGCCGCGGGAGCCATGGCCCTTTGTCCAAACTGTAAGCAGCAAATTCCCGAAGCCGAGTTACAGCAACACATGCGTATCGAGATGCTCGACCCCCGCTGGCGAGAACAGCAGGCCAAGGCCCAGGCTCGAACTGCGACGACCAACCTGTCCACAGCAGACGTCGTCAACAACCTCAAGCGACTTGCCAGCCAACGAAGTGATGTCTTCGATTCGACTGCCCTCCAGCCCGTTCCTGACCCAGAGGAAGAGGCCAGGAAGAAGCGCATGGCATTTGAAGGGGCTCAGCAACAACCGGTCGGACCTATGGGTGGCCCACTAAACCCTCAAAACATGAATCTCGAGGAGCAGATCAGGAATATCCATGAGCGGTACAAGCAATGATGAAGTCGGGTCTTTGCGTTTGTTGTTGGGTCCTGTTATGCGGGCGTTTTGCTGTGTCTTTATTCTCTGGAGTTCTGTGGTTTTTCTTGGGGATTCTCTCTCGAAATAGTTTACATTATATCTTTCTGCGTTGAGATAATACGCCTTTGTAGATTACATCAGCATATTAAAGTTATGATGAGCAAGCTGGTCACCTTCGCGTTTTCTTAGTCAAGAGCAAGATTGAACATCTGGGGAATTGCTCTCAAATTGCAGTCTACAGAAAGACGAGTGCCCAATAAGCCAGGGTATGGAACATCATAGATCATGCCCTTCATGCGTAAGACTTTGAAGCCATCAGAAATCTATATGACAAAGACAACAATCGCTCTACCCTTAGATAGCAGCAATAAAAACATACCCGTTGCGCCGATAATGAACATGCCGACTGATTGATGGAAATAAAGAAAAAGGAGAAAAGATAAAGATAAATCACGAAAACGAGAGAAAAGAAAAAGCAAACAGAAAGCGCAAATAAGAAAAGATATTAGGAAATAGGTTATATGCACAGGGAAAAAGGATCAAAGCAAGATTAGTAGTAGTAATACAAAACGGAGCTGCGCATGGTGGCCGTGAAGATAGACGCCAGATGCTGAGAGCAGCAACGCAACGGAATATTCGGTATAGAGAAAATATGGCAATGGAGTATGCAACAAGCGTCCCGCGCTCGAGTCATACCTCCATGTATTATACCCCGCTATGACCTGCCGCTAGGAACAAGGTAGACTTCCGTCTGCGGAGCGGTTGACTTTTGATTATTTGGTTGGCGAAGCTGATGTCTCTCCGGGTATTGGTCTTCGCGCCGAGGTTGCGGCGGAGTAGAAGGGCACGCCGCCGATGTTGAATAAGGGGTTTGGTTAATCTTGAGTAATAGCACTAGGTCATAGCATCCGCGGCGAGAGGTTGGGGGGTTTTAGCTAATTTCTCCCGATTGATGATGTCCTGAACATCTTCGCTCGGCTGAATCATCACCACGGGCTTCTCGATGGACGGATTTATGTCCGCTTGATGTTGCTCGGGCCGCTCTTCTGGCGCACTCGTTTGAGCAAACATGGGGACGATACCGCCGCCAATTCTGGACCAGAATATTCTTTCTCTCAGGCGAACTGTTTCTTCCCATGCCTCCTGCACCTCATCGGGTTCCTCGGCGTGGATATGGCCGTCAAGGATGAGACGGAGATAGCCAGTAAACTCACAACATGAACGCACTTTCTCCACGCAGAGAACACACAATGGGTATCGCTGCGCCGTATCACTATCCGACGTCCGAAAACGGTGTGTGCGCTCGTTGTCGGTGCCACTCCGGCGTTCGCCACAGAGAGAACAAGGAAATTCGTATTTTCGAACATTCGGTGGCACGGGTTCAACCACAAGGCTTCCTTCACAGATACCAGATAACACGGTTCGTCTGGTGAGCCAGGATATCCCGGGAGCGGTATCAAGCCTTAAAGTAGGTTCGATATCCTCCAGAAGTGCGCGCTTGTAGAAACGAGAGTCCTTTAGGGGAATGCTAGAGGTAAGAGGCTGTGGCGAGGAGACACTCCCACTGGGAGAATGAGGCTGAGATTTCGCAGGCGACGACGCGGCTGAACCGAACCCCGCGCCACTGAAGCTGCTGGCCAAGCTCATGACATTCAATCCAGAATATGACCCACTGGTGGCTCTACTTGGTGGCTTCGAGCTCTTTGCCGCACTGAATAGCTCCCGGAAATCTTCGTAAGCTTGTATATCAGTTCGGCATACAACCTTGATGAGATCAGGGAAGCTGGTAGCAGGCCCTGGAGCTATCTCAGCGCATACAACGTCGCCAGGGAGATCTGTAGCTTCCATACTCTTCCTGGGAAACATGGGGGGTTGCGAGGCACCGGCCGGAGAAGGTGGTGCGGTGGAAATTGCAGTGCGGCCATCAAGATCGTCTTTGGAGATATTCATCAATTGAAGGACCGATTTCAGTTCTGTTAATTGCTCCTGGTGCGAGGCGAGAAGTAATTCTGTGTCTTTGATTTGCGAACGCAACTGCTCATTTTTCTTCTCGACAGCTTCGCGCTCGAGCTTGGCAGCAGCAACCATCTGTAATATGACTTAGAATGTGGCTATGATCGAAGGCGTGGATCACGAGAGGTCTACTCACCCTGTTTGCTTCCTCGAATAGAGCCGCAGTGAGAGTCTCTAGTTCCTGCTCGATGCCTTTTTTCTCCTTCTCCGCCAGAATACGCTGAGCCTTTTCCTCTGCCAAGGACGCTTTTAACAGATCGACATCGGCTTTCTTAACGAGTGCTCCATCTTGAATGTCTCGCCAATATTGCTCGTTTTCCGACTCTAGCGCGCGGGCCTTTTCCTGGGCTTGCTCTAACTCTTGGCGGGTGGCAACTAACGTGTCGTCGAGTTTCGTTTGGTTATTGATCGCTTGGACAAGTTTCAAACTCAGCGTTGCAACTTCGTCATTAAGATCCGGATGATGTGAGGGCGGCGTAGGGGTCTCTGGTGATTCAGAGGTGGGCATAAGTCTCGGGTCCTTCAAAGTGCTGAAACCGTCTCCACCTTCGCTTGAAGAGCGAACGGCCGGGGCTGGAGGATTCGCGACTCGTGAAAGATCATTTGTAGACTTGGCCTTCGTAACCTGGCGATCGGGTGATGCGGACCTATTCCCAGATGAGAGGGACCGCTTGTGGCTGGTTGGGCGTGGAAGCATGTTTGACGGCGAGAGGAAACCTTGGTGTGAATAATAATTATGGAAGGCGATTAAACTATGCAGAGTTTAGTATCCGCGCTGTAAAGATGACTATCATATGGAGCCAAAAGCCTTACTCTGCCATGGTGGCGAGAATCTAATCGTGAGGTTAGTGCCGTGATCAGACCAAGACGTCACTGATGGGTAGATGTTCGGTCTGTCCGTCTCATGGAAGGGATCGAGTCGATAAAGGAGTGAGGCCGCACGAAGTAAATTAGGCTGTATGTTCAATATATTGAGCTGAAAGGCGATTGAGCATCCGCGCGTAAGTCTGAAGAGGCGCTAATGGATTCAGATAGGGCGCATTGACGCGGGAGCAAGGAATGAGATCAAGGCTAGGAAGGGAGCGGATGCGCGGTAGAGCGAAGGTATACTCGGAGAGATCGCAGGCGACGGGATGAAGAGAAGGAAGGAATGTGAATGACGAACGGAAGACGCAGTTGGAGATGTAACGACCCCTCTTCCAAGGCGGCTAGCAGAAGGATGCTGGTGGTGGAGGAACTCGCACTCGCGCTCGCACTCGGAGCTTCGTCACCAAGTCTGGTTAGCCAGTGGCGGGTCTTTTACCGTATCTCAGTCATGTGATGATCGGCAGAAAGCTATGACTATTGCAGCCTCGTGCGAGCATTAATCATGCATTATTCTACACTGACTGTCACTCAATCCATACGAAGAAGTCAGCACTTATATATGGAGCTCTAATTAGCTGTCAATGCTGGCTGGCCGCTGGTCAATGCAGGGCGTCGATCTTGCTGCGAGAGTTGACATCCCCAGCCAGTACAAAGCTTACCGGGAGTCCAAGAACATCGCAAGGGACATAACGGCCGGCGATGGCAGGTACCTGGTTACTGAAGACAATCAAAGGGCTCTCTATTCCCGGGATTACTCCGTACATGCTTGGGTCTAAGTGGCTGTGACAACCATTTGCAGCATGGGTCAGATGGCTATCATTGCTGTGAGACATTGTCGGACAGGTACTTTGTACACGCGTATCCCTCCGCCCAATCAATTGCCGTTGGAGTACAAGATGTGGGAGCACAGGAGCACAGTGCTATCAAATTCAACACTGCAACGGGGAGCACTCGCTGCGGGGCTTGATTGCTTCAAGTCCGATACAACCATCACCTCCCTTGAGTGGGTTTAGGAGCTCCAAACTCAGGCACCGGCCAATTGCTGCTATCTACGATTCTTGCTGGAGCTTCTCGAGACCGAAAAATGCGTCGATTGCGCAATAATATTGCCCGTAACCCGATAAGTAGACATTATGGGATCTTGGATGATAGCCCCGCCAGATCTTGGAGCCTTACAGCCTCAGGCGGTTTTCAAGTGGGGTTCGAATGATCAACCAACGCGACAAATCTTCAGGGCCGTTTACCCCGTGTTTCTTGCTCCTGCCTATTCCATCTGCGATCTACGCCCATAACGCGGTTCAGTAAAGAAACTACTCAAAACTCATTCTCTCTATCGAACTTTTTGCCCTCGCTTTCCCGTGATCTTCACCCCAATCAGCCATGGCCGACTCAGAGTTAGAGGAGGTCGGTAGAAGCCCTTGATGGTCGCCTACCCGCAGTAAAGCTGACTTGAGCGCCGTATAGATTCGACGAGCCCGTCTCGCGCAGCTCCAGCAGCAGGGCGGTGGCGCACGAGGTGCCCCGTCAGAGGGCAACCAAGATGACCAGAGAAAGTATGTGCCTCCCTCGTGATACCCTAGCATGCGGAGAGAACATCGCTAACGCTTTATCTCTAGGCAAGTTGAAGGTAAGCTCTACTCAACGGCGCTATCCTGCACCAGCACAAACTCACACGCTCGCTTTAGCCGAACGCCGCGCCACGATCCTCAATCAAATCCTCGAGCCCGAAGCCGCAGACCGTCTCGGACGAATCCGCCTTGTGAAGGAGTCGCGCGCGACAGACATCGAGAACAGACTGATTATGCTTGCGCAAACGGGTCAGCTGCGGTCGAAGGTCACGGAAGAGCAGCTCAAGCAGCTGTTGAATGCTGTTGCAGAGAATCAGCGCAAGGACGAGGAGGAACAGCAGAAGATTGTCTTCTCGCGGCGGAAGGGTGGATGGGATGACGATGATGACCTGCTGGACCTGTGAAGAAACGAACATGGACTGAAAACGTAATTACGGACTACCTATGATTTATGATGCATCCGATCTCCTGCTTTGGGCTACGGTTAGGGTTACAGGCGATGATATATTCAACCTGCATGCCAATGTTTATGGCGGAAGTCACTCGATATGACATGCCGTTAAAGAAATGCCGTTAAACCTTGGAGGGTAATATACATTTATATATTTCGCTAAAAGTACATGATGGCCGGTCAGGGACAAAATAACTTGATGGGAAGAAACATTACGAGCTCTTCCCTTCCAACTGTTCCTTTTCCCTCTTCTTCTGCATCCTTATCATCCGCCGGATGTCTCTCATATCCGGCGGCTTCTCAATGCCGAGCTCTGCTCGCAGCTCGTCAACGTCCTTCTCCAGGACCTTCTCCCAGTAGACATTGATCAGTTCCTTGCTATTCAACCCACTGCGTACCGCCCAAGGCAGATATAAAGAGAAAAGCCTTTCTCGTTCGGCAGGCTTCAGTCGCACAGACGCAGCCATGCTAAGCCCCGTCATTGGGATCAATGTATTCAGGAACTCAAACGCCTTTAACGCTAGCTCACCCTCCACGAACGTAGGCAACCCTGTCACGGCGTGGTAAAAATCGTGGGACTCGCGGTATCGCTGCATGACGTATGCGCACTCTGGGTCGTCGATGTACTGCACATTATCCCGGGTATCGGGAGTGACGCCTTCCCTGTCTAGCCATGTGGCGTAGGTGCGTCCGACAGAGTTCTCGGGTAGGGAGCGGAGGTAGGGAAGAGGGAGCGTTTGGGAGGTTATGCGTGGGCGATCGCGGAGAATTTGTCGACCGGTGGGGTCTTGGAGCATAGCATCGCGGAGTCGGTAGATAAAGTATGGGGTTGCGGTGACTTCGCCGAGCGTTGCGATTAGGTCTAGAACACCGAAATCCGGAGTTAGTTCTTTAATTCCAGTTGCCCGGCACTGACTCCAAGCTGACCAGCTCTTCGAGGATTAAGCAGCGCTCCTACTGCGGAACCAACGGCGAGAAAGCCTTTCTCGAAGAATCCGAGCGGAACGTGATGCGGATATTTTGGCGACGGGCGATTGAGGCCAGAAAAAGAACGCGAGTAGCGGGATTGAGGAATAGGCAGCGCAGCTGGTCGAAAACTGGCAGCTGAAGCTCCCGGCCTCCTGAGAAGTGACATCTTCGCCTGGGACTTTATACACACATTGTTTGTGAAGACAGTATTGGAGGTGGTCTTATGCGGAGGATGCTCCGGCAGCGCAAGTGGTCGTTATGACTCGCCGTAGGTCCGATGGAGTACCTCGATTTTGTGATGGAACCATGCCCTACATCGTATCTGATCAACTATGTTGTCTTCGAGCATCTCTCGATGACATTACGTTCAGTAGAGCAAAGTTAATCTATCGCTAGGATTTCAAGATTCCTAATGAACAATATGAAGCCCGATTGCCCTGGAGAAGAACATGAACTGTTCACGCAATGGGCAATATCCCAAGGCATCATTGTGAACGGCGTGGGTCCAGCAAAATTCGCAGGACGTGGTTTAGGGATGATAACCACAAGGAATATTGAAGTACGTATGTGGCCGTATGACCCTGGCTTGAGGTTACTTCGAATTCTAAGCTTTGCACATAGGAAAATGAGGCGATTGTGAGAGTGCCACGACAAGTAATGTTGACAGTAGAGGCAATTCCATCTTCGTTCGTCGGCAAATTTGACGAGGCAGTCCCGGTACATGCGCTCCTGGCTGCCTTTCTGTGCCACGGAGAGCCCGAGGACCTCGAGCCATATGAGCTCTGGAAAAAAACCTGGCCAACTCGGGGAGATTTCAGAGAGTGCATGCCAATCTTATGGCCAGAACCTCTGCGCGACGCTTTACCACCGTCTATCTCGGGCCGCTGGAGGAGCTTTCGAAAAGATAAACTCGAGTTTGAATACGAGTCATCTCATCAGAATGTGCTCGCGCAACAGGAACAACGACTGCACAACGCATGGGAGACAGTTGCCGCTGTGTTTCCAGAGACCGATTGGGATGTTTTTTCCTACTACTGGCTGATTGTCAACACCAGGAGCTTTTTCTATCTCATGCCTGGCCAGGAACCACCGGAAGATCGGAATGATGCTATGGCTTTGCTGCCGTTTGCTGATTACTTCAATCATTCTGATGTAGCGGTATGTGCAACTGCATCTGGCGGAATACTGGTTTGCTGATTCTCACAGTGCAATGTGAAGTTTGATGGGAAAGAATATGTTTTCAGGGCTGCGAAATCCTATGGTATGTCCCTAATAGAGTAAGTTGTTTGTTATACAAGCTGACCAAACTTTCCTGTAGAGGCGGGAGAGGAAATATATTTTCGCTATGGCCCGCACTCAAATGACTTTCTTTTCACCGAATGTAAGGCAAGCGTCCTTGTTATGTCCTTGCCCAGCATGCTAATTAGGTAGATGGCTTTTACCTGGACGAGAACGAGTCTGAAACGTTATACCTTGATGATATAGTATTCCGGGAACTGAGCTCGTCGCAGCAAGAGGAACTGAACCTGCAGCAGTATTTGGGGTAAGAGCTATAACCTTCGTGAACGGCCTGCGGTCGCTCAAAAACTCTTTGCTTATATCGGAGTAGCAACTATCAGGTTACGGCCACCGGCGTATGTTACCGAACCGAGATCGCCGCTTGCATCAGTTATATGCGACCCGATGACTGGCAAAACTACGTCCTCGGTTGCTCTACCAGAGGAGTAGATGCAAAAAGGTCCGAGGATGTCATTCGAGGCTGGATCAATGCATATATAGAAGAGTCAGATTTGACTATAGATGGATTGAGGGATCTCCGGCCTAGCGTGGAAGAAGAAGACCAGGGAAAGCACCAAATGCTGCTGCAAAGGTGGACGCAAATCAGAGATCTCTGCAGGATAGCTTTGGGAACGGTGTCATGTTGAGATAGAGCGCTAAGGGCAGGTGGCAGGTCAAAGTTTGCTGTCCTTTGGTTCGTCCGGGATATCAATCGGAATGGTACTGGATTCTTTCCGGCGAGATTCTCGCTGCTTTGCAAGTACCAGGTGCTTGATCATGTAATTAACCACGCATTTCTGGCCGAGCTCCTCGCCCCTCCGCACGATATATCCGTTCAAAAACTCAATCTCCGTCGTCTTGTTGGCTCGAACATCCTGTAACATGGAGCTATGGTTCTTTGCTGTTTTGTTCGCAAGCTGCGTAACCATCCAGCGCAACCGCTCCGGGGAGAAACGACTCTCGATTCCAGGAATACCCTGTAGTTCAGGTAGACTGCAGATCACACTAGAGATCTCTAGAAGGAGTAACCTCATCACACGAGTGAAGCTGTAGTTGTACAATAGTTCGCCATTTCGGCAGTCCATCAATGCAGTCAGTGGGTTGATGACGGAATTCATCGCTAGCTTTTCCAGCTGGTACAGCATAATTGAAGAAGGAGACTCGGCAACAGCAACTAGGGCTGGCGTGAGCGTCAATGTGCGCAGTAAGTACTTTGTGCTAGGGGCCCAGTCTGGTTCTTCGCTATTTGATCCCAACTTGCCAGAGTTTTGTGGCGGTACGGGACCTAGAATCGTTGTGCCCACCCCGGTGTGAGTGACGTGAAATCTGCCACTTCGCTGGGCAAGGCCATGGCTGATGATGCCAAGCATGTAGTTCGGACGTTGCCTAGGATCGGGAAAAACGTGCTCATTAACTGCTTCGATGATGCCCATCCCATTCTGAATAAACAACACGGTAGAGTCCGGCGTCAATCGATGACGGACAGTCTGCAGGGCGGATACAGTTGCAGGGGCTTTGACAGAGATTATCAAGCATTCAATCTCCTCGGCTTCCCCTTCAACTGGCGTGAATTGCGGTTCGCTGTCAGCCAAACTCCCAGAGACAGTTTGCCCATCCTCCGGCACTTCTTCTTCTGTGTTCATGTAGGGTCTTGAATGCCAGACCCCTTCGGACAGCACATTGACGTCAAACCCAGTTTTGTTATCATCTAATCCGATGCTATCGATGGCCAAGGTCTGCCTTCGCTTCCGAAAAACCTCGTATACCTCCGGGCTGTGCATAAGAAGAGTGATGGGCGGCGGGGATGGCCGACTTGCCAGCGAGTGAGCAACAAAGGTGCCGATGTTTCCAACTCCGAGAATATGAATCCGCCCAGATAGCCGACGTTTTCCACTTTCATCCGCCATCTCGTCGACATCTTGCATCCACGTTGATGCCATTCGACTAGGGCATACCTGCAACGCAGCACGTCCTTTGAAACCACATAGTTCTGAGGCCGCTGCTCGCAAGAGCGGACGGGCTCCTAACATGTGCGAAACTGAGTGGTGGCTGAACACCATAAGGTTGGGGTTGGCGCTATCAAGGTAGAAGAAGCATTTGCTTCACTTGCAGCTGTAGCAATGAATTGACTCAAAACATGTACATCGAGAACGTTGCTCAGATAGGCAAATGTGAGTAGCGAGTAGAAGACCTATCCCCAGGCTTTGTGGAGGTCACCGCCATATTGACCGCCTAATTTGCACGTCCCAAAGATCAAGGTTTCTCCGCAGAACCTTCAACTTTCTCCGCCTGCATTCAATCTTTGTTCCCCGACAAAACACTCGAAAAATGGAACCTGCTGACTTGATACCGCTGATTGAACGGCTTGACGACGATGTTGACGACCTTGAGGAAGCACTTGCGCCAATTCTCGAAAGCACCGTCATTGAAACATCTAAGAAGCTGCCTGTTCTGGACAAGGCTAAATTTCACGTCATGACCGCCTATGCTTTGGAATCACTGATATTCTGTACGCGCTTTCTGCTTCAATTGATAGATTGAATACTTACTATTACAACAGCGTACTTGCGCTTACATGGTGTCAAAGCGACAGAGCACCCCGTTTACAGAGAATTGAAGAGAGTGAAGCAATATTTTGACAAGATCAAGGCGCTGGAGGCCGAACCCGAACAAAGGACGATGGTGCTTGACAAACAAGCAGCCGGACGTTTCATCAAACATGGCCTCGTATGAGATCCCCATCAAGCCTCGCCTGAACCATCGCTTACATTACCAGGCTGGAAACGAGAAACTTGACTTGCAGCGGGAGGAACAACTAGCAAAAGAGAAGGCACGCGCACAGCTGAAAGCATCACTGCTGGCTAAGAAAGCAGACGCCACGCCTGAAACTTCGGGCAAAGATGTTTCAAGTGATTCCGGTTCGGATGCTGACCAAAAATCGGGCCCTGCGAGCGACGCTGAGGAAGCCGAGACCTCACGGAAACCACACGCATCTGAAGCACGTGCTGGCGGCTCGAAAAAGTCAAAGAAAAGCAAGACAAAATCCAGTGCGAAAGACGAAAGACGTAAAAAGCGTCGCGGCAAGGAAGAACTCAAGGGCCGTCACAAAGAGAGACGGAAGAAGAAGGACGACGCTCGGAAGACGAGGAAGGAAACCTGAACGTGCTAACCAACTTTATATGTATCATGTCGACTATTGCGATACATGGCCGGAAGCCCCACGCACCCCACGCACAGAGGTCGGCTCCTCGTTCCCATTCATCGCCGTTTCAGTCCTTCTGCACACTTTGGTTCCGAATTATCCTGGAGTCTTGAAGAATCAACCCTTCGGTAGGCAAATGTATGAAGGGTGGTGAAACCGAGTGGGATCACATTTCAAGAGGATAGTTTCCGGCAAATGCTCCTCGACGAAGTAGACCCCCGCATTGCCTTGCTGATTCGGAACCGACCTGAACGGCAGGTCTCTACAATCATATCTGTCCGCTCCAGTAGGATCACCGTCTGGAAATCGCCGGAGATTGCTTCCAACTTTGACTCATCCAAGTCACAAAGACTCGCCACTTCTCAGAACCGGAGATACCGGCCTCAATGCATACCTGCATAGGCATCTTGTTTTGGAAAGAATAGAGACTTCCAAGTAAACGAAACTTGATTCATATATCAGATAACAGGTGTATACACCAGTACTGCTTTCGTTCTTCAGAAGATGTACTATGGCTTCATTTGCGTGTCCTGAAAGCTGTAAAGTCGATATGCTTTTAGTACAAGATCGTCTTCCGTGGTCCTAATAAACTCCGATAAAAGACCGGATCTGGTGTAATTCCGGGTAACGGGTGTATTGCTGACATGCGCTAAATTGTTCTCCGCCGATTCGACCGTCTTCTTTCTATATAATCTCCTTCACCCGCCTCAATACCCATCTTTAACAAACCCCAAAGCTCAATCTAATCACACATTCAACATGCCTCGTCAACGCCGTGGTGCCGCTCCCGCCCCTACTCCTGCGCGCAGCGCTCCCACTCGCCCTACTGCTCCCGCGCAGCCGGCCCGTGCGCCTTACGGCCAGCAGCACTCGCAGCCTCACTCAACCGCTGCCCACCCCCCTACTGCCGCTCAGGCTCCTGCAGCCCCTGCTCCCGTCCAGCAGAGCGCTGGCCCCGGCCTCTTCGGCCAGATGGCTTCCACCGCTGCGTAAGTCGCCGATGTTGCCGCAAATCGAATCCGGATGCGTTTTTCCCGGTGGCAATCCACCCTCAAAAGCGCTGGAACTCTCACATCTCAGAGACGAATCCCTGGTACTAACTTGTATATAGTGGTGTAGCAGTCGGTTCCTCCATCGGCCACGCCATCGGCGGTCTTTTCTCCGGCGGCGGCTCCAGCGCCCCTGCCGAGGCTCAGCAGGCTCCTCCTCCTGCTCAGGCCCAGCCTATGGACAACGGTCTCTGGGCCGGCAGCGCTACCAACAGCTCCTGGGAGAACAACGCCTGCGCTACCGACATCCAGAACTTCCGCAAGTGCATGGACGACAACCAGGGCAACATGTCTATCTGCGGGTGGTACCTTGACCAGCTGGTAAGTCCTCTTTGAGCCACCGATCAAGGTATAGCAGGTTACTAATAAACTTCCGTGTTACAGAAGGCTTGCCAGGCTGCTGCTAAGCCCTACTAAGCACATCAATATCAGGAATTTGAGCATTTAGTTGGCTTTCGATGGAATACTTAGTCTGAGTTTCGCACAGAACTCAACACGAATACTGTTTGCATAGCGGCATAGTCATGATCCAATGTACACTATAATTCCGGTAAAGAAGCCGAACGTCTGGGCCGTCAAGGTGATTACTTAACCACTACAATTAACTTTTGGGCTCAGATAGACACAGATACCCGATTTTAATAAGAATAATCTCCTCTCCATGGCTTTTTTTCTCCTTTTGAGTTGTTTCTCATCACTCATCGCCTCGTCGCGGTTCGAAATTAAGCTGCCTCAACATATTAGCAAATCAACAGTGCATCAAGACCATAGGAGAAAATTCGGCCGCATACCTGATTCCCATTGTAAAACTCACTATCTTGCCCGTCTCGCTGGTCTCCAAGGGTCCGAATGTTCGCTCCCCACTGCCGCGGGCTTCTTCCAGTGGATTCCCCGGAAACTTGGGGCTCGCTGGATTGGGGAGCTTCAGGCTGTGACGATGAAGCTCGGCCCTGGGCATACCCGATGAAGGAGCCGATGTACCCTATCACACCACCAATCATAGAGGTAATCATCCCATAAACTGAAGAGACTGCGCGGACAGGCAAGGATCCCGAATGCGAGTATGCTTCAATGTATGTCTGAACGGGCACCAAGACAAAGGTCGCCGTGGAGCCGGTGATGAGTTCACGGAGTTCCTGATCCTCCTCAGCAATTGTGAGTGTTTTGTTCGGCTGGGGTGTGAGGATAAGCTTAATGTTGTAGGGTCTCTTTTCCTCCAGTTGGGTATCCAGCCAGGCACGGACGTCCTTTCGGATGGTATGCGAGGGCTCGAAAGTTGAGCGGACGGAACTGCCGTCAAAAAGCCGGACTTGAAGACGGTAATGTGATGGAGGCACTGCCGTTGGTGTCGGACGAGAGGCTGGTGATTGGGAGTGGCTTGCGGGCTTCTCTTTTTTGTTTGTCCGTATTGGTGCTTTTCCCTTCGTGTCCTTCTGCTGCGTCGTCTCCTGAGCGCTGCTAGGCGGTTGGGAGGCCTCGGGCTCCTCTTTTTCTCTGGGTCTTCTTGCAGAGTACTTCCTCCTACCCGCAGCATATGTTAGGTCCTTGCCTTTCTCACCCGAGGTGCTTTTGGACACGGCCTGGCTCTGTTGCTCCGGCGCTGATTGCGTCTGAGACTCCTCACCTGAAGGTGTAAGAGCTGTAGGCTGAGGAGACTGCTGGGGAATGGATAGAGCTGCAGTAACGGATTCCGGCGCCGGCGCGGGGGAGGAGTTTATACCTTGAGCTTGTTCCGGGACCTCTTGACGCGCTGAAGACGCATTCGCCTGGCTCTGCGGTTTGCTATCATCCAAAGCAGCCGTGACGCGGTTGCGAAAGTCCTCTTTCGAGATATCCGGCACAATATACTCCCGCAGCATTCCATGTCTGCGAACTGGTCAACATTGCACTACACTGCAGACAATACAATCATTCGGTTCGGAAAGGCAGCCATACATAATCACAATGACCGTCGGATATCTGGTAATGGGGCAGATGGGGGCGAGAAACCCTGCTTCGGGGCTGTCTTTGGCGATGCGCAATAGGACAGATCGCGCTTCTAATAGTTGCGTGAATTCCTATGCCATGGCTTGAATCAACATGCGCAAGCAAAAGCCTGATATGGCATTATGGTAGTACCTCGTCGCCCTGAAAGTATTTCTCCTGCCATGTTGAGCTTGTCTCGCCGTCATCTGTGCAAGCACTGGTTAGCAGCGGGTACTATAACAGAGTAAAGGACGGAGTTATCAGAGGACAAACCTGATACAAAACATATGACAGCTTTGGACTTTTGAATGGCCAGGGTAATCCCCTCCTGTAAGGTGCCCACGAAGAACATTTTGGCTATAGATAATGTGCGAAATATAGACTAGAGGATGTCATGAGCTTGAAGGTCGCTCAAGCGTCGGCGCATAAGCCTATGCCGATCTATTGGGGTTCCACGGTCCACCCCGGCCGCAAGGCTGTCGATTCCTCCTCTATCAACATACTGCTTTTACTTTTACTAGTTCACTTCTAACGCTAGGATATCTCCCAATTGACACCAGAAGATACGGCTCAAACTAGAGCGGACGAATAAATTCAATCAAACATGCGACCGATCTTTTCGGCCTTCCAACGGACGGCCCCTCGAGCATGGCAACATCCGATCTCCTCATCCGCTCGGAGTCCGCGCACAACACTCAAGCTCGATTCAATCTGCGCCAGATGCCGTCGCCAACAAATCCAAGTTCGCTTCTTCAACGGACAGCAAATGGGCGATGATCAGCGCTGGCTGTCTGTCGTTGACCACCCCGCAAGGATTGTGCGGACCGGCCGCAAACACGGGCCTGGCTTGATCATTCTCGGTATGCTCTACTTTTCCTCTAACCGGCGAGCTGTATCTACATGACGTGTGCCATACTGACTCTGCTCTGCGACACTAGCATTGATCCCTATCATTTCCTTCGCACTCGGAACGTGGCAGATCCAACGCCTGGATTGGAAAACGAAGTTAATGGCGAAATTCGAAGACCGGCTGGTTAAGGATCCGTTGCCGTTACCTCCGCGCGTTGACCCGAGCGTCATTTCCGAGTTCGATTATCGCCGTGTCTATGCTACCGGTCGGTTGCGACATGACCAGGAGATGTTGATCGGGCCCCGAATGCGTGAGGGACAAGACGGTTTCATCGTTATCACGCCACTTGAGCGGGGCGAGGGAGAGAGTACGGTCTTGATAAATAGAGGGTGGATCTCGAAGAAGATGATGAACCAGAAGGATAGGAATCAAGAGGCGTTACCCACAGGAGAAGTTACGGTGGAAGGGTTAATACGGGAGCCTTGGAAGAAGAACATGTTTACGCCTCATAATCAGCCGGAGAAGGGGAAATTCTACTTCCCGGATGTTGAACAGATGGCTGAACTGACCGGCAGTCAGCCGGTATGGATTGAACAAACACAGGGTAAGCTAGTCTCCAATGACTGTTGGGTTCCGGCCGTAGCTAACTGGCTCTTAGTCCAGGACCTGCTTGACGCAATGGACCGGGAAGCCAAGGGTACCCCCATTGGTCGTGCTGCTGAAGTCAATTTAAGGAACAATCACAGCCAGTACATCTTCACATGGTATGTCCCACACGAATCTCCCCAAGATCCTCCTGTTTTCGTGATTCGTTGCTCATATGAATAGGTACGGGCTATCCCTCGCCACATCTATCATGCTGTGGATGATCATTCGAAAGCGGCCTGCCAGCGAGGCTCATCGTCGTGTCCGCCAAAACATAAATTGGTAACCTCCGAGCATTGGTTCTTGGCGTTCCGATTATTGGGTATGGTGTATTATTGTAATATAGTTGTACCGTTCATCTTGGGGGCATTGCGAGTCTCATGTCCTGCAAGAGCTCCTTGGGTAGATGCTTCTGTGCCAGGGAGAATACCGTGGTAGAGTTGTTGAGATGACGTTGCCTGTTAACTAGATTAGCATCTCCATGAAGAGAGAGGAGCCTAGAAGCTCACCTTCTCATCAACGCCGTGACGTCTACTTCATCAATGGTTTTGCGCCCGGCGTGTTTGGAATATGCCGCCAGATCTTCACTAGCTTGTTCAAAATACCACGCAGATGCTTGCTCGATCGCTGCCAGGGTACTCTTGCTGATCTTTGCCTTTGGCCCAGCTCGTGCTCGTGCAAACCGCGTAGCCAGCTTTTTGACGACACCGGCTGGCAGGTTGGGAACTGGGATACCATGTCGTGAGAGTTTTTTCTGTTTAGAACCCTGTATAATAGTGTCTTCCTCTCGTAGCCCACCCCCAATAAGCCCTGGGCTTTCGCTCATGGAGACTCTTTCCGGGGGATACATCTCCAGACCGAAGCCGCCGGCGGTATCACCAACGTCACTATCATCCGACCCAGGGCCAAGATCAGGGCCGAGGTCAGGACCGAGATCAGGACCGAGATCAGGGTCAAGGTCTGGTTCGGGGCCCGGTTCAAGGTCGATGGCCGGCAATTCGAACCCTTCATCATCATTCATGACTTCGTTTGCATCTAAATCATCCGCCTGCGCAACGGGCGATGGAAAGTTAAAATCCAGATTGAACCGCCCGAGGTCTTCCGTTTCTCCGCTGTAACAATGTTAGAACCGCAAGCCAAGGGAATCTCAAATGATTGGTCTCACCCTCTTTCAAACGCGCCCTGACTGATGATAGTCTCATCTTGGTCACCGTCTTGTATTACGCCCGTATCTTCGCCAGCATCTGAGCCGCTTTCCAGACCAGTAGCATCGCCAAAGTTTTCACTTAGCCGAGGTCCACCAACACTCATCATGGACAGCCGGTTCCTATCACGGTCAAGGGTGGCTCTCCGAGGGTATTCAACGGAAGTGTGCGTCATATCATCGTGAGTTACATCATCATTCCCAGTATCATCATCGCCCAGTGCCAACGACATCCGCGGCGGTCGTATCTCAGGACTTCCATCCTCTTCCTCCTCTTCAACTTCCTCCAACGGCAGGGACAGCCGCGGTCTCTCAGGTGCAGGTTCATTATCAAGCTCGTCTATTTCGTCGACTTCAGATTGCGGCTCTGGTTCAGGCGGAGGCTGTGGTGATGAACGTATAGGCTGCGACTCAGGGGCGAGAGCTTCACATAATGATAGTCAGCAAGCGGCGTTAATGAGATATCCCAGGGTTAATTTTATACCTTTGCCAAGATTGCGGAGGACATCGAAAACTGTTTCGCGTGGAGGGCCTCGTCCGCTCTTTCGACGGTCACGGCCTGGCGTATTTGCCGCGCGCCGTTGCATTGCGCGGACCCCATATGGTGTCGACGGGGCGCCGCCTCTGTTTCCTGGCGTCCTCCTAGGGGTTGTCGACCCTATTTTCTTTCGGCCTGGTGTGGAGGGATAGCGAGCGGGAACTGGGATTCGCGAGCTCTGTGAGAAGCAAGTTAGTCAAAATAATACACCAGGGACTCGTTCACCAACCCTAGGCGCTTCGGAGGCCGCGCGCGGATTTGGAGCGTTCGACATTGTAGCTAACAAAGTAGCATACAAGCACTATAGTATGCAGAGTAAGATCCGATGAGTCTCATATATGACGAGTCAGTGTATGAACGCAAAGTCCAGAATGACGAGGGGTCGGCTGGTAGTTGTTGATGCGGGACGTGGAAACGCGCCGGTCTCCGTTCCGTTCTCCGTAAAGCCCGCGCGGGTGGTTGGGTTCAGTCTTATCGATAAGGACAGGCTTGGCATAAAAAAGTTGCGCCGGGCAGGCATTATCGTGCCATGATCGGAGAACAACCTTACATTTAAAGTCAGGATCACTTTCGCAGCAAGCCGAAAACGCATATTACTATGTCTGGAGAAGCGAAAAACTCAACTGGCCTCGCAGCCAAGTTAGATAAGAAGCGCAAGAGGCAGGCCGAAGCATCATCTAGCTCCAAGCAGAGCAAGCCCGAAGCCCCGAACAAGTCATCCGGTGGTGGTGCACCCGAGGAGCCTAAGAACAAGAAGCGGAAGGGCGGAAAGGGCAAGAAAGACAAGAACGACGAGACAGACAAGCCGAAAGCTATCAGGGGCGAGCCCTTGGAGAAGGAGCGCAAGGGTATCTCTGTCGACGAAGCCATTGGGAAAATGGATGGCCGATTACTCGCCGATCACTTTGTTCAAAAGGCCAAAAGACACAATAAAGAGATTACTGCTGTTGAGTTGGAGGATCTTAGTGTTCCAGACTCCGCTTTCCTCGACACATCGTCATTTACGTCTTCAAGGACGCTCGAGAAGCTTCCTGATTTCCTGAAGGCGTTTACTCCCACGGGCGTCAAGCTTTCAGACTCTTCGGAGAAGAAGGGGACCCCACATACTATTGTTGTTTCTTCTGCTGGTCTTCGCGCGGCGGATGTTGTCAGGTGTGTGATCACGCTCAAAGGCAGGCATTGAGAAGATGCTGACGGTTGTCTAGGGCTCTTCGAACGTTCTCAACGAAAGAATCTCCTATCGGCAAACTGTTCGCAAAACATATTAAGCTGGAAGAAGCCAAGCAATTCCTTGAGCGAGCGCGGTATGCTGACGCCGTTCTGGAAATATTCTGGGTATCAAGTTGCTAACTATGTCCACAGAGTGGGAATCGGAGCTGGAACCCCGGCTCGTATCTCTGATTTAATCGCCTCAGGTATGAACTGTTGGGCAATTGGAGTTTTGTCACTCGAATAATTCTGGCCAGTACTGACTGCAACAGGGTCCCTGAAGCTGGATGAGCTGAAACGCATAGTCATTGACGGTTCATATGTGGACCAGAAGCAAAGAGGAATTTTCGACATGAAAGAGACACACCTTCCTCTTTTACAGCTGCTCACTCGACCTGAGTTACGCGAGCGGTATGGGGCGAAGGAAAAGAAGATCGAAATTCTCGTTTTTTAAGCAATGCAGTTAATGATCTGCCGGCGTTGGAAGAATATGGTGGGGGTATCTATTCAATGTGCTGGAGCTTAACTAACTAATCGAAGCATGTATATATCGACTCAAAAAGTTCCAACAATCATACGCACATGTGCTGCTCTTGCTTTTAGCCATGTCACAAGAATAAAACAGCGGTTGCCGGGTCTACTATGTGGCTGATGGCAGCAGTTGCTAACAGCCCGCCTGGACACGACCTCTGCCTCCTATCGGTATGCGCAACATCATGCGGGTCTGGGCTTTATTTTCCATGGACCATGGCCCGGGGGACCGTGCTCTGTTCTCCCCCAACTGCATAATCTACCTACGTATAAACCCACGCACATGAGACTAGCGTATCCACAAGGCATCTGGCAGCAAAGGCTCATGAGGATTAACTGCAACTGACAATGAACCAAGAAAATCAACCACCGCGGAATGGCATAGTCTTCTGGATTGCGGCACTCGCAGCAGCTCGATAATTCGCGCAATACGTTCTCAGCCGACTGATTACCTGATTCGGTATGCTCACAACAAGTGAAGCCAAATATGTTTCGACCTGATCCATGAGTCTCAAATCGGCTAGTCGGGAGGCTTCCAGGGGATTGCGAATGATAGTTGACGAAAGCGTTGTTAGCGCAACAATGGGGTAGTGGATCATAATTCTTGCAACCTATCGTTAGCTCGATGCTCGACATTAAGACCAGGGCCTGGACCGCTACATACCCGACGAGGGATATATGGCCTTCCGGCAAATATTTCATCAGCCTGATTGAGGCCCGCGCGGCGTTGGCGCATATAGATTCAGAGTCGAATACTCTTGTGTTGTATGGCGGGGGAGCCGAACCTCTGAGGTCTGCGTACTGTCTGAGAAGATCTCCAGATGTCTGAAGTCCCCGGCTCACAATCAATCGATGCATCGCAATTATGCAATTGAAATAGGAGCAGTGCAGGTAGAATAGCATGACCGATATCGAAGTCTTCGTGAAACTAGATACCTTATGTGGTTCTGGTTGGCATTCGGAAGGCAGGTCTTCTTTCCAGCTTTGAAGCATTCCATCCAACGTTCCAACGGAGGCCATTATCTCAGACAGCGGTCTATCCTTTGCTGCAGCGGAGTATAGGTCTTTGTAAAGTTGACTTTTAATGGTTGCAAGTTGACAGTGTGCTCTGAAAGCATCGAAGTCACCATACCTGTACGTTGACGGCGCGATTCGGACACTGTCCTTTGGCGGCTCTGTAGGTAGACCAATGCTTATGTCCTCGTCACTTTGCGTGGGAGGCTTACCAAAGCGAAGGGAGATCCTGTATTTGATCAGAGCTGACTTTTCACAGAAAATAGGGTTTCGTACTCTCTATCTAGGCAGTACGCGATCCAAAATATCCTTCTTCGGTGTTCTTTCTCTTCGGAAGAAAGTGAAACGTCTTCCTTCAGTCTTCCAAGCCCGATTTGTTCGCTCATGCGTATGGCTGCAGCAGTAAGGAAACAGCAAGGCTCAGCAGACATCGTTCCTAGGAAGAAAATCGACATCCCTAGAAGTGCTTGAATAGACCACAGATCTGGCTGGCCGAGACAAAGGTCATGGAAGGTGCCAAACGCATTTTTGATGAAGAGCCAACTTCTTTGGTGCTCGGAGTGAGCAACGCTCTTGTTCTTGATCCTGAATGCGATTCCTAACGCGAACACAACATTGGCACTGGCCCAGCAAGAAGGAGTCCGCAATGCGCTGTCCAGATTCTCTTCATTTATGAGAGAAATAAGCTTTGCTTGCTCAAATAGAGGACACAGGCAGTTGAAGTTCTGTAAGTACTCATACAAGAGCGAGGAAGCCTCTTCTTTCGACGGCAGCGGGCAGAACGCCTTCTTTGGAAAGTCATCCTCCGACAATCCGAACAGGGGCGTATCGCTTCGAGTTTCGGATGACAGCCTAGGGTTTATGCCAGCCTTTCGGCTCATCCACTCCAGGCCTTCATGCGAAAGGATCGGGATGTCTAAGAAACCCTGTTAATCCAATAGGTCAAGGATTCGATTACCACTGAACTCACCCCGCGACGTCGGGCTGTCTATTATGCACCTTGGAATGAGAAGGCCTCCGAAGTCGTTGGGAAAGCCTCCTTCATTCGCTGCAGGAGTAAATGGCACGTCGCGTTCTCGATCTATAGCTGGAAACGCGGCAGTGCGTGGCGCTGAGTCGTCATAGCTACCATCGGGACATGGTTCACGACGCCAGGAACTCTCTTCCATAATATTGTCTGGATCGGAAGAGCAGGGTGATGGAGATGAACGTGAGTTGTCGTGCATCACCGGCTGCGGCAAAGCCTGTGCTCTTCTCTCGCTGCCCAGGTCGAACCCCAGTTCTTGTAAGCGAGCCTCTAGCCGCCCTATATTTGACTCTAAACGGTTGAGCATCGTCAGGCTACAGTCAGACGTTCTCGTCAGTAACAGAGTCTGAAAATATCCACCGAGCATGCGCATGGGTGGCACTAGTACTTTTTCAAGTTTCTCTGACGTCTAGAGCTGTTCGGATCATTCGTCGTCTTGAGTCTCTTGCTGGGAGGCTCTGATCCATAGCTGCCAGCATAATCTTGTTCCTGGGGTCGGCGGCTGTTGCTTCTCTACTCGAGTATTGCATAGTTAGCGCTCGTTATCGGCCTTGAAGCCGCGACACCCACTTGCTTTCTCTGCTGGCTGCCTTCGTGCCCCATCTCTTGAGGTCGAAAATCGAAGACGCCCCGCGCCTGCGACACTGAACCCTGAGCTGGCTGAGGGCGGGGCCCAGCCTTGTTGCTGCTGGCAGCTGTTGCCATTCTGCGTTTGCCCGTGGTGCGACAAGTATTTCGTCCAGTGTTCGGATCTTGGTCACATCTTCTGGGAAAGAAGGTCAGTGAGGGTCAAACTGCCAGCAGAAGCCTCCAACCCATACCAGCAGGCAGTTCCCTAGTATATTGTAACAGACAGGTCACGTTGACAACCTTACGATTCCTTGAACAACACTTGAGCTGATTGGATATCACCGAACCCACTCAATGCGGCATGTGGTCCATTTCCCCAGACTTTCAGATTGGACGCTCAGGTTCACATTTTAGAAAATTAGAGCTGGCAAAATGTCCATTCTGCATCGGAGAACCTGCGATCCGGGGGCCCGTGTGAAGCCAAGAGGCAAGGATGGTCTGGGCGGGCGAGACACTGCAGGAAGAGCCAAAGACGCTAGGCCTCGGATGCTCGGGTGACTTTTCGACCTCATCTCCTGATCTCTCTCCCTCCATAATCCATATTGCCCGGTGCTTCGATTTCATGCAAACTAGGTCCGACATTTACTAGACCTTGGCACTCGGTGCTTTCCCACAATACATGCACATTCTTTCTCGAATGGGCAAGGAAGCAGCCAAGCGGGGATGCTCGAAGGGCAAGCGAAACACTCAGAGTCCTAACCCTAACCGGGTCACCTCACCCCTAACAATCGAACAGATCTGCCAACACTATGCGGCCATGCCTCGTGGTGTGGCGAGCCCATCTTGGCTGTGGCAGGGACTCTTGTTGCAAAGATAACGTCGCCAGTCTAGCTCAAAACGCCTCCGGGGGGCCGGAAGCTCTTTTAGTCGTTATGCCTTGCTGCGTTTCGGGTGCCCATATTGCCGGCAGCACCAACACGCTCCAATCGGATCCGGGATGTTAAAATGATTGAGGCTGTCCTCTCCGACCCGGCACCTGGAGATATGACGCCGAGATGCCTTATGCTTAGCAGGTTCTCGCCCTGCGTCATCCATCGCTGGGTAAATAAAGGCCAGTGTCGAAACCTTGCTCGGTGCCTCCTGAAGATTCTTGATCTTCGCTTCTAGTGCATGCTCTTTTCAGGACCTCCAGGCCAACATGTCGTTTATCGGGACCGTCATACCCAATCTACCGCGGTCTCAGTCGGTTGTCAGTCACAATTTACCCCAAGTGCACGACTTCGATGAGGACAGCGTCGGTCATAACCGCTCCACGAATGCGAATGCAGGCAACTCCGAGAAGGATAAGAGCGAAGATGGCGAAACACTACACGATAATGAGCATGACGGGGAAGCTCGCGTGGTGTCACTGGCTCGACAATTGACCCGACAATCCACTAGACTGACGGCGAAAAGCACGCTCGAGAATCCATTCTTCCTTGATGATCCTGACTCGACTCTGAACCCCCAAGGTCCAAACTTCCGTGTCCGCGACTGGCTGAAAATGCTACTAGAAATTCGATCTCGTGATCCAGAGAGGTACCCTGATCGCACAGCCGGTGTTGCCTTCAAGAACCTTGGCGTTCATGGTTTCGGTTCACCAACTGATTACCAGAAAGACGTCTTGAACGTGCTGCTTGAGTTTGGAACAATAGCTCGCAGGCTGGTTGGGATCAAAATGCCAAAAATCCAGATCCTCCAAAACTTTGAGGGATTGATCAGAAGTGGAGAGTTGCTTGTAGTCCTGGGCCGGCCTGGAAGTGGTTGTTCTACCTTTCTCAAGACCATTGCGGGTGAAATGAACGGCATCCAAGTATCAGAGGACACGGTGATGAACTACCAAGGTCAGTATCCCTCGAAATAAGACCATTCTGCACTTCTACGTATCTGCTTCTGACACTGTCCGTTTCTCCAGGCATTTCTGTCAAGGACATGCACAATTCTTTCCGGGGCGAAGCTATCTACACAGCGGAGAACGATGTCCACTTCCCTCAGCTCTCGGTAGCCGATACGCTTACATTCGCTGCCCTCGCACGGGCACCGCGCAACCGCTTCGAAGGCGTGAGTCAGAAGCAACATGCAGAGCATATGAGGGACGTGGTCATGGCCATGCTTGGCCTCACGCATACATATAACACTCGTGTGGGTAATGACTTTATTCGTGGGGTAAGTGGTGGTGAAAGAAAGCGTGTCAGCATTGCAGAGGCTACCCTGAGTCAAGCTCCACTTCAGTGCTGGGACAATAGCACGAGAGGACTTGATAGCGCCAATGCTCTCGAGTTTGTGAAAAACTTGGCTTTGATGAGCAAGTATAGCGGGTCGACTGCCTGCGTGGCCATTTACCAAGCTTCTCAGAGCGCTTATGATGTCTTCGACAAGGTCACTGTTCTCTATGAAGGAAGGCAGATCTACTTCGGAAACACCAAGGACGCAAAGAAGTTCTTTGTTGATATGGGATTCGAGTGCCCCGAGCGCCAGACAACGGCAGACTTCTTAACATCGCTCACTAGCCCAGCGGAACGTGTGGTACGCCCTGGGTATGAAGGGCGTGTCCCTCGCACGCCAGACGAATTCGTGGCTGCATGGAAGAGAAGTGAAGAACGCGCTAAGCTTATGGCCGAGATCGAGGAGTATGAGCGGCAGTTCCCCATCGGTGGTCCTTCTTATGATGCCTTCGTGGATGCAAGAAGGGCCATGCAATCGAAGCGGCAACGCGTGAAGTCTCCCTACACGATCTCGGTCTGGCAGCAGGTCTCCTTGTGCGTTGTTCGTGGGTTCCAGCGCCTCCGTGGAGATTTCAGTCTCACGGCAACCGCTCTCATCGGCAATTTCATCATGGCTCTGATTATTGGATCAGTCTTCTTCAATCTCCCAGACGACACGGACAGTTTCTATTACAGGGGCGCTCTACTGTTCTTCGCGGTCCTCTTGAACGCTTTCTCGAGCGCATTGGAAATCTTGACGCTATATTCGCAGCGACCAATAGTGGAGAAGCAATCAAGATACGCATTCTACCATCCTTTTGCCGAGGCGATTGCGTCAATGTTATGCGACACTCCTTATAAGCTGGTCAACTCATTTACGTTCAACGTGCCTCTATATTTGATGACTAACCTTCGCCGTGATGCTGGTGCCTTTTTTACGTTCTGGATCTTTTCTATAGTTACTACGTTCACAATGTCCATGATTTTTCGGACCATGGCCGCGACGTCCCGTTCGCTGTCCCAAGCCCTCGTGCCTGCGGCCATAATAATGTTGGGAATGGTAATCTATACTGGGTTCACGATTCCTACTCGGAATATGCTTGGCTGGTCTCGTTGGATGAACTACATCAACCCTATCGCCTACTCATTCGAGAGCTTTATGGTCAACGAGTTCGATGGTCGGCAATTTCCTTGCCAAGCTGTCATCCCAGCAGGTGGTGAATACGAATCCGTGTCTATGCAGTACCGGATCTGCTCAACGGTTGGTGCGGAGCCAGGGTCTAGAATTGTGGATGGCGGACAGTATGTTGAGCTGAGCTATCAGTATAGCATCGGGCACCTATGGAGAAATATGGGCATTCTGATTGGGTTCCTGGTTTTCTTTGCTTTTACCTATCTTCTTGGGACCGAATATATCTCCGAGCAGAGGTCAAAAGGTGAAGTTCTTCTTTTCCGCCGTGGCCATCAGCCAGACCTTTCAGCAATCGACGCCGATCCGGAGAACCCTACCCAGCCTGCCAATGCCCCGAAGACCGAAGAATCCGCTCCACAGACTACTGCTCGGATCCAGAAACAAACGGCAATCTTCCATTGGGAAGATGTCTGTTATGATATAAAGATCAAAGGACAGTCGCGAAGAATCCTAGATGCCGTAAATGGCTTCGTGAAACCTGGGACGTGCACCGCCCTAATGGGTGTGTCAGGAGCAGGGAAAACGACGTTGTTGGATGTCCTGGCCACAAGAGTCACCATGGGTGTTGTCTCTGGCTCAATGCTTGTTGATGGGCGCTTGCGCGATCAATCGTTCCAGCGGAAAACCGGGTATGTTCAGCAACAAGATCTTCACTTGGCCACGTCTACTGTGCGCGAAGCTCTCAGTTTCAGTGCATTACTACGGCAACCTGCACACTTGAGTCGACAGGAAAAGCTTGATTATGTTGAAGAGGTTATCAAGCTTCTTGGGATGGAAGCCTATGCAGACGCCATTGTGGGAGTTCCTGGAGAAGGGTTGAATGTCGAGCAGAGAAAGCGATTGACAATTGGGGTAGAGCTTGCAGCGAAGCCTCAGCTTCTATTGTTTCTGGACGAGCCGACTTCTGGGCTTGATAGTCAGACCTCCTGGTCCATCTTAGACCTGATTGATACCCTAACCCAACACGGGCAAGCAATTCTTTGCACCATTCACCAGCCATCAGCAATGTTGTTCCAGCGATTTGACCGGCTTCTCTTGTTAGCTTCTGGAGGGAAAACCATCTATTTTGGAGAAATCGGGCCCAACTCTTCGACACTCTCGAACTATTTCGTGCGCAATGGTTCTCAGGAACTGCCTCCGGGAGAAAACCCAGCCGAGTGGATGTTGGAGGTTATCGGAGCGGCTCCAGGCTCTCACACCGAGATTGACTGGGTCAAGACATGGCGAGAATCTCCAGAATTCGCCAAAGTAAAGGAGCACCTTGCTGAATTGAAAGCTACATTGTCCGTCAAGCCTGTCGACTCGTCTGATCCAAGCGCCTTGAGTGAGTTCGCCGCTCCATTCTATATCCAACTGTGGGAGTGTCTTGTTCGAGTGTTCGCTCAATACTACCGCACTCCAACCTACATCTGGTCAAAAACCGCCCTCTGCGTTCTAACATCGCTGTATATTGGCTTCTCATTTTTCAACGCTTCAACGTCCATCCAAGGTCTCCAGAATCAAATGTTCGGCATGTTCATGTTGATGACAATATTCGGCAATCTGGTACAGCAAATCATGCCCAACTTTGTCACCCAACGCTCCCTTTACGAAGCACGAGAACGCCCATCAAAAGCATATTCTTGGAAAGCCTTCATGGCAGCAAATATTATTGTTGAACTTCCCTGGAACACGCTCATGGCAGCCCTTATCTTCTTCTGCTGGTATTACCCAATCGGTCTATACAACAATGCAAAGCCCACAGACGCCGTAACAGAGCGCGGTGGTTTAATGTTCCTACTAATCTGGACGTTCCTGCTCTTTACGTCTACTTTCGCGCACATGGTCATCGCAGGCATCGAGCTCGCAGAGACTGGAGGCAACGTCGCAAATATGTTATTCTCCCTCTGTCTCATCTTCTGCGGTGTCCTCTCGACCCCGGACGCCATGCCTGGGTTCTGGATATTCCTTTATCGATGCTCCCCCTTCACTTATCTGATCAGCGCGATGCTATCGACGGGCTTGTCGGGGACGGATGTTGAGTGCGAAGCCGTGGAGTATCTCACCTTTAATCCGCCGGATAATCAGACGTGCGGGGATTACATGCAGACCTACATTGAAGGGGCCGGGAGCGGCTATCTCCTAGATCCAGACGCGACCTCTCAATGTTCGTTTTGCACCATGGACAAGACAGACTTGTTTCTAGAGAGCGTTGGAAGTCGGTTCAGTGAGGCTTGGAGGAACTTTGGCCTCATGTGGGTTTATATCGTCTTCAATATCGCTGGGGCGGTGTTCGTCTACTGGCTGGCGCGTGTGCCAAAGGGGAAGAAGATGGCTGGGTCATCATAAGGAGTCCTCGGCCATGGCCATCTTTTGACCCTTTCGAGGTCGGTAGCACTATCCTTTTCTTTCTGTTTGTTTATCATCATCCTCTTGTTCGTGCTCTTTGATTTGACATTTTTACTGTCGTTCGCACCATCTTCACTCTATCATATTTGTAATCCTACCTCATATGCGGTCTGTGCTGTTTCCTTCTTACAACCCTGTTTACACTCGCTTGAATATCTTTCCACCTCGCATAGATTATATCTAGCCGTACACAGTGAATAGAATAGTTCGCTTGGAACACTAAAGCCTCCTGGTTCGACCACGGTCGGGAGTTTCCAGCACTTGCGTATTTGCTGCTTAATATAACAACAATTGGTAGGCATCACAATTGCTGTAGCGGTATGCCAATCAGCATAAGAGTTGTGCGTATGCTTGTCGGAACACATGGGCCTGACCAAGCCTCACGCTAGTCCGAATCCAGATGAGCGCCTCATTGCGCCCCACCCGGGGATAAGCTGGTGACCGCATAGTCCGGGTCGGGTGCTTGCCTAGGCTTCCTCATTTATTCTTCTATTGTCCAACCAGCTCTGCTTCTATATCCTCCTGCACACTCTCTGCTGCTTCTGGACTTCAATCATCCCTTTGCCTTCAGTCTATATCGTCAATCACACGCATGGCGGATGCCACTCTTCATGATGGCCCCGCGCCAAACACTCCTTCGCCCGGGGATCCAGGAGTGCCACCCCTAAGCGCTGGATCTGGCGCCCCGTCCGGCCCAGGCTTTGAGATCCGCGCGGGACCCCCTGTTGTTTCAGAGGAGCTGAAAGCTCGCTTGGACAAGGTGATATACTCAGATGTAAGGAGAACCTGAGCAGAGTTCTGTGGCTTTTTGTGCGTGCGGGGATTACACTAACCGGCAGCCACATAGATCGGCGTCACCACTCTCCTGACCAGGTTGAAACAAAGCGTTGCGTCCGCCAGGGTGAGTCCACGCAGCCCGCTATAATGAGTCGAAAATCCGCATGAGCGCTAACGGACAATTGTGTCTTCGAAGGACTTCGCCTCTTTTCTAAAGAAGCGATCGATATTGGAAGAGGAGCACGCCCAAGGCCTGAGAAAGGTGTCGCGCACCCTATACGATGCTGCTCATAAATCCGAGAACCGCCAGGGCACCTATAGCTATGGTTGCGTCGAGATCAATGGTTTCCATGACCGCATGGCGGATCACGGGCTCCAGTTTGCTGCGTCTCTGCAGCAGATGGCTGATAACCTCAATGAACTTGCGGGCAACATCGAGCGAGGGCGGAAGCAATGGAAACACGAAGGGTTGAATGCGGAAAAGCGCGTGCTTGATGCGGAGACATTGGCCGAAAAAGCCAAGTCCAAATATGATACCCTGGCGGAACAGTATGACCGGGTGAAGACCGGAGAGAAAGCAGGTGGAAAGTTTGGCTTCAAGGGCACCAAATCTGTGGCTCAACAGGAAGAAGATCTCTTGCGCAAGGTGCAAAGTGCGGATTCGGACTATAAGGCTAAGGTCCAAGCCGCCCAGACGGCTCGACAAGAGCTGATCGCGACCCATCGGCCTCAGGCTGTGCACAACATCCAGCAATTGATCTCCGAATGCGATGCGGGCCTTATCCTGCAAATGCAGAAGTTCGGTGCGCTTCCCTAGATGCTTTGCGTAAATGCCATAACTGACCCTTTCAGGAACGTTCAACGAAAAGCTACTCTTAGGACAGGGCCTATCCATCAGCCCATTGAAAGAAACTGGGGATGGTGTTAGTGCTACAAAGAGTCTTCGCGAAGTGATTCAGCAAATCGACAACCAGAAAGACTACCATGATTACGTCTTGAGTCATGAGTTTAGCCCTGGTGCTGTGACATCTGACCAAATCCAGTACCATCGCCATCCAGTGAGTCCTCCGTCGGAGTTGTGTACCTTGCATCCTAACTTTTTCAGACCCTTGGAGGACCCATTGCGCCTCCCGCTTCTAGTCCTCAGTCTACGCAAACGAAGCGACAGTCTGTTGTAGTGCCCCAACCTGTGTCCCAGCCACCTACATCCGCACAGCCGCCCCAGATTCCAGTCCATATCCCATCATCTGGCCCGTTAGAGAGCCCTCAGTCGCCGCCGTATCCTCAAAACCCAGACTCGTTTGCTCCACCGCCCTTCCAGCCTCCATATCCGATCTCAGCAGGACCTCCGCCTGAATCGCAGGGCATGAACCCACCTCCTCCGGCGCCGAAAGAACCATATCCGGCTTCTGGCACTGGTTACCCCTCAAACCTAAATCTTCCTCCGCTAAAGCCTGTCTTTGGACTGTCACTGGACGAGCTATATGCTCGCGATGGCACCGCTGTTCCTATGATTGTTTACCAGTGCTGCCAGGCGGTGGAGTTATTTGGACTTGATCTCGAGGGTATCTACCGGCTCTCAGGCAGCGCTAACCACATTACTCAACTGAAGGCCCTCTTCGACAATGGTAGGTTCTCTCAGACTTTTCCCTGATATTCTGCTAATTTCCGCAACAGACTCGTCCCAAGTCGACTTTACCAACCCCGAAAGCTTCAATCATGATGTGAACAGTGTTGCGGGTCTCTTGAAACAGTTCTTCAGAGACCTCCCAGATCCGTTGTTGACTGCACAAGCATATTCTAGTTTCGTTGACGCAGCCCGTAAGCTCTTTAATACACTCAACTCATGCCTTATACTGACATACGGAACAAGGTATTGACGACGACATTCAACGGAGGGACTCGCTCCACGCAATCATCAATGGTCTTCCAGACGCCCATTACGCTACACTAAGGGCTCTGATATTGGTGCGTTTCTTCATGTGCTTTCTGCACCCGGTCTTTCTGCTTACCTAGCCTAGCACCTAAACAAGGTTCAAGAGCATTACACCCACAACCGCATGAATGCAGGCAACATCGCAATTTGCTTTGGGTATGTCCTAGTTCAGATCAAAACTGGCACTTCGAGTGCACTGCTGACAACCTCTAGACCGACTTTGATGGGCGCCAGCTCAGGCGGCAACATCGCAGATGCCGGCTGGCAGGTACGCGTGATCGAAACCATACTCGAGAACACGTTCCAGATCTTCGACGATGATTAGACACTGCCACGCCCATCGCCTGGAAACAACAACCAATCACTGCGTTTTTGTCAGCCGGGATCTTATCATTATGGATAAATTTTGATCAGCACCGCTGCTCTGATGCTCGTTGGTCGTTATACGCGGTTTGATCTGAATCATATTCTATCTACCCTTGTATTGTACATATTACCTATCTTTCGATGCGTTACTACCCGATGTTTATATGACAAGCAAGAGCATTCTCCTTCATAATCATACATCTTTTCCGATTTGTCGCTGAGGTTTTATAAAACTTGGTAGATAAGTACAGATTCGAAGGGCAGAAGGGCTGGAGGGCGGAATATTGTACAAGATAATCATGGGACGCCGTACGCTAGTAAAGAATCCAGAAGACCGGAGTGATACGCCGGTATATAGAGTTGGAACCATGTTCCGCGTTGGCAAGTCCTTGTCCTCGGGAGCGTAACTTCCTGGTGTAGGTCCTTTGCCAATCTGTGGGAATAGATGAGCCACTAATCAGGAAATTGGTGTGAAAGTCCCAGGCGGAGCAGCATCGACCTCAGTGAAGAAGGTCAGGAGACGGGAAAGCGGTCCCAAAAAATTACTTCTTCGTCCCCATCGCCGCGTCCTTCATCGCCTCATATCGGTCGGCAAATGACATGTCAGTGGCAAAGAAAGGAGAGCTGAGATCTTCGACGGTCGTGGGCGTGGCATGACCCCAGACGCGCCAGCCTTCCTCCTCACCCATCCATCGGAGTTTCTGGATGACGATGTATTCCATGCAGTCCTGCTGCTTGCCGGAACCCTCGGCGGGGGTGCCGTTCTTTGCTCGTCGCTGCGCCTTGCCAGTTGACTGGCGGCTGGTGATTCGGAGGACGACCTGGCGCACGCCGGAATCGGCGATATTGGGGAGTTGAGTGGCACGGTCTGAAACGACGCGGATTCCGGTGAACCAAGTTGACGGTGAGCGGATATATTTGTCGAGAGACCAGGTCACTTGTTCGCCTTTGGGACGGGCTTCGATGCGCTTCACGAGGCTGTTTGCGAGGCCAGTGCAGCAGATGTTGCGGACTGTGCCGGTTTCTCCTCTGCGGAAAACTTTTGTCAGTAGATGCTACTGCTGTCATGTATGACCGAAATAGGCTCACCTAGCGAATGCAGAGTACATCCGTTGATGGATGTCGCGCGCTACTAGCCGTCTTTCTCTCAACCGCAGTGGCAGCGCTCTACCCTCCGACTTGCTGTAAACAACGAGCCTAGACCTAGTTAGCTGCACTCTACTCCTTCGGATTTGACAGAAAGACGCGGCACCCACCCCAGGAAGTTCTGAAACCATGACTTCAACCACAACCATTCAAATTGTAACCGCTCTTTGGGTTGTTTGAAGATCGAGGGCAAGTCCCTCCACAATGGCTTGATGAAGGTCCCAGGTAGCAATCCGATATCCTGCGGCAGTTCTGTCCGTGACATTTCCGAGGTTCTGATTTTCATACTGGGCTGTGCCGGTTGCTTCATTGAGAAAGACTGTGGCATGCCTTTCATTTCGCGGCTGCGCTGCGAGGAGAGCGAGAATTGTCGGCATTGCGAGGAACCGACAGTGGAATACGACGAAAGAGCAGCGGTACGTGCCCGAGCTGCTGAAAGCAGCGGAGCGCCTGAGATTGAGGAGGCCATTGTGAGATCGGGTTGCGAGACGACTGGATCCCCCGGAGTTGTGAAATAATGCGATTTTTCGGCGATGCCAGAAAGTCATGGTCACGTGAGCGCCCCAGAATGAGGGACTTGGAGCCGCGCTTGCGATCTAATCTCGCGCGCTTCCTTCAAGGGCGTTGTCGATCTGCTTTGACACCGTCCAAACTCGCTATTTTGCGTCCAATCCCATCGGTCTCTTTTCGAATACTGCGCGATAGTCGATATTCGTTATCCGGGTCTCGAGAAGTGACAAGCAAGCAGATTAGGGGCCGAGGCCGGAGTTTCCTCAGCATTGGACGCCCGCTGCCATCACATACGTTCTCTTGACTCTAATTTCTAATTGCTTGTGCAACGGCTACGTACGCCGTATATTTTAAGGCTGGCTCCTCATCGTGATGATTTTCCTCCGCCCTTCTCTCCCCGCCGCCGATCGTCTCATGAACCTAACTTGACTTACTCCCGTCCAACCCCCGGTCCAATCCCACCTACGTCTTATTTTCCTGCAATTGCTATACCACCCTCGGGTTTCCGAGATAAAGAGGTGGCTTCTCCCGACTCGGCGACCGCCGCGCCGCCCTCCCCCGCTTCTACGTCCCATACATCCAGCAGCAATGATGCCAGCCATACGATCCCGTCAGCCCTACATCCACGGGTTGCAGTCATCTTGGGGGTGGATCGAAAGTGGTGGGTGCCTTTGGTCGTTTGCCGTGCTATGAGCACCGCGCCCGCGGCTTGGTGGGGGCTCCGTTGCGCCTTCACTTTCCTCGCGGAGCTTCTGCATATTCGACCAGGTATGGGACGAGAGGGGTGGGCGGCAGCGATCGTTGGCAGTGTCGGCCAAAATTGGGATGTTGAGAGAAGATTTCGAGTAACGGAGGTAGCCTTGGCTATTATGTGGGTATGTGACACAACCGTCCATGTTTAGCCTCAATTTCCTGGAGGGTGCAGGGATTACGTCCAACTGCAGCCTGCTAATCGACATTTACAGTGCTGTGCATCCGCATATCTTTCATATTTCTTTGCTGATTGCATGATGTCTCGTTGGTACGTCTCTGGCCATCAATGCAGCCTTGCCCTACCTGAAGACTCATTCTCACTGCTATATGGTCCAGGCTTTTGAATTATACCCCACCGGCTGTTGTTATCCGTCTCCTTACAACAAACGGTTTGATTGCATATATGACTTCTTGGGTTCTCTATCTCTCTGGCGCATCCTCGGACCCTCGTCTTTTGTTACCTGCATGGATTTCAATCACAACGGTGAGACCTCCCACCTGCTCAGCATTCCAGTACCACGTCGCTAACACCATCCGTAGACTTTGACGTTTATCTATCATGCTACGCAGAATCGCGCTACCATCAAGCGTGAAACTGCGGCCTCGCTTCTCGTCGTGTCAGTTGCGAGCTTCGTCAGCATGTCTTCGCTTCTTTTGCAGCTGCATCTCACCCGCGAGAACGAGCCTGAGGTGCCGCTTTTCGTTTTGACGCGGAAAATATGGGACTTCGCTGTTGCAGTAGTCCAGCGTATGCGAGTGGCGAGTGACCAGGTCGGAGAGCTGTAGGCATGAATGTCTAGTTCGTTATCTACACAATACTCAAGCTCTTCTTGGTACAGAAATCAATATGAATCATGATCTGAACGTTCATATCACATCCTGCCAAAGCGGAATATAGATCCCATCCCCTAGCGCTCCGGTACTACGGTCTTTTTTCTGCATTCAGGATAAAATAACAATTCCAGATTAAATCAGACAGATTTAGGGTATCTGCTTGAATTGCTGAAAGCGGCAAACGCAAAACTCCAATATCTAATCCTTTTGATGACCAGTCACTTCCATAATTGCTCCCCGTCAATCAAGCCATGCGAGGTCTTCTACTCGGGTGGATATTCGCATAGTCATCGCCCGGTGCTTCCTCAGCCTTGTGCTTCTTCACCTTCTCTGTCTGGAGCTCCTGACCTTGGCGCTTCCTCTCCTCCGTAAGCTTCTGGTTCTTATACTCGATCTTAGCCTTTCGGTGCTCGGATTTACCACCGCCGCCGGCACTAATAGCATTGGTCAATTGATTGCTCTAATAAAGGCAAAGGAAACGGAGACTTACGTCAATTCAACGTTTATCCGGCGGGGAGGGTACTTCCCGTCATCGAACGACGAGTGATGATAGAGCTTCAGACAAGTCTTCATCCGGTCGTAGTTGTCGAACTCGACGAAGCCGAAACCGCGGCACTTGGTGGGCTTGTCTGGTTGCGTCGCCACTCGCACGGATATCGGTTGTATCTTCTCGAAGTGTGCTGTCAGGGACTCGGTGTTGGCAGAGTAGGGGAGATTTCCTGTAAGGAGCGCATGTTAGCTGATTATTTCAGAAGATACGGTGGACAGGCGCCCGGCATCCTTACCAACGAAGACGATGAAGCGGGCGGCCTTTTGCTTTGGAGCAGGCTGGCTTGATTCTTGTTCGGCGTTCTCCTCTGTCTGCTGCTTTCCTTGCTCCTGGTCCTGCTCCTTCTGCTTCTTCTCCTTCTTGGCCTTCTTGTCCTTTTTCTTCTTTTCCTTTCCCGACTTCTCATCCTTTACCTCTACCTCGCCGTCAATGTCCATTGCGTCCGGGGTATCCTGGCTGACTTCTGGCTCTGGCGCATCGGCGCCGTTCGTCTTTTCGGCGGGTTTCTCTTCGTCCTCGTCGGTTACATCCTTTGATTTCTTCGCCTTCTTTTCTTTCTTATCCTTCTTCTCTTTCTTTTCTTCCTTGTTTTTCTTCTCCTTCTTCTCTTCCTTGTCTTTCTTCTCCTTCTTCTCTTTCTTTTCCTTCTTCTCCTTCACCTTGGTCTCCTCAACCTCGTTCACGGCATCAGCGTCTTTCTCCTTGCGCTTCTTTTCCTTCTTCTCTTTCTTTCCCTCCTTCTTCGACTCCCGCTTGGCCTTCTTTCCCTCGGGTTCGGCAGCGGCGACGTCGTCGACGGGAGTTTCGAGCTTGCGCTTCTTTTCGGCCATTGCGACAGCGGATTCAGCAAGGTCAAGGCGGAGCTTCAGGCGTCTAGCTTCGTACTCTGATACATATAGTACCCTCAAATGGAAGCTGCAGGACTAGCACCCCAAAAATGAAAATCCAATTCAAGACTGCGATGTTGTAAAATTCCGCGACGAATTTCTTCGACAGGCCAAAAAAATAATTATTCTGCCGAGAAATCCGGTCGGAAGATCTGGCGGTGAGACTCCGCATTGACGCCTGAGATCTGAGGTATCTAGGGCTGTTCACCCCCATGGATGGGCCATACTCCGTACGGATCGATCGATCGTAAGGGCACCTTCCTGCGACATCAACATGATCTTCTCCTCTTTCCCTGTAAAGCCGACCAATGTACGACCGAAATATTGGTGGAACAGGTTGTATTTCTCTACTCTCCAGATAGTCCTGATGTAAATTGAGCCGTGGCCTCAGTAGAAATTAAGGTTGTTCCTCGTATAGTTGTCGAACATGCCCGTTTGGTTGAGAGCAGCTACTGTTCAAGTGCGCCAGGGAATTTCCCGTAGCTGTCAACAGCTCCTGCTTCCTCCATCCTCCTTCTTCTCTCTCCTTCCTCTCCTCTCTGTCACCTCTTTTTCATCCACCCTCATTTTCATACGCAGTTCCAGTCTGACTTCAGCATAATATGTCGTGATCCCTCGTCCCTCCGAGCAACCTATAAAGTGCTTACCGCCCGGACATCATTCGGGACTGTCATTGTACCTGGGCACCTTCGTTATCCAGCACGGGGAATGCGGTCCTGCTTACCCTAGCCCACTTGCCAACTTAGACCAGACACAGCCTGGTTTCTTCGATCACTATCCTGTCTTGCGATGCAGGCGAACGTACTATGCCTTCTCTGCCAACAAGATGGCCACCACGCGTACGATTGTCCAAGCCTTCTCAGTGCATCGCTCCATCACGAATGAAACGGATCTAGGGTCAGATGCCTGTTCCTAGCGGTGCACTCACAGGCTCATTTCGGTCCATCAACGAAAGAGTAAAGAGTATGATACCAGTTTCGCATTGTGCCTGGCCCGACGAGCATTTCAGAAAACCAGGGTACGGTGCTCGTCATGTGAAAACATCCATAAACGTTTGGGTCTGTACGCATTGGTAGGTGTCAGCCCCTAGCTGGTCCTAATGCCCATGGAGCTGACTTTTGCAGTATTTGCAGGTAATTGAGACCCTTTGCAGACGTCTTGCGTGCTGACTGCCCGGTATGCTGCCATGTCGATGCCGAATGAGCCCCTCCGTCCAGAACACATATCTCCTCTTGCTGCCGCTATCTGCGGCGGTGTTTGCCAAAGGATTGGTCTTCTCAGCTTCAAAGCCATAATGTCTCTCGTCAAACCAAGGGAGCTGCCGACAGTCCCTTCCATGCTGGTGCACAGCAGAAGATTGCGGCATATAGGTCAAGTCAGTTTGCTTGAAAGTGGATGAGTCAGCCGGTCCAGATGCCGAGATTCGCGCTTGGTACGGGAACCACGTTTTCGTCTCCGATTTGCGGCACTTACCACCAAGTTCCTGGTTGTTGCATTCCCCATTTCGCATGTGTCCATACGCCCATCGGTTCCATTCCGGCGATTATTGAGTTCTGATTTATACCGATGGACCTCGAGTACCGGGGTATTCTGGCACAAAATGGATTCCCTCCGCATGCGAACCTGATCACGCCCCCCGCCACCTCCACCGACTCTCGGAACAACCCTAGACTTCCGCGCCCACTGGCAGGCTTCGACTTCTCAGCCAGGTCCTCGGAGCCCGGAGACATGGAGAAGGCCCCGCCTGTTACGGGGAAACGGCGGGGAGGGTGTCGTAAGGCCTGTAACGAGTGCCGCCAACAGAAGGTACGTATTTCACGCCAAAACGCCCGTTTTCCTGTCCGGCGGGCATCATTTTCAAAGTTTTGGTGACTATTCGAGGTGCTGAAACCGCCATAGCTGCGATGTGATATAGTCCAGACACCCGCGGACGCCTGCTCGCGTTGTCTGCGGCTCCATATAGAATGCAAGGTTGAGCCCTCCTTCAAGCGCATCTCGAAGAGAAAGTAAGAATGTTCGCAGTGTATCAACATTCACCATTCCCAACTAATGTGGCTAGACGAAATGCTGAGATGGAGCGTGAGATTGCGGATCTCCGTCAGCGGCTTTCTAGCGATGGCGGTCATGTCCACACTGCTGAAGCTAGGGTCATTGACAAGGTATCCCAATCACCTGAGGACATATACTATGGCCCTGAGCCTGCCAGCGTGAGTCGAGGGCGGACCTTGTCCGCTAAGCTGGAACCGCAGACATTAGCCACCCCCTTAACTATGCACAGCGACGGGTCCATGCTATCTCAAGACGACGCTGCTTGGAGGCTGGAAGATGTCTCCCTATCTAGGCAAAGGATCACCAGACTATTTGACCAGTATGTTGTCCCCGCTCAATGATCTCCAACCGGGCACACCCGATGTTCATGGCCCTTAGATTCTTTAAGTATTATCACCCTTTTCTTCCTCTTCTAAATCCTCAGAAGCCTCCTGAGGAGTACCTACGGCGTTGTCCGCTCCAAGCATGGACAATCATATGCGTTGCTAGCCGACGCGCTCCATCGGAGCCAGGACTGCTCAGCGCATTGTCCGGGCCATTTAGCAGGTTATTATGGTCCACTATAACTGGTGTACCGCAAGATTATCGTGTTGTCAAGGCCCTATGTCTCCTGTGCACTTGGCCTCTTCCTACCACGAGCCAGAGGACGGATGCTACATTCATGCTTTGTGGTTTAATGATGCAAATCTCCATGCAGCTGGGGCTTCATCGTCCAGTGCAGGCTGAGGAGTTTACGACGTTCCGGATGGAAGGTCAAGGGGAGGCCGTAAAGGATCGACTACAGACATGGGTCATATGCAACATCGTCGCCCAGAAGTGAGTGACCATCCGATTTGAAGACATGGTCAACAACTCACTTTGCCCCAACAGTGTTGCCACGGGATACGGACAACCGCCAGGAACGATCTACGATTGGGCTCTTGAACCGGCGTCTCTTCGGGATGCGGATTATCACCCTTCAGAGGACTTGCGGACACGGCTACTCATTGAAAAGTTCTGTGACCGAGTAACGAAATCTCTCTACAGCAGCAGACCAGACCCTGCGGAGTTCATCAGCTCGGAAAAGCTTCTGATCTCGCAGCTTCTGGAAAATGAGCTCCGGGAAATGGAGCTTGACTTCGGCAGAAGTATCTCTGGTACGGCATTCCTGTGTTTGCCCCCTGGGGTCTCTCAATGCTAATTCAAGCGTCTGGGCAGCCATAAACATGATTCATCTGCGAGCTGCGGAATTACATTTGCGGTATTTTGTGTTTCTGGGTTCCAACGCACGAAGTGACGACTTGACGAAGCTTTTCATCGCGACCACGTCATTCCTTGGTCGAGTATTAGACCTTGAAACCTCGCCGGGCGAACTCATTGGCCATGCAACAAACTACATCCTGCAAATGATTGTGTCAGCAGCATTTGCGCTCATGAAGCTATTGAAAAGCGACTTCCGACGACACATTGATTTCGAGCACGGGAAATTATTATTCAATGGGGCCATCTCGGCGCTGAGGAGGATTAGTGTGATGGACCACGACCGGCCTGTTCGCCTCGCAGATATTCTGGCGCAAATGTGGAACGCTGGTGCTCCTGAGGAGTTCGGGGACGATACTCTACTCCTAAAAGTACGATGTCGCATGAGCATGAGTCACGTTTACGACACGGTTTGGCGCTGGCGGCACCGTTTCCGACCCTTGAAGAGCACCGAAGATACCCAGGCCATGGCCTCTAATCCGAACGTCGCGACGGCGGCAATTCCTCGGCAGCCGGACGGGTCCCTGGAGGATCCGGGGTTGATGTATGCGCCGAACTTTGACCAGGAAGGGGCGTTCTTCAACGAGGCAGGGTTCTCCGAGGTTTTCGACTCCCTGAACTGGGTCTTTGATGGGTTCCCTGATACATTTCCCGCCCCACCGGCCTTGTAGTAACTCCAAATGTTTTTATATAAAAGTTTGACGAAGAGTGATTGGACGAAACGCTGGTACATGCTAAGCTAGTTTATTTTTAGTTGAGATACCATTTGAGCAGCTTGCCGGATTAAGCGCAGCGCAGAGTTGAGATTTGGACTGAGGTGATCAAAGCTTTGCGAGGTGGATCAGGCACCCCGCATGTTTTCGACATGAGCATTGACGGTTCGTGATCAGAATTTAAGAATCCATCCGTCTGGGGACTGGAGATTGGAGACCGACAGTGGCAAGAGAGCATAAGGCGCGACCAACAAAGGGAGCGGAAGAGGCTGTGGAATGATTTGCGCATTCCAAGAATCTTCGCCAGTTCTCAGCTCGAGTGGCTGTCTGACCTGTTGCATAGAGGTGAAGGATTCATCGACTAGATGCATTGGAACTCTAGGATAGACGAACCGCGGTTGGATCATGTGTGGTTCAGGAGATTTCGACAATTGCAGCCATTAGATACAGTATCTAATAATTAATATGGAATGAGTTATCTATCCCCAGCGACTACTGGCTATCGTTGGCGCCGGCTTCTCTTGGTCGCTGGTCAGGAGTGAAAAAGGCGAAAGGACGGCGTGGTTGGCTGTCTGCCATCAAACTAAATCCTACTGATCAGATCGAGAGTCCCATTGAAAGGTCAAGGTGTCGGCGAGGCCAAGGTGAGAGAGCTTCCTAGTCTGATCTGCCGTAGTCGTAGTCTGAGTCTGAGTCTGAGTCTGTGTCTGTGCCTGTCCCTTTCCGCTACAAGTCCGCTAACTCCATCCCCTCCTCCTCCTTCTCTCGCCTCTCAGCTTCTTCCTCCCAGCAACCACCGTACTTTTACCCCCATCTTTTCGTGTTCTTTGTTTCTTTGCAATTTTCTTCATTTCTTCCTCTAGATTGCCCCCGATCTGCCCTCTCCGGCCCCGATTCCTACTGCTCGACCATTCCTGACTGATCGACCGGTGCTATTCCTCCGTGCAGATACCCCCGTTTCACCTGTCTCTCCGCCTCTTCCACAACTACCGCATATTTATATCCTTTGCGTCGCTGGGTCGATTGATACCCCAAGCCCGTTTGGTTATCGTCCCAATCGTGTATATAGCCTGGTTTTTTGAGTGACAATGGCGACTGGTCCTGCTACTCAGTCCCTGAAGGTCAGGAGCACTCCGCCAGTCTTCTCTCCTGCAAGCCAGAGCGATTGGGCTAATACCGCAACAGTGTGTCGTGACGGGTGACGGTGCTGTCGGCAAGGTTAGAATCCTCTCCGCTTCTCTCTTCTCTTGCTATTTGCGAATTGGACATCAATGGCTAACCCTACGTTCAGACATGTCTTCTCATCTCTTATACGACCAATGCATTCCCCGGCGAATATATACCCACCGTGTCCGTTACCACTGCCACCTCATTCTATGCTTCGAATCCCATATTGACGATCGCCGCAGATTTGACAACTATACCGCGAGTGTGATGGTAGACGGCAGACCGATTAGCTTAGGGCTCTGGGATACTGCTGGACAGGAAGATTATGACCGACTTCGCCCATTGTCCTACCCGCAAACGGATGTATTTCTCATTTGCTTCTCCATCGTCAGCCCTCCATCTTTCGACAACGTCAAGTCTAAGGTACATATCTCTGCTGCGATTGCCCTAACCCCCGAAGAAGGATTTCAGCTCTAGGTTGCTAACCTACCTGTAGTGGTTCCCGGAAATTGAACATCACGCTCCCAACGTCCCTATCATCTTGGTTGGCACCAAGCTCGATTTGCGAGACGACCCCGCGCAGCTCGAAAGCCTTCGCATTAGGAAGCAGGAGCCCGTTACTTACGAGCAAGCTCTGGCTGTTGCGAAAGAGATCCGAGCACACAAATATCTGGAGTGCTCTGCGCTGACACAGCGCAACCTCAAGAGCGTATTCGACGAGGCCATTCGGTAAGCTTCTCAGGGAAATCAACGATTTACTAGGGCCATTGAAACTAACATGAATTCCCTAGTGCTGTCCTGAACCCGCGGCCTGCGACGAAACAAAGGAACAAGAAGTGTACAATCCTGTGAAGCATCACGGCTTCATAAATTCTATATCTCCTTTCTCTCATCCTAACTAATATTATAAATAACTAATCCGGCGTTTCGGTTGCTGGGAGCAATCCTCCCAATCCCCCGATTTTGATGATCTTTTTGAGTACCTCGTTGTCCACCTGATCCGGTGTCATGATACTAATGTTTTTGCGTCTCCTGTTCGTTCTCTTCTTAAATCTGTTAGAATACAAGAGAGGGTCTTTTGGAAATTGCACATTCTCTTATCCTTCAGCTCGCCCCAGTATATGCTGTAAAACGTCACAATGCCATGCATAGATATGTCCCCTGGACTATAGATACTGCCCTTTGCTGGACCATGAACCTTGGTTGAATGACGTTTCATTACATTGTAGATATATGGCACCCGCGGAACATCGGACCTGGTAAATTGCGGGCAGGGCCACCTACGGGAGATGAATCGGCGTCAAAGTCTCGAATTGCGGAGAAAATAACATTGTTATTGACGAGCATGACAAAGGCATCCTTAACCACAGGACTTGCTTAATCAGCTATTTGGTAGAAAACTAAGAATAACGAAGACACGAAATCCCCCTCAAGAACCCTTCTGTGTTGGTAGGTACTTCGATACGAATAACTCTCCCATATCGCCCGTTCACGACTTTCTGGGACAAGTTGACGAGTGCATCGGTTCGACAAGAGGCCCGAGTCCAGCATGCCGAGTATAGGAATAGTCTAACACCATAATCTTCGCAGTTGAGGCTAACGCAATGAATAGGTGGGTAACGATAGACGACCTGTCGCGGCTGCTATCCCGGCGATAACCTGGACTGGGAAGAAGGGACCGGAACGGGACGTGGCTTCTGGCTTAGAAACCGTGAACCTTGATGGTCTTAGCATCAAGCTCAAGACCCTCCTTCTTGTCGGTCAAGAACTCCTGAACATCTTTACGCTGATCTCCTTGGAGTTGAATCACCTCACCCATCTCGGTGTCGTTGACGATGGTGCCATTGCAGGCTAGAAAGGATGTTAGCTGCGCCCACTGAGGCCGGCGGCGTAACAAGGACATACCGAACTTCTTCTTGATCACCTTCAAGATCTTCTTCTGGTCAAACTTCTTGGGCAGACCCTGGACCGTAGTCAAGGTCTTTCGACCATTGCGCTCTAGAGTGATGTTAGTCCCAGGGCCGGAGGCGGTGAGGTGCGACAGGGGAGCTCTGTGGCTGGTGGGGACCGAGATAGACTAGAAATGAAAGTAGCACATACGTTGAATCCGTATATGGATGTAGTTTTGAGACTGCTTAGTCTCGCCGGTGTCTTCGTCAGCTTCGGCGAAGGGGTCTGTGGAAGCACGTGTCAGCTTGAGATCGCGACCAGGATTACCCCGCCATAAGGGCCCACGTAGATCGCAGGATGCAAAGGAAGCAGCGAGCGAAACTCAACACGATAACCGCAGCCCCGCTCCCAGGAAAGAATATGGAGCCAGTCCCATGAGTGTAGGCAGTTATTTTCCAAACTGCATCGCAAGTTGGTGGAGAGACGGCGTTGAAGAAAGGGGTGGCAAGGCGCTTACCGAAGGTCTTAAGGTTTTCGATGGACATAAACTCGGCCTTTAGTCGTAAACGGCCTTTAAAAGCGGTTCTTGTAAATAGAGCTGGAGGGGAGATTTGAATCTCTGTGATAGCGATCGCGGGTCTGCGTGTGTTTGTAGTATTGGGTGTTGGAGTGTGATGTGGATGAAGGAAGGAAAGATCCTTTTGAGGGGCGCGCGGTGTTGGGCTGTGGGGAAGGCGGTGTAGGTGCCCGGTGACTAAGCTGCGTCGCCCGACTCGTACTCCGTACGGCGTGCTTCCTAGCCGGTCTTTGTTCTTTGCCTCTGGCCCTGTACTACTACTCAAGGACCTATCGCTTCGACTGCTTGACGCCGCCAAGCCTACTGAAAACACTGCTCCGTGAGATAATGTGTGCAAGGTGCATGACCGATTCCGATGATGTGGCAAGCAGTGGCGAACCCCTGGCCATCCGACCCAGCCCCAGGTCTGCTGTCAAGAGCAAAAGAGTACATCCACAGGGCCGTGATATTCAGGGGACAGATTCGATAGGATATCAAATTATTACATCAATATTACAAGCGACATATGCGCTCTCATCAAAAGCCAGGTCCGCAATATGTACATCGTGTCGCGAGACCCCCTTATCCTCGATTTTGGCGACACTGCGAGAGCTAGTGGAAACCTAAGACTTGTGCACTCTAGCAGTCGCTATTCCACCTATATTGAGAACCGAAGAAATCGTAGACCACTTTACGGAGCTGGTGTGGGAGACGGCGTCGGAACAGCGCCAGCCTTGGGGCCTGCAGGAGGGAGGAATATGGGAAGGTAGGTCTGTAAATGATGGGTTAGAGTCTTGTGCGTTCTTTAGAGAATGTCTTTCCGAGTTCGACAACGTACAACAGCCAGAGCCATCACTATAAAAGTGTCGCAAGTCAGTCAACTATCATTTTCAAGCGGGCACAAATGGCGCAACGTACGAGACATGCCAACAGACATGTATGCTGGTGTAGTGGCGTTCTTCTTCTGCTCTTCGGTCTCACCGAGCCAGGACTGGAGTGAGAAAACCATAGCGACCCTGATACTAGTTAGGTTGCCTGGAGAGGTTTTGGCCAGCCGACACATACCATCCGATCATTCTATACAGCGGAGAGTCAATAAACCCTTTGTTAAACGATTTTGCGGCAATTGCTGGCTCACCTGTTTCGTGTGAACATCTATTAAAACTGTCAGTAATCGCTGTGTATAAGTCCGCAACGACTCGGAACCTACCGCTGCCATTGGCATTGTGCTAGACATGGCCCCTAAACCAAAGAGTCAGTTCAAAACAGAATGGGTCTCCCTAATCCGCCGTCTGCATGGTGAGGTTGTACCAGTCATATCCGCATCGTTCTTGTCTTTGGGCGGGTCAACGTAGGGAATAGCTGTCGCATCGTCAACGTTAGCAACGAGCATCCAGAGGAAAAGCACGAGAGATTCGGAGATCTGGGCAGCAGCATACCGAGGTCGAGCCTTCGCATATCCTTCTTGGACGTCATCTTTGATTGCGGACTTTCGAAGCTGATTTCGTGCACCTAGCAGAGAGTCCCCAGATTGAGAGGCGATGCTGGCATTCATGATGGTTCCCGCCAAGCCTAAAGCGGCAAGCTCGGGGCCGGCTCCGTCTCGGGCTCTGGGGCCAGCCGCTTATCAAGTATCAACTTATCGTTATCAACTTCATGTCGTTTTGATAGAGTTGATTCGGTTCTCTCATGGATCGCCCGGGCGCTCAGATAACCAATTAATGCTTGTCACATCTTTCAGGCTTTCAGCTATGCTTGGGCAAGCCGCAAGGCTCACTTATTATTACCTTACATTACGCCGAGTACCGAGTACCTGAATTTGTATTTGCGGTTTTGTACTCGTGGCGAGGAAATATATCCTCTCCGGAGTACGGGGTATTCGGCGTCCTGCGCGTATCAGAAGGATGCATCCTTAAAAAACATCGATATCAAAAATAATATTTCGGAATCAACTGCATGACGAGTGTCTTGCTGCTCGCTCGTCTCTGTACCTCGACTGATCAGAAACACCAGTGGCCAGGACCGGATGAGCTGTCCTGCGTCTCGAAGTGGATAAGATATGCTTGTTTCCAGCTGATTTCTCAGTTTCAGTATGTGATTTCCAGCGTAGCACTGCATCTGCAGCCCGGACTTGTTTGACTGGGCGATCTGTCAATCATCTGTGCCTTATCGGGATTTCCGGGCGTCCGCAAAAGTTTGTTCGCAACTTCGCTCATACTCCGTACACCGTCTCATATGCCTCCGCCCTCCGAGCCCGGCCCAGCCAATTTGTCTCTGGCCCAGCGCTCGTTCCCCGACTTACTCATGGAGAGTGTGATCTGGCTATTGTTGGGATCAGTTAGTAGTCGTTGTAGAAGCCCTCCAATGTCCCGGATAAATCTATAACCAACATCTGCCCAGCTGTGCAAAAAGGAAGGTCGAAGTCGCCCGAATCATACGGTGTGTCATGCCACGGTATCCCCATACTCCGTGGATATCCTCGGGAGGTAACCCGACAGTAGGAGTGGATATCGTCAAATGCGGCTTATGGGGGTATGTTTGAGCAAAAGACGAGGGGCACCGCCCGAATGGCACTCACCAAAAAGTACGGAGTACGGGAGGCGTCCAAGCTGCAAGTGCACCGTGATCTATTCAATTTTACAGGGGTACATCCACGTCTTCTCCCTAAGAAACAAACAACCCCGAAATGTTACCCATAAGCCCTGAGGCCCCTGACCTTATGTATGTCCGGACTCCTTATCTCCAGTTGTTTACCCTGGCCCCGATGTCCCAATCGGAATGCTGAATCTCGCAATCAGCGGGTGTATTTCCGTCCGGCGTCCAGGCTGTTTCTTATGCCAAGAAAACAAGGGAGACTTGCCGGGATTCCGACAGTTCCGTATCGAGCTCTCTCGCTTGAACATAGGGGTCTGTATAGCCGTATGTAATATCGTAGTCTCCTATTCTGTACTCCGTGCAGACTACAGATTATAGGTGGGTGGGACGACAGAGTGCCCAGGAAATAATGTTCCGTGCTAATGCACGTAGGTACAGACTACGAGTCCCTCTTTTTGAGTGTTTGATACCCTTGCGACCACTGACCAGCCTTCCCCAGGCTGATGCATCCTAAATGCATGGGTAGCTGCAAGAATGAACTGATTCAAGGCTGCTCGAGGCCTCTGAGTACCGTAGTCCACTATCGACTGACAGTCACCCCATGAACCCCCTCCCATGAGAGTAGTATAGCATTGTATTTTACGGTAATACCCGGATTCATCACTCCATCGCCCCCAGGTCCACCAAGATTGGCAGATGGTCAGATCTCCTGCCTCAGGAGCCTTGCTCTTAGTCCTTGCGTTATCTGGAGAACCTCGACGGTATCTCGGTCTCCGCCTTCGGCCATTTCCATTCTCCTCCGGCTGCTTCCTTTTTGTCTTCTCAAACCCCTTCGCCGTCGCTTTCATCCTGTACGCTTCCACGGGTGGGCCTCCTTCACTGCAGTTGCCCGTCAGCCACCTCCGTTCCGCGGCCGATTCACCGTACCTACCGCTTCTAATCCGCTCATCTCATTCCAGCAATCCGCCCAACCTACTGCTGAACGATTTACTGGGGATGTGAAGAACAAATTGCTATAGGTTGATGCGCACACGAACCTTTTCCTCCTCCATCCTGAAACCATCCTTACGGTCCGTCCCACCGGCCTTCGAACGAGCTGCCCCGATGTCCCATCTACCGTTGCTTGAATACACCATGAAATTGACATGATACCCAACTCTTCTGCCGGCGGCCAATCCTGGGGCCACCCCTTGCGCAATGTCGATTACGGCTCCGGACGCGTGGATGCTTCTCAAGCTTTCAATACCCCCGACTTTCGATCCGAGAGGCAACAATATACACCCGTCATGCCGCCGCATACCGGGCAGCCAACTGTTATCGATCTCACCTCGAGTGCAAATGATGCGCATGAGAGGGAACCCCCGGCAAAGCGACTGAAACTGGATATATCTGCTGGGCCGTCCGCAAATGATGCAAGTCCCGCGCCGGCGAATATTGGAGACTCAAGGCCCACCCCAGCAGGGGCCTCAAAGCCCTCCGCGCTCTCCTGGCGTGGTCGTCCCGTATGGTCCTTCCAGGCTATGATTTCGGAGGTCACCGGCGGTGCAGAAGTCACAGTGGAGGATGTGGTTTTGACGCCCGAGGGCAAACGGCCCGCGTCGCCTCCTCCGTATCCCCAGCCGTCTTGGAAGAGCGCACTACCGGAGCAGCTTGGAGGTAACGCGACAAGAGCACCAGAATCCAGCTCCGCGAAGAAAGTACAGACGACCCCGTTCCGCGTCGAAGTGCCATCTGTAGCGCCTGCTCTCAAAGGAGACAGTGAGTAATCCCGACTCATCGCAATAGTAGGATGGCATTGCTAACGACATTCTTCCTTGTTTCTAGAAGTGGCTGATTTTGCACCATGGTCTGGGGGGCACCCGGAGGATGTCTTGAATGAGCATACGGTGAAACAGGGACACTACGACCGCACGCAGGTTTCCCAGAACGAGTCCAATACGGCGCGCCCATCTCTTTATGCGCAATTGAAGCACCGCTCTGGCCTGCAGATGCTGTCGTCTGTTTTCATGTCTGCGTTGGATAAAAGACAAAACCACAATACAGTAAATGCGCCATCAAACTTCAAGCCGCCACCTCGCGTTACTTTGACGGATAATAAACGTGAAGCTTGGCTCCGTGATCTTGCCAATCCGTCGGTTCCCCTTCGCAGATTGAGCCGCACGATTCCCCACGGCATCCGAGGCAAGGCTCTCCTTGATCAATGCTTAAGCAAGTGGATTCCGGTCAACCGAGCCGTATGGCTTGCAAAGTGTGTCGGCGCCAACGAGATACGAGCCTGCAAGAGACAAGGAAGGTCCGGCACAGTAGTGGTGGGCTCGGATGTCAAGTGGGTTCGTGACTGGACGAGCGGTGTACAGCAGTTCCTCGAGGGAGTAATAGGGACCTGTGGATCGACAGACTGGAAGTCCAAAATGACATATGCGTACGTCTCTCACGCCCGGGGCACTACTGCAAAGAATTTCTAACGTTCTCCAGAACCAGCCTGACAGCTCGCTTATTCTTCGAGCGTTTGCTTGATCATGACCAGTATTTAACTTGGTTTTTGTCATCTTTGGAGGGCGCCTCACTGAACATGGTCCCTGTCTGGTTGCTAATGCTAGGTATATACTGGGACAGTATGTTGCGTTATAGAAAACGTGGACGGCGGCTGGTCGAAGTGCTTCTCGAAAAGCTGCGCCAGGTAAGCTAAGATCGAGAACTCAAGGTTAGGATTAACGAGAGCGCAGGTAACTGAGCTCGGACGGCCTACAATGCTTCAGCCGCTTGCCGATCGGCTTTCGTGCTGCATAAGAAAGCTGGTACTCGAACATACATCGTCCGTGATACTTCCGAACTCGTGGGGAAAGCACCGAGATCTGATCCTTTCCTGCCTGAATATGAAGGAAGCCGCGGACAAGACAATATTTGACAGCCTCGCGGAACGTAACACTCGAATACAAGTGCCGAAAGCTCGACCAGAATCCACACAACAGTCTGCACAACAACGAGTGATTCAGCTGTTCGATTCAGTACGATCGTCCCATGACATACCCTCTGCCTCCGCGGCATGTCTGAATGCCTATGAAGATAGGCTAGCACTGGTCTCAAAACTTCTCGAGTGGTCGGCAACGCCATTCCGCTCTGGTCTTCGCCGTGTGTATACAGCAGCTCGGCTCCTGCGGAAGTGGAAAATGTCTGGCGTTGACATTGATTCTTACATAATTTCTTTTCTGAGCACCGTTAAGGACATGGCTCAGCTGGAAATGGACAATGTCTACCATGTCATATCCGAACTCGTCAGGTCTCAAACTTTCTCTATCAGCAGATATCTTCAATGGCTCATGGCTAGAGGGGTTACCGGAAACTTGGATGGTGCAAGTGGCAAGGTAAATAAATTATTACAAACATATCGCGACAAGGTGCTAACCATAACGTAGGTTTTATCTGCTGATGCCTGCCTTCTCACTCAACTTCCCATGGGTCGTTTACCAGAACACATCCGCAATCTTCGCCTAACGCTTCTAGCTCGTGCTGGGGTGTCGATGAACGAAGAGGTTTCCATCATCAAATGTTTAAAGTCCTCGATAAGCCAACGTCTGCCCAAGATTTTCCATGGCGTGGCTAGCAATACGATCTACACCAACTTTTCACAGCTCCAACTGACATGGGCTATCAAGTCTGAGATCAGCATGTGGGTTCGACAGGGTGTAGCCAAACATTTAAAGAATACATCAAGGTAAAGTTCTTAGAGCTTGCAAAGTGCACTTGAGCTGATAAACTGTAGGGAACTCGTCGGACGCCCCCTCTCATTCGACTCAAAGATTTCAGCCTTAACCTCAGAAGAGTTTTACTACATTCGAGAGATATTAGAGCGTTTTGGAGACTGCTCGATCCTGGCAGATGTGCTCAAACAAGCTACTGAATGCGATGACAACATAGTTCTAGCATCTGCGTCCGATACTATCAACTACCACTTTGACGCCTTGTCTGTCATCGGCGCCACATCAGATCTGTTTAGAGGGCTGATAGGGTCCTATGCGCGCCTCAAGAGATTCGGCACTCTCAACTTGGACTTCGTCTTCTCATTGATCGAGCTCGGCCTACGATTTCCTGACGAGTCTAGCACCGTTTCTCTTCTCCGTCAAGACCTTGCTCGGATTGAAAGCAAGTCCGCACTAGCAGCACCTTCACCACTATCGGATCACATTCCTACGACGTTCAACGATGCCGATGCCTCGTTTCAAGAAAAGCTAGATCAGCTTCTGTCTGGCGGCAATGGCTTAGACGAGTCTTCGATGGGCTCTGTTTTCAACTCACTCACGAAGATTTTGACGTGCGGTAACGGAAGGGCCAAAATGTCGGCAAAAGATGCTTGCAGATATCTGGCTTACCTGCGGCCCTTCAATCCCAAGTATCTCGATCTTATGCTAGTGAGGTATGTATGTGGGCTTCTGAGATCGTCTCCTCGGCCAACGATGTCTCGAATTCTTCCTCCTCTCATTGGTGTCGGGTGTGTCACGATCCATAGCTTTGTGTTTCTGGTCAAGAAGCTATCGACTGCTGAGAAAACGAAAGCGATTATTCCCGATCTAGATTGTTTGCGGCTGGACCTGCTTGAACTCCTGATTCCTCAGGAGGACCATACCGGGGACTTGGTACGTTTAGTACTACTTTGATCACACTGATTACTGACAACTTTTCAAGGTCACTTATCGTTTCCGCCTGGCGCAGCAAGAGTTCTTCTCCAAGTACCCTGACGAAACCCTGAACATCATTAACGATGCAATTCCTTTATTCGATTCCCTTTCCCAGGACAGGGATTCAGAGTCAAAGCGGTCAAAGCGAGCCGAGTTTCCAGCATGCACTGCAGCATTGCTACGCACTTTACTTGCACAGAACCCGAAACTTGTGCCGGAATACTGTATGCGGAAGCTCGGGGATCCCTCATCATTCAGTTCTGTGATAGGAAGAGCAGTTGACACCCTTTTGGGTCTTGACTCAGATGGCGGTTTGTTTTCCTGGCCTACTAACTCTAGTGTACAACCGACTCACTGTTCCACAGGGAAGGAGCCTAGCTCACAAGCCGAAAGAGTCATTCTCATGAACAGTGACTTTTCACTACCATTTTGTCAGCTGAAGCTGCAACTTCTGTTCAACGCAAAGGCGGGCGATGAAGTTAAGAACCACATAGTTGACGTGATGTTCAAGGCTGCGGTGACAGACTCTCGCTCCAAAAGATCTCATTGGGTTGGTCTTGTCAATCTTATGGATCAAGATGCAGCCCGACAGGTATTTTGCCATGGCGTTCAATGCTACCACTTCCAACCACTGACCTTTCTAGATTCGCGAGCGGGCGGAAAGCAGCTTTTTCTCCGTTACGATGTTTGACGAACCCGCGGATGATCCGTCATCGCCTACTGGAGCGACCAGCACAACCTCGATCGAAAGTGCGAGACTATACCTGACAATTATTGAGAAATTGGCGTATAGCATTCCTCAATCTGGTGTTCAACCACTGGCGCCTCTTCTGGTGGAGCGGCTGGATTTCCTGCTACAGAAACTCATCATAATGCAAACCAACTCGAACAGCTTCGCTGAGAACAGGGACGCTTCCAGCTCAGGTCCAGCCGTCATGTCGCGTTTCAATTTTGAGCGATCCCTTGCCTTTTGGTTCTCCGCGCTCCTCAGGTTGACTGTGTTGCACCGTGCTGCTTTTAACGCGCCGCCATCTATGGGCTTCAAGGCTGGCAGCTTACAGGAACAGACCCGCTTGCTAGTGTCTATATTCTGCATCTCGCTGGCAAGGCTGCCAGATAATATCCTTCGTCTGTTTCCAACTGCCGACTATTTCCCCCACGCCATACAACCTCAGAACTTCCGACCGTGTCCGGGGATTCTGCTACAAACCCACGCCTTGGACGTCGCCGCGTCTCTCATTGACTCGTTCCCGGATGAAGCACGCCAGCAATGCGGGCGTTTCCTCAGAGAGAAGTGCCCTCCCTTCCTCAAATTCCAGAATGACCGCCGATTTCTCTATCTCCTGGGTCCAGTGTCGGAGGTGACTATTCCCAGCTCTCAACTCTCAATATCCATTTCGTCCCCTGCTGCTGGCGGCTCTACTCCAATCCCGACACCGTCAGGAATTCTCCCGGGTGGGCCTCCAAACCCGTCAACGCAAAAAATGGTTGCGTCTACTGGTTCACTTTCCGGGCTGTCTGAGAACACGAACATCGTCTCGGACCGTCTTCGCGTACAGCACCGCGGTCATATCGCTGGGCCATATGCCCTACGGCAATGGGAGCTTCTTGAGGATGCGGCTCCCCTTATGAGTGTGAATGACACCGCCTTGAGTTTGAAGCTCTTTGACGCCAGACGTGTCAGGGCTCCTCATACATAACCCCTTCACCACCTATATATCAATCCTCCTACTTTCCATTTTTCTTTGCTCCGGAAATTGCATATAAGCTGCATTCACCTTGGCTCTTAGTTTATTCATCCGTCGTCGATATTTCGGTTCTCGCTGCATGATACCACAACCTCTCGAGCTTATTCTCTTTCTTTTATCTTTATGTCTATGTCTACCATCGTATTATGCTCCATTATTCACTACATCGCGCGGCTATTATTTGCATTTGGGCTTACATACCTATGCTTTTGGTTGGTTTCCTTTGGATTGTACATATAGACATTGGCAGGCGTTGACTTTGGATGGGCGGTCCTGACCCTTGGATTCCTTGGATATGTGTATGGCTTGCATTTTTGGCTTGACTCTGGGACCTCGCCGCTGAATATTCATTTACCACATACAACATACAATCAATCAACCCGTTTATTCCAGACTTGGAGTTCGGAAAGCGAGTAGTATGTATTAGCGAAGTTCTTGTCATCGAGGTGACACCCCCGTTCTAGTTCAAAGCATCAAGGAAACTTCCAAGCTGCGGGGAATCGTATGCTTGGTAAAAACCTTACGTTGGATCGGAGAGCTATACATGAGAGAAGGCAGCAATAGATGTGCTGGATGCAGTATAAGATTGCAGGTTAGATGCGGTGACAATAGAGCTACCCAGAATAGAGCTACCTAGAAAGAGTCGGCGATATATATATAGATACAGACAGGAAGTGAAAGGGGCAACGAAGACAGTACTTTGCTGTACATCCTTTCAATGTTTTGGATTGGTGCCACCCCCACGACACTCACCGTCGTTTGATTTGAACTGGCCACTTATTCCCGTACATCCGACCTCGTCGGACCGTTGCGCATGCTTGAGTGGACTAGTGTGATTAGATGCAGTAAGAATAAACAAATTCAAAACGATTGCAGCAAGGAAACCAACAGCACCAAGCCCGGCCCAGAAAATGTCACTCGACAATCCCAGGGTCTTCGTCTTCCCTTAAGCGCGCCTCCGTGAGACTCTCTGTACCTTACGTTAGGCCAAAGCCTCATCTGCAGAACTGATCCCGCAGCACTCACTTCGGTATTCCAACTCATCCTGCCCGTCCTTCGATAGCTCGACGCGGATAGTCCGTCCATTAAGGATGATCCGTTTATGCTTTCCAAGCGCTTGCTGGGCCTGCTCGGGCGTCTATTTCGACTACGATCAGTTTGAGCCCTAGGAAGCCCAAGGCAAGGGATGGATCGCCGTACCACAAACTGGACGAAGGCAACAGGGTATTTGCCGCCCATAACGAGATGTACGAAATTCCGGCCGATGTCGTTAAATGCACTCCTTATCATTTCCGGATCGACGTCCCGGGGTAAGCTGGATCAATGTCAGTCAGGGCAGCTGGCGGCTGAGTCCGTTGGCCTTACTTTCCGACCATGATACGGGCAGTCGGGGAGAAGATGTTCTGGGCATTACTGTCGGTGATGTTGTTGCTCTGAGAGACCCGTGGGACTTCAGTGCACTGTGAGCAGCAGCAGTGCTGCGGGCCCTGGGTGTACGTAGCAGGAGGCGAGGGAGCGGGGAAGTAGTAGTCGCTGAAAGGAGCATAGACGGGCTGCTGAGGGACGGTGACTGGATAGAAAGGAGGCTGGAAATAGTAGTTGTAAGGTGGCGGAGGAATGGAGCCCATGCCTCGAGTCGGATAATGGGTAGGCTGAGATGCGATGAAGATGATGAGCGAACGTCAGAGCAAAGATAAACGAAAGATATCCAGAAGATCAACGAGTGAGATGGTGACGAGAGGAAAAACGAAGGGTCTAGCGAAGACGATTTATAGCCGGTCATGAGGCAAAGAAGTCAATTTTGACTCTATGGGAAACTTAGCAAGAACCTTCCAAAACAAGAGCGCTCGTGGGCCGGATTGGATGGCCGGCTTCAAGGCCGTAGCAGAGGACTATGGTTTCTTGAGAGAGACCTAGCAATCTTCCCTAGGCAGTGCCGTGAAATCATGAAAGGAAGTGTATAACACGGAATATGTTGTTTAGTATTAATGTTCTGCGTGACGCCGGAAAGAGTGTTGGTTGTCTTGTGCTATAAATACAAATAAGGTTCAGGTACGCTGGTGTCATCTTGAGCAGTGGCCATGGGCCGTCACAGACCACTTGGAATCCAAAGCGCAAGCCTGGACAAGGAATTGAGGAGGATGGAAAGCTTAGGGCTAGTGGTGAGGCCCAAGGACCGGTTCTCGGAGGATGACTCAGCAGTCACCCCATCCGGGTCCATTGGTATACTGCCGAGCGGTGGGAGCTCCCGACGTCATCTGCATTTATTCTGAGCGCGCAAAAAGACATCGCAAAATCCATTTGGCTTCGAATTGATCTGAATATTCACTATGTTCCCGACAGCTTGTCGACTAGCTGCCAAGCCCCCGGGCTTTTTTAAGCGGAGTGCAGAGGAATTCAGTCGGTTATCAAGAATTGGTCCGTCTCGTGCTTCCGCATCGCTCATCTACTGAGAAACTGACCGAACTAGCCTGGAACACCGAAGCTCTCTCCACGCCAACAAAGCCATACCACCTTCTGAACTTCGAAGATGAATCGTCTGTCGCGAGCTGCAAGACCATGGCCGACCGCGCCGTGGGAGGCTTCAGCACTGCAAGCATTGACTACGTCCCCGCCGAACCTTCAACGAATACGCCTGCTCACGCAAGGTTCCACGGAACCATCTCGACCAAGCTTCCAGACAACTGGAGGGTAGAGAGGACAGGTAAATAATCTGCGAATTGACACGAAGGTCTGTGAGTAACAAGCTCTTTCTAGGATACGCCGCCTTCCGCAACCAAGATCGAGGCTTATGGCTCTTTGGCCGATTATACTGGGATCTCGACCCATACACCTACCTAGCCCTGCGAGTTAAATCCGACGGCCGTCGCTACACAGTGAACATTCAGACCGACACCATTGTAGAGACTGATATCCACCAACACCGATTATACACACGCCATCACCACGTGCGCGACTCAGAAGCCTCCTCATCCTATGACCCCCTCTCGCCCTACTCATCACCCGAGGCCGCGGAATCGCCTGAGATCGCTGAAGAAAAGTATCCCACTGGAATACCTGAAGCTCTCTCCGACGTTCCGCCACCCTCCACGATCATGTCTTCAATGTCGGCCACAACCTCTGGCTCGACCGGATGGGAGACGATTCTGCTGCCGTTCAACGCATTCGTCCGAACCAACCATGGGCTTGTTGCAGAGCCCCAGACGTCGATCATCAGACAACGGGTGAAGAGTGTGGGTATTGGTTTGACAGACCGCGTTGAAGGCCCTTACGATCTCCGCATCCATCGTATCTGGGCTACGAATGGGATGAGTGAAGGCGAGATTGAGGAGGAGCGTCGGATTTGCGGAACAGCCGCCTTGCCTGTTGACGAGGGTGTTCGAAGGAACTGGGTCGCGCCGAACGAAGATGAGCCTCAGAAGCAAGAGAAACCAGAGGGCAAGGCGAAGGGGCTGAAGGGTTTGCGCGACGAGTGGGACTAAGCAAATGCAACAAAGTCTTTGGATTGTACATTATACATATACCTTCAATTGTTCCCACCAAGAACACATGTTACGGCAGTTACACCCCGGTCAGCGTACGCTAGTTCCCCCCAGTGATCCGCTCCCAAGCCTCCTTATACTTCTCGCTCGTCTTCTGCGCAATCTCATCCGTCATCCGCACCCCGGGCTTCCCCTTGAGCCCCTCCTTGACCAACCAGTCTCTCAAGAACTGCTTGTCGAAGCTCGACTGCCCGCGGCCGATCTCATATGAGTCCTTCGGCCAGAATCGGGACGAGTCCGGCGTGAGCACCTCATCTGCCAGAACAACCTCGTCCGTCTCTTCGTCAACGCCAAACTCGAACTTTGTGTCGGCGATGATCACGCCCCGGGTAAGCGCATAGGAGTGCGCGGTCTTGTACAGCGTCACGGCGAGCTCGGCGATCTTTGCGGCGTATTTTTCGCCAACGATTTCAACGGCTGTAGAAACAGAATCCAATTAGTCCAAGGTCCACAGTTCAATTGCATTGCACTGCGCTGCACCCCAGCCGAATCCGCGAAAATAAGCAATAATAGCACACGCACCTTTATCCGGATGAATATTCTCATCATGCTCACCCTGCTCAGCCTTCGTGCTGGGCGTGTAGATCGGGCCGTCGGGGAACGCCTCACTCTCCTTCAGTCCCTCCTTGACGGGAATCCCATGGACAGTGCCGGACTTCTTGTACTCGCTCCACGCAGAGCCAGTGATGTATCCGCGGACAATGGCCTCAATAGGCAGAATTCGCAGCTTGCGCACCTGCATGGCGCGGTTCTGCAGCACGGGACGCAGCGACTCGGGGATCTTGGAGGGAAGATCTAGGGTGATGAAGTGCGTGCGGAGGCCGGGGAGCGCGGCGGTTAGGATCTCGAACCATTTCTTCGTGCAAAGGGTTAGGAGCACGCCCTTTTGGGGAATGCCCTGCATTTTGGAATTATTAGTATGGCTAATGTGCAAGTTGGGAGGAACGGGCATATGCGCACATTCTCCATGATCACATCGTAGGCGGAGATGCGGTCGGTTGCGACGAAGAGGAGGGTCTTGTCGTCGACTTCGTACAGGTCGCGGACTTTGCCGCGGGCAATGAGGGGCAGCGAGCCCTGGAGGTCGGTGGTTGTAAGTGTGTTTGCCATTGTGAGGATTGCAGAATGGTTCGAGGTTGAGAGGAGGTTTGGATGATGCGTCACCGGGAATTTTTTGGCGGGGTTGACTTTGGCGGGGAGAGATGCGGTATCGGAAGTCTGCCCGAGGGCTAAGGCAGACTTTGAGGTTTGTAGCCTCAATACTTCGTAGCAGCTGGAAACTGATCTGATAGATTTATCTCTCGGCCAGGTATAATGTTTCTCTTGATAATTAACAGTAATTTACAGTATAGGTCATAGATTTGTAGAGTATCACCCTAAGCCCGTTGGTCGGTTGCTCGAGCATCCCGGGCGTCTTCATGCGCAAATCAATGACGCAGCCCTCCCATGGGCAGCTCCAGAGTTGTGACCGATACCAAAGCTGCCAGAAGCGAACAAGGCGTGTCACTTCAGCTCTTTCAAGATCCGTGTCTTCGCAAGAGGATCCAGGCGGGCTGACTTCCTCGTAGCAAGGAGCTTGAATAGTTCAAGCACTAGGCGGAAAGGCAATGGTATGCTTCACATCTCCAATGTCAGTCTTCAGGAATTATCCACCACCTGACCGTGGTAGTATCATGTTCCCGCGGCCTGGATCTCGTAAGTGAGGCAGAAATCACCGCGTTCTTTATTGTTCTCATCTTCCTTCTTCCATTCCGCGATTCGGCTTTGCAAAGACCATCCTTTCAAAAAGGGGGAGCTAAACCAGCGACGAAGTCGGTTCTCCCAGATGGACTCTAGTATTTCCCAGGTTGACAACCAGTGACCTTGAGGGCGAGGCGCTGAGTTGGCCGCTGCATTATCTCCAACCCGGACAAAGGGATTTAGGTAAACACCCCTTCGTTTGGAGATATAATTGTCCGCATGAATCAGGCAGGATTCGGAAGCCACAACGTGTCTATCTGCTAGGCCATCGGGTACCGTCCGAAACTGATACGGCCGAGTTGAATAGATTTCCTCTGTTCCCATAAAGACTAAACATTGAGCATCAGCATTTGCATCCAGACCTTTCGTTGACGGTTGACCTACCCATATCACCCCAGCAGCTTCTGACAGGAACCGGCAGCATAAACTTCATAGCTTCCCTGGACCTGGAGGAGCGAAAAAAGGGCCATTTCTGCATGACGGTCTCATGTCCGTCCGCGTCTCGGATGGCTAGTGCGTCGGAGTCGGACGGAGGACACAGTATGTCGAAAGAGCAAGCGGCTGTGTATGTGTTATAATTGGTATTCAAAAGGGAAAGCACGTCCTCTTTCTGTTTGCGCAGGAACGTCAGCTAGTTGGAAGATGAACGGAGATGCGCTGCCTACCGTAAAGACGACGTCATTTAAAAACAACACTCGGTCAAAGAACGTGCCAGCATCTCGAAGGTCATATAAAGGCTTCAGAGACAGGTTTCGCAGTCGCGCACTGGCAGCGATGTGCTTCCGGTCAGCTGACGGGTTCTTCAGCGCTTCATTGTCTGGAGATGGGTCGGCAATTGTGATTTTTCGCTGTACCCCTACACTCTCCAATGCACCATCGAGCTCGCGCAGAGTATCCCTTGTACCAAAACTGCCCCCGCTCTCATACACACTGACAAATATGTTGTCGGCTCCGAAAACATTGGCTAACTCGACGACCGCATTGTTCCACTGAATTGGGAGGGTCCGCTCTTTGTCCCAGAAAACGCTGGTGATGAATATTCGCTGTCGCTCAGGGGGTCTGTAATCTAGGTGAATTTGCTCTTCATGGAAGTGTCGGTGGACAAGAAGGACATCTGCTGTACTCCAGAGGACAAAGATGAGCAGGAAGAGTTGGGGAAGACGACGGCGGAGCTTGTGGTAGCGCGAAGCATGCCGGACGGCGGAGACAGCTAGGACAGCTAGGAAGGAAAGTCCATTGATCAAGGACTCGCATGCTTCTGTCGCATGCATTTGAAGCTGCAAGAATAAGAGCGAACCCGAGAGATAGCCTGGTCGATCACATTAGGCCTGATAGCAGGTGTCGCGTGAGTTGTTCTTTGTCTCGTGCGGAGAGTCGGAGTTGGGCTCGGGAGTCGGGATGCTGACGACGCGGACGCGAAGCCGCTAAGACTCGGCCTCGGTCTCGATCTCATCCAGCTCCACCAACTTACATCTTACAATCAGTGATCTTTTTTATTGCCAACATCAGTTCAGGAATGGGAATGGAGATGGTGCATTATCTATCGGTACTCAATTTCCCGGTCTAGAGTAGAGAAGCAAGAAGGGAAACGAACGCTCAAAGCCATCGAAGCCCATTATCTTCACAGTACTGGTCGAAAATCTGAGGATCACCCGATGGCTCCGCGACTGCGACATAGGTATCTGGTCGGATCAAGTACGCTGCGTCAGCTCTCAAACCCGCTACCACGTACTGCTCATTCCAGGGAAAGTTGTGTAAACGGATATTCCGGCTCTGACACCATTGAGTCAGTTCCGGCGTGGCCACTCCATACACATGGACCTGCCAGGCGATCGATTTCAGGCTCTCAAAGTTGTCCACCTCGCCGACAGCTGCCCATGGCATACGGTCACCGCCCTGAACGTATCCGGCCGTGCCAGTAGACAAGCTACTGTGCCGGTAATCGAGCATGATCTGGGACACTTTGCGAAACACGCTGTGTCTGATGTACTCGATTTTTGTGAGCAAGGGCGCAAGGAAAGGGACGACGCGAGTCCGCAGGGTACGGGCGAAGAAGCTTTGTGAAATGGTAGCATTGAAGCCCCTGTCCGTTGTGCTAACAAGTTGAAGTGCAAACGCGCGGCGCTCTGCCTCATAGGTGTCGAGTAAAGATAAACCTGCTTGTCCCTTGATGACTGCTGATAACTTCCAGGCGAGATTGATTCCGTCTCCGATACCAGTGTTCATTCCCTGTCCACCGACAGGGCTATGAATATGCGCAGCATCGCCAACCAGAAATGCTCTGCCTCTGCGGAAGGATGCTGCTACCCGATGATGACTTCGATACGTGGAGAACCAGTTCATCTTGTCGATTTGCAAGTTGAACGAGTGCTTCATCTGTGGTGCAACCTCCTCAAAGCTGATATTGGTTCCTTTTCTCTCTGCCGTTTCATCATCAATGGCGCCAGATATGCGGGCTCGGCGGCAAGCATCGTATGGAAACAGCAGCATAAATTCGGACTGGTTGAAAGTAACGTGCGCTTCGCCGTTGATTGCCGGCCCACTTCCCTCGATGTCGGCGACGAAGAAAATATGGGAGTACGTCTCTCCCTCGTATTCAATCCCGGCACTGTGACGAACAGCCGAATGCGCTCCATCACAACCAACAATGAAGGCGGCTTTGCATGTTTCACCGTTGCTCTTGTCGTCGGTGGACCGCAATTGAGCTGTTATGGAAGAGTCGTTTTCCGTGAAGTCCACAAGCTCTAGGCCTCGCTCGACGTGAACACCGAGCGATTTGAGGCGGTCCTCGAGGAGTCTCTCATGCTGATCCTGCGAGAAGATATGAATGAATGGATACGGCGTTAGCCCGGTGCCGATGTCGCCGATGGGGATATGCCCCCGACGGATGCCCTCAGACCAGACATTCGTTGCTTTTATCTTGTGTCCATTTGCAACGACGTCTTCGGCGATGTCGATCTGGCGGTATAGCTCCAGGGTTCGTGCTTGAATGGCCAGTGCCCGAGAGGTCGACACGTCCGACATTGCTTTGTCGATGATGCGGACAGAGGCGCCTTGCCTGACTAGCCACAACGCCGTGACTAGACCGGAAGGGCCGGCACCAACGATGAGGACGTCAAAGTTTCTCGTCATTGACCGTGGGTATAGATTGATGAATCGGGTGTAGGAGATGTCGGAAGTACTCCGTAGAGCGATGGTGAGATACTTCAGTATGTAGATTTGCTGGGGATATAATACTCAAATAAAAACATGATTATTCTACTTGGATTCATTCATTCCGTCTTATTTATACTTTTTGCATTTTAATGTTAGGGCGCTCCATGACATCGTACTTGGGTGCGGAAGGGCTGTGTATCGGAGCTCTGACTGTCCGACATTCCCGCTCGGTGCCCGTCACAGCTCCGACGCAAGCTCACCTGGACACCCATCCGACTCATTCCTAAACCACTTGGTCTATGACTCATTCCACGAGAATATAGCGGAGAGTTCCTTACTTGGCTGGGGTATTTACGAGGCGCCCGAGGTTTCGTCATCAACCATAGGTTGTCCTTTATTCCATATGCCCTTAGGGCTGCGCTGCGCTGATGGTTACTCAGGGGACCGCCAATACTGGTACGTTCGTTCTCAGGTTAGGGTCGGTGCGGCTGCGATCAGCTTCGTTCTATACGACTTCTAAAACGCCCGGAATCTCAGCAATTCTGCAAGTCCTGTGAACAGCCTTGAATTCGCAAAACAGCGACCAGGATATCGAAACTCTTGTATATATTGGATTCAAAACGGCAGATGAGCTTGTAGCATACAAAGGAAACTCAAAGAAGCATAGTGATGGCTCATGGGTAACTGCTTCGTCCAACAGAGACTTGTGATTATATTTTCCGGATTCGCCCTTCTTCCTGGAGAAATGTACATGTCCTTCGTATTCGGGGCCGGCGTGTCCTGGTTCACAAACTGCTTAGGAAGTCTTGTCCTTGTTGTGGTAGTTGACGTTGGAGTTCCAGCTGCGGATTGTTAGTAACTGACGGAAGATCGCATTCGAGAATTCGAGACGAATTGGGCGCAAGTAGCTGGCGCGAACAAAAGACTTACAAGATGGTCTGCGGAGATGAGTTAGTTGGTTTCTTGAACTATACTTTCTGCGCTATTTGGTAAACTGACCTTGTCACCGTCTCCCCAAGGGAAGTTCTTGGTGCGGATGTTCTGGTAGGGGTACTCGGTGCGCTCCTCCAGAGGAGTCATGTGCTCCCAGTGCTCCCAGTGCTCGTGCCACTGAACGTAGGCGTTGTAGCCACCACCGACGAGGCAGGGAATGACGGCGCTATGGTTATATGAGTTCAATTGCATCCGGCTAGCGGAAAGGTACCGATGGCGTGACGTACAAGATGGAGAGCTTCAGCCAGAGACCTAGAGCACGCCAATGGGTTAATTTAATTCCGAATTCACAGTATCCAGCCGAGGATAAGCCTAGAGAGCTCCGGAAGGGCCAAACGTACTGCTGGTGGAAGCGGCGTGGTGCTTGACGGCAGCTCGCTCGCGGTTGAACTCGTTGTCAACGGCCCAGGAAGGCAGCTTGTCGGTGCTGTTGAAGCGGCGCTGGATGGCAGAGCGAACCGGAGCGGAACGCTGGGCGAGGCGAAGGACACTGCGCTGGGGGATCATGATTGCTGAATGAATGCGAATGGCTCGCAGCTGTGTCTCGATCTTCTCGAAGGTGGGAATATCAGACGATGTCGGCTCGGGTGGGCAGACAAAAGCGCTTAGCGCTTCCCGTGATTCGTCTCCGGCCACAACCGTCGTCCCTTATGTCAGCATCCTCTTTCGTCATTACGCTGCTATCGGCACGTGACGTGAATGGGATGCAGCTGCAGCTTGGGGAGCTTCACTCTGAAACTATCAATTTGCGGCTTTCTTGTCTTCTGCTCGAGTAATATGCTCTTTCAAGGCTTTTAGAAGCCGGGATGGGTTTTCGCATTACGACATGGAACGGTGGGTTATCTCCGCTGCGACTGAGACAGCTGCACTGATACTGATTGTTTACTTAGTGAACGGCATTAGGTCTGTAGCAAAGCTCAGATTCGATGCTGGCGACGCGCTCTAATTTTGACCAGGAATCCATTCTCGTATGAGCCATGGAGGAGCACGCGGACTTTTGAGGTAGGATCTCCCTTCTTCCATGTCGACGCGGCTAACGCTAGTCAAACTAGTCCATGTTCGACATACTGGAAGCCGATATTGTAGTCTTCCAAGAAACCAAAATCCAGCGAAAGGACCTTAGAGATGACATGGTCCTCGTACCCGGATGGGATTGCTACTTCAGTCTGCCCAGAGTCAAAAAAGGTCGGGCACATCGAATCGCTGCGTTACTCGGAGCTAACCATTCGTCAGGCTACTCCGGTGTCGCCATCTACACTCGTAACGCGACATGCGCTCCCATCCGTGCTGAGGAAGGTCTGACAGGAACCCTTTGTCCGCCAAACTCATCAGTGCCATTCAGAGATTTACCCGAGGACCAGCAAATTGGCGGCTATCCAACGATAGAGCAGCTATCGCAACTCGAGCTGGATGCAGAGACGCTTGATTCTGAAGGAAGATGCGTGATACTCGAGTTCCCCGCCTTTGTTCTTATAGGTCTCTATTGTCCTGCGAATAGAGACGAAAGCAGAGATGCTTTCCGCCAAAACTTCCTAGACCTGATGGATACGCGCGTCCGAAACCTAGACGCCTTAGGGAAAAGGGTTTTCGTCACTGGCGACATCAATATCTCAAGAGGGGAAGTTGACGCAGCACACGCAGCGGAAAACATAAAGAAGGGAGCTATCACGGAGGATGACTTCGTCACTGCCCCAGCTCGGCGCTTGTTCAACCATTTATTGACGGATGGAAAAGTGGTGGGTGACCGAGATGAAGGGAGGGAACGACCTGCTCTTTTCGATATATGCAGGTCATTTCATCCGGACCGCAAAGGCATGTATACTTGCTGGGAGCAGCGAATCAATGCCCGCCCTGGGAATTATGGCTCAAGGATAGACTACGTCCTATGCAGCCTGAACATGAAAGATTGGTTTTCTGACTCTAATATTCAGGAGGGACTCATGGTATGTTCTAGGAGGCCCCCAGAGTATTATCCCACTAACGAGATACTCACAGGGGTCGGACCATTGCCCAGTATATGCTGTATTCAAGGACCGCGTACCTCTCGGCGAAGGCGACTCCCACATACTTGATATTGTGAACCCTTCTGGAGTGTTCGAGAACGGCGAGCGCCAACAAAATTATACGACAAAGTTTCTTTTAACACTTTCGGGGCGATTGATACCGGAATTTGACAGGCGGAGAAACATCAAAGACATGTTTATGCGTAAGCCGAGTCAACCTTCGCAGAAACTGCCTTCTCTGCAGAAGCCAACCCCTTCTCCATCGACTGAAGGCGCCAACATGATTTCGAAGACTACAGCCAGCCCCTCATCGCCTTCGAATGCCGATACGCCTATCATCATACCCAACGCGAGCCCTCAGAAAGGGACCGTTCGCAAACGACCCGTCAGACCAGAAGATCCGCCGGTCAAACGTTCGAAATCCGCGAGCAGCCAAACAGTTACTCCTACAGCTGGACAGAGTACTTTAAAGGGGTTCTTCAAGCCGAAAATCACTCCTGGGGTCGAACCGAAAGACTCTGCCTTGTCGAAGAACGGAGAACCGGGACTCTCTGAACACTCTCTCCCCAGCCCTTCCCAGCCCTCCAGCCAACCAGGGTTAATAAGCCAAACACCCGAAGCGGCACTCGAATCTGAAGAAACATCAACACCGACGACTACAGCGCTGCTCAAGGATGAGACGAGCTTCATTGATCCGGTTGCCAGCAAAGAAGGCTGGTCGAAGCTACTTACCAAAAAGCCACCTCCCAAGTGCGGAGAGCATGATGAACAATGCATCAGTCTGAAAACTAAGAAGCCTGGTCCAAACTTTGGTCGGACATTCTGGATCTGTCCCAGACCTCTAGGCCCCAGTGGGAATAAAGAGAGAGGGACAGAATGGCGATGCTCTACCTTCATCTGGGCCAACGATTGGGACTCATCAACAATGTAGACCATATACATACATTACTGTAAGATTTGGTGCTCTACTTCTTAACTGAAGCAGATGTCACACAATCCCAACGGATACGATATGACGACGCCGAATCTTGTACCCAGACTCTACTTTAATTCCGTACTCCTTCCATCTTTCCACACTCACTCACGATTCACACATTCTAGTAGATAAGTGTTACGTGTTGCTCAGGTCACGCTAGAGTCTCCTCATGCCAAGCGCTCACTCAGACCGGCTAGTTTCCACGATTTAATGGTAACGCACTGGGAAGGCGCGGTCTAGCTCCTTGTTGCAAGGCGAAAGGACAAAGGAGGCTGGGAGGGACGGCGCGGTTGAACAAACAAAAACAGGTACGGGTGAGTTACACCCTGGGCACCGTTATTGACGGCAGCAGCCAGAGTCAAGTCGAATCAAGTCGCATCAGCTTGTCAGGACTCTAATTGATTGAGCATCGGAGAAGGCTAGCACTATTGAAAGAGCTGTCAAGCTCCATCTCCAGCCCAGAAATGAGAGGTAAAGTTTACTGTCTTTGATCCAAATCTGCCACTTCACGCATCCTCAATCGGGAGCTCTGCAGCCCTCGCATCTCGAATCCGCGAACTCCGAACACATACCTCACCACCAGAGACAACAGCATCACAGGACGTTGTCGGTATCGAGTTGTTCAAGTCAGGAAGACAACGCAGAAGCAGGAAACCAGCCTCCCGACATGAAGACCACTCTGCAGCATTCACAGAACCCTAGAGGGATATGTCCGTGCTCACGCTGCTTTGTTCAGGCATCGGAGTGGTACGAAGACCCTTTTCAGCCGCGAATCAGACGCATCACTCGAGGACACCGTCTTCGACATCTTTTAATAATGCTCGGTCGATCTGGATTATGTCGGAGGATACTTGGGGCGTGTCATCGCGGCACCGCGGAGCTGCAAGAGGGAAAACATTCTCTCCACGAAGGCGCTTCTCGCAAACCTCTTGCATCTTCAAATCCGGAAATCGGCAGCGCTTCGTCTTGCCGCCTCTGGGCGCCTGGAGCCTTGCTATGATAAAGAGTCTGGGCGGAATACGGGCTTTAGAGTTCGGCTGCGAAATTGCCTCTGCGCGCCGGGGCGAATGTGCTGAACCTAGATTGCGAGCACAAGTTTAACAGCAGTCCTATTTAGTTTTGACCGTGACCCAGCCGCGAAATGGGGACTATTTATCTCGATTACAGCTTCGATGCTCGTTAGTAGACGCAGTTTCGTCCTTAGCGATGCCGGTGTATTAATCCAGTGGCTCCTACTTGCGGGTTGGGATTCTAAGTCGAAAGTCCTGGGAATTGCCTGGGAGAAGGCCCTTTATCTGTTTTACCGGGAGAGCATTGCTCACTGCTCCATTCCTTCAATAGAAGAACCTGATTTATAGGGAAGTAAAATCCATACTGGAGCACCCCTAATCCATACATGCTAGCTACCTTTCAGGCGAAGCCGCTCCTACACCTTCATCTTCTTATTCCCCGTTATGATCAGACCCGAACTCAAGCCGAAGCCTTCTGCTTCCGCAAGTCCAGATACTTCGCCGCATAGTCATTAGCAAGAACCGAATCGCCCGTAAGATGCATGACAGTAGCCTTCTTGGCCATCATCTCACACTGCCCGCGAATGTCCTCAATCTCCTCAAACTGCTCGTACGCAGAATCCAGATACCCCAGGGCGCGATTCATATACTCCTTCTTCGCAGGACCATTATTATTCCCTTCACTCCGAAGCCGCCCCGCGATCCCCATATTCACGTCCACGAGAAGCGAGTACGCGCTTGCCGCAAGATCACAGTCGCTTGTTTCAAGGATTTGCGGCATGATACTCTCGACCATTTTGCCGACGGCGTCGAATTCCTTCAGGCTCAAGAGCACAGAGCCCAGTGCTACAATGGCCTCCCAGAGACCCGGGAGGAGACGCGAGCGGTCCGCGATATTGGCGGCGCGCATGGCGAGCGAGAATCCGCGCTGGGGCTGGCCCATTTTGTTGAAGATGCGGGCCTTCAGGCAGAGGAGCTTAACTTGTGGTTGGATGTCGAAGTTGTCGGCGTGGGTGGACTGCGCGGTCTTTTCAAGGAGCTCGAGGGCTTGGGCGTAGTCGGCGCGACGGATGAGGTACTCGATGCGGAGGAAGGAGAGGAGGAATGTAAGGTCGCTGTCCGGGAGGTCGATTGCTTGGAGTTGCGAGAGGATGTGGGCTGACGCTACTTGGTCGTCGCTGGGAAGGGTTTAGTTGTTGGACGCGGACATTGCGGAGGTGGGGAGGGAAGGCTGAAGGGAGAGCCTACTTGTAGATTTTGCGTCTGAGCTGAAGAGCTCCGGAGAAGAAGGCCCAGTATTGGCCTGTTTTAAGCGATCGGAATCGTTCTGGGCTCATTTCGGCCATCTGGGAGGAGGCTTCGTTGTAGCGGCCCTGCTGTGCGAGCTTCAAGATATGAGTGGCTATGCGGAGGGAAACAATGGACTTGGGCTCACCAGCTGGCAGCTTCGGAATGTGCTCTTCAAGTAGTCCTCGAAAGGTGCGCTGTTCCGGTAGCAATGACGGAATGTCTCGTTGCTCAACCAGGCGAGATGCGTGGTGCCTGAAAAGGATGCCAAATAAGCCAGGAATATATAATTAGAGAGCGAAATGAGGTACCTATTCTGGAATATAATGCAGTCTGGAGTAAAAGCTGGGGCCCCATCGAATTCATGAGGTTCTTCGTGACGTTTAGATGTGATGCTCGGACGATGTTCTCGATCGATGATGCTAGACTCTCTCCCTTCAAGGCGTTAGAGAGATGTAGTAGATGGCAAAAGAGGGACTTACGTTCTGAAGCTCAAGCTTTGCTTCGCTCAATAGCGTAGTACTCAGCAACCCCCACATCTCCGTCTCCTTTGCTTTGGCCTTGAGGAAGGCGAGCCCCTCCTTCTCATTGCCCAGCATGCCAGTATTTTCAATATCTTTGATGAGCTCCGGGAAAGCTTTTCCAAGGTGGTACAGCCAGCTCATGCAGAAATTCAGGCAGTTCATGTCGTGAGACTCCCTGGCAATTGATACGGCTTCGCGCATTGCAGACACGGCTTCTCCATAACATCCGAAATCGGCTTGTAGTATGGCGAGATTCAAAAGTGCATATTGGTAGGTTCCCTTGTCCCGGCTATGCATCGTGTAGTCGAAGTAGCGATGGAGGTTGTCAAAGGACGACGGGTAGTCCCCAGCTCTCCAGGCATCGAGAAATCTGCAGGCGATTAGTCCTGGAAATAATAGCTCCTGGTCTCAAGTCTCACCTCAAGTAATGAATTAGATTGGGCAATGTCACGCCGGATGCGACAATACGCTTCAATTGGACTTTCAAGCCTTCTGGGACCCTTCCACCAAATCCTGACTTGTTAGAGGGAAGTCCACAAGGAATCAGGGGTAGGACATCTTACTTTGTAGCTCTCCAATCTGAAACTCCAAGAGCCGTTCGACCTCCTTCGTACTGACATAGCGGTCGTCCTCTTCATCGTCCTCGATGTTTCCGTAAGCTACTTGAGCAAGGTGACTGCTCGTATCGAGGCCCAGTTCGAGTAGATTAATGTCAACAAAAGCCTGCTCATCAGAGGGGTTTTTGCGTGCCCAGGCTCGGTAGGTCGGAATACGATATTTGACAAACCCCTTCCACAACCTGACCGAATCATGAAACTGAAGCCTGGTGAATTCCAACTGAGACCTCCTCACGAAAGCGCCTAGTGGAGAACACCGAGCAAGGCGCATGCCGCCAGATGCTGGAGCGAGGCCGGCATCTCTCTCCCTGATCTGTTCCTCACGCGTCTTCGCGAGAGTACCGGATATCTCAGTGAAGAACAACTCCAGCGCATCACATGAGTCAATTGACCAAATCTTGCGGAGGAACAGATCCCAAACCGACCGGCCAGGTACGGACGATTGACGCGCTTTCAGTGCTTTTTCAATATCCTCGATGGAAACTGAGTACTGTGCGGACAAACTATCCGAGGAAGCGGGAGCGTCCCCTGCGCCCAACGGACTCAGATAAGCGACTATAAATGATAGCACATGAATGGCGGACGAGTTCGGAACGACACCTTCCGTGTAGATAGAAATGAGGCTTAGTAGGGCAACCTTTGAGGGAGTGAGATAGCGACTCATTGCAGCTGCATGCAGTGCATTGTCTGCGATGGCCCAGTTACCTAGGCTCTTTCTAATATTTGCTTCCAGGGAGAAGCGGTAGAAGGAGTGGCGTGTCAACAGCGGATAAACAAGGAGTAGAACAGAATGATTTATGCCTTTGATTGATAAGTGTGGTCTGGCATCCGTCCACGAGGGATCGGGCGAGCTCAAGGATGAAGATGGTTGTGTGGATGTAGCAAGGAACGTTTAATTTTTGTCAGACAGGTTTTCTTTGCTATATAAAATCAATAATTATATATTCAACCACATACGACCACAGGGTGTGGAGAACAGGGCTTCCCGTCCGCTCAGCCGTACTTAAGCCACACGCCGGCTGGTTAGTAGTATGGTGGGTGACCACATGCGAATCCCAGCTGTTGTATGTTTTTTTCTACTTATATTTATTTATCTATCCCACCTGGACCAGTCTATATAATGTCCCGTTATGGGTCTGTTTGTGAACAAAACTAATATTCAGAAATAAGGATACATGACCACGGCTCAGTAAGAACCGCACCGACACCGATGAGGCCGATAAACCCGCAGGAAGTATGTGCACTTTCGGAGAAGCTCTCGCAAAAAAAAAAAAAGATCGCTAAAGATGCTCTGCCATGTATGCGGCGATACTATATTCGACGGGATCCCGTGAGACTGGCGATGGGTCAATTGCCTCGTCTGCCAAAATCATGGGGAATCAAGCGCACCTTTCGTTCTCGGTTTGAGTTTCATGATTTCCGCAAGCCGGGTACGTCCGCCTACTACGGAGTAGTAGGCATGGAACGAGGTACCTCGATACAGGCGGGGATGAATGAGTCCCTCACTTTTGTTCATAGAAGACTTCGTCATTCGAAAATCCCCATGTAGCTTCTCCACAAGCACCAGCTAGCCCAGTTTCCTGCAAAAGCTGATGTGACAACTCGAAGTAGTGCCCAGGGGGGTGCACGGGAGTAATCGATAGTGCAAGGACGGGGTGGAGCGAAAGGAATGCAAACGGCAACCATTTCTCAGAAGTAATCAGCTGCAAAGTCGGGGAACTCAAAAGAGTCTCCGAAAGACCCATCCGCAAGCTCCAGCTGTGAGAATAATGCAGTCCTGTCATATTCACTCTGCCCCTGTTGAAAGAGGGAATCAAACGCATTGGTGCCGAAACTAGTGGGTTCTTCGGTCAAGCCGCTGGCGTTGAAAATAACGTTCGGCCCCTCGAGCTGCCCCATATAAACTGCACCTGCGAGTTGCCCAGTTTGAATATCAGGACACATTGGTGGCGTGAAGGCGTTGGGTGATGATGCACTCATCGGAGGCGGAGTTTCAAGGGGTACGGAAGGCTTCGAAGATTTTGGAGACAGACGAGAAGTCGCCCGACGCTTTTTCTCAGAAGGTTTTCGGGGAGTGTATTGGTAGTCAGGATGCTCTTCAGCGTGCTTCTTTTTGAAATCTTCCGCCAGATTCTTGAAATGCAGCTTGACCTCTTCAGTCTCTTCTCTCCATTGCTTTCCTAGAATCACGGCTTTGTTGGTCAGTCCATCGAAGTGGATATAAGGTTATCAGCTGACTTACAAATCTGATTATTGGTGAGGTCGGGGTAAGACTCTTTCACTCTGGGATGATGGTGCTGCCTGTAGAGAATGAACGCATTAGGAGGCCGAGGAACTTTTGCGGATTTCATCGAGGTTGGCTTGGGTCTGGCAGGAGCCTCGCCGGCCCTCGAGTCAAGGCCCCTAGCGTGAGAGGCAACAGATATCGAGGAGCCCGAGAATGCTGGTGTGCGGAGAACACGAAGAGCATTGATCGATTCGTCAACAAAGCAAACGACTGGGCCTCTGAGAATAGCACTATTGCATCTTGTGAGAAGCAGTCCTCAATGGAGGGATTGCTGCAACTCACGAAAGGCGGGACTTGATTTTCTCGACGTTAGCCTGACCGATTATGTCTACGACATTTGTCGGTAGAAGGACTTCGTTATTTGTAGACACAAGGTGGCGCAAGGCATCTTGCCAAAGAAGTTCAGTGAGGTCGTCGGGAGATTGTGTTGCTGATTTCATGGCAATTGATACAGCAGCCATCTCGGCACATCGGTCCTTCCTGTGTTCTAATGGGAGAAGAGCGAGCCAGAAGTCATATGCTGTTAAAGCATCATTCTGGCAGACTCATGAGCAATCGAAGGGAGACAGGAGAATGCTTTTGAAAGACAGGGTCTGGGACGAACAAGTTCAAGTACGAAAAGAGATGAAAGACTCGGCTAGACATGGCGCATAAGGTTGTGTTCCTATTGGGCTTTGGTGGCTGGCGCATTTCTTTGTTTAGTCTGGTCTGGTGAATAACGAGCTCAGACCCAGTGTGAAGTCAGATCCAGACTGTGAATAGCTTAATAGCTTATTGTGTCCCAAAGAGGACCTCAATAACACCCCCACAATTCTGTTCTATTAAAGTCCCCAACCTCGCAAACTTCAAAGATTCCTGATGTCTTCAACACTTCCTTCTTCATTCATCTATCTACCTGACTCTTGTTGCTTTTGTATCACTCAAGGACAACCAACTTGTGCTATCGCAGACACTATCCCACCACTGTCGCCCTTCAACTCAACGCAATGGATGCCTACAGTCAAACCATCTTCAGACTTCTCGGCGCAACCATTCGAAACGCTGATGCTCCTTTGGCATTGAGAGAACAGGCAGCCTACATATCAGCGTCGTTCGCGTCTCATCAAAACAGCTACCGACTCATGGCTCAGGTCTCTACTCTTTTCAATGGAGGAGTGATCCTGCATGCTTCCCATAGACTTCTTGGACTCGGCGAGATTGCAGAAGCCCCTGTTGGTCGTCATGGTCCCGCCCTTCAAGCGATTGTGACCGGCCATCGTGTTAGACCAAACCCTGCCGACTTCGAAGGCCACCCTATTGAGCTTCTTAGCATCCTTGATCCGGCCATTCAGGCTGGGCTCGCGGGCGAAAAGATGTTCCAACTGCATCAAGCTCTCGTGACAATGGAGAGGAATGCCAACGAAGACCTTGCTCGCTACACCCGACAGTACGGCTACCACTACATTTTCAGAGCTGGACTCAGACAGTATTACATGACGTGCGTCGGCCCCTAAGACCTTGTATTATGAAGCTAACATTCCTCTAGTAAAGCTGTCGCTGAGAATGTCGTCCTGCTGGAACAAGACCCTCGTGGCCAGGACTATCGGCTTTTGGCGCAAAGAACCTGCTATGCTGCAATCGACCAACGCCCTAACATGACCAACGTGGAAAAGGAAGTTGTGATTCGAGCAATCAATTGTGTTCCACAAGACGCACACCGATTCTGTGAGTATTTTCAGTTAATCAAGATGCACAGTTTCTAACCAGTCACTAGGGAACTGGTTGGCAACAAACCGCGCGGCTTACCGTGCAATGAAGGCTTGCATCTCCCTGCTGGATAGAGCTCAGTGTAAGTGCCCTATTGATGACTTTACGTTGGCTCTAACTTGTTATTAGGAAGTTCTCCTGGTCAAACATGAGAAAATACAAGCTTGACCGGGCTCGGGCAACTCTCACTATGACCAAGCTCATGCGAAAACAAAAGTGCTTAGGGATTTCCAAACCACCACTGTTGCTGCTCAGTGTATTTCGCCCGCAGTACTTGCTATATTTTTTTTTGTATGCAGACAGTATCCTTGAGATCCATAGATGTGTCTCTTTAATGCTCCCTGGGGGATGCTCATGATGTGTGCGACTGTCTTCGTCGAGAACCGCTGGAACGGACACTACAGGTCACCTGGAATGGCAGGTTTTTTTTTCTGTTACCTTGAACCACATTTGTATCCTTTCATCGTTTCTAAATCATTTTATTGATTTTTACCGGAGAAAATCAGACCGGGTATCTCTCTTCATCGCCCCTATTATCTTTCTACCAGATGTTCGAGCCCTTCTCCGATGTCAGCATTTCCTTATCCGTTTTCTCAAGCGTAGTCGTCTTATGTAGTCTATTAGTGCTTCTTAGACACGTAAGGCAACACTTTACATCGGTCTCATTTTTGTGGGTATGTGTAGCAGCTACCTATAAAAATAATGTCGTCGAAAGCGGCATTAGATTAAGAGACTTGTGAATTCTTAAACTGGACTGGAAAACTCGCCATATTAAGATCCTTCTTAGACTTGCGCCTACGTACTCTTTCCCAGAAGAAGCTTCATCCGCCCATGCATCAAGAATTAACTACATCTCTTTTCCTGGTGTGCAATTGATGTATGATGGTCGCAAGTCTCATCCGTGACAAGAGGAACCTCGAAGCATATTCAGCAGTAAGTCAGTATCTCACTGTATATCTAGGTACATGAGACAAAAAATAAGGCTTGGGTAGGTACAGGCGTCACACAGTGGAAAGCGCAATCTACTGCTACTAGGAAAATAGATAATAAAGCCCCCAGAGGAAAACTCTTTGAACGTCCTTTATCTACCTTATTTCTCACGAGCTCGGCACGGGCAGGTAGGTATACCTGCTCCGTAGATACCGAAGCATAAGCAGTCGCACCTAGCTGCGCCCTGCTTAGATAAGCATCCCTCGAAACGAAACCCGATATACCCTGGTAGTGAAAAAAGAGAGAAATGGACATATCCCTACATAGGTAACCATGGTTATACCATTGAGAGATCGGATGAAGCCATTGCATGCCCTTCAGTCACACTGCACACGCAGTACCTAGTAACCTCTGTTGAACAATAGGTCTATTCGTCGAGGAAATACCTACTGGGCCTGCCTCAGTCGACATAACAGAAGAGGCTACTTTCAGACCGCACTATACTGTCCGAGTACCGTACCGTCCCTGGCTAGCCCAGGTACTAACACGAAGTACGGCCTCAAGATATAATAGCAAAGGAATGTGTAGCTCAGCCTAGCCATTTAGCTTACTAAAGAGGTACCTCCTACAACAATTGGAGCGGCCAAAGTCAAATGCGGCCTCAAAGTCACGGAGGTATTTCGCTTTGGACAATGAAAAATCCAGCTAGAGTGCTGAGCAGAACGCGCTTGCGCAGGCTTGATTCAAACCTTGATGTGAAAGATTGGGCGTAAGCCGTTACTCGAACGTACAGAGGAAGGCGAGGCAAAAAAAAAAAGGCGCCCAATGGCTCCATGCATTGCGAACAGGTATATCAGAGTATGGACATAAGATATCACATAATGAATGGAAACGAGCGAGCCGAGTCAACTTAAACAAGGCAAAGCGAAGAAATTATCTGGTCGGTTATTGAAGCTGCCCAGCGGCTCTTGTATGCAGGCGTACTCAAATCAATCCTCCTGATATGAAATCTTGCGCATTTCTCCTAGGCGAGTTCGGGCGCGGGCAAGCGCATTTTCGAGTTGAAGAATTTCGACCTATAGATGGTGGTACTATCAGTTACCATGCTCAAAAGCAACGAATTTAAAGTGCATCCATGATAGTGTCATGGCCGAATCTTGACGTTGCTAGGACACAGGTTGTGAAAAGGACAAGAAAAAATACCTGTTGTTCCATCTCCTGTACTTTAAACTCGTGCGAACTGAGCTTGGAGTAATCCATTGTCTCATTCTCGTCGTGGTTCTTCTCAGCGATGATTTCCTGGACTTGTCGTACCAGAGCCCTACAGGCTGCACCGACAGCTTTGCTAGCTGTCTCCAGTCGATCTTGAGTTTTGCTCATGAAGGTGGCCTTTACACGACTGGCAGCAACCAATTGAGCCGTGCTAGCAGCAACATCATTGCTGGCGACGATAAGCTGTTCGGGAGAGTTGCGGCCGGAAATCACGCCGTCTGCAGTCTCAATCAATGTGTTTGTCGAGGAGGCAACGGCCTTGGCAGCAGAGATGAGACCCTCTGTCCACCTATTATTCTTTTTGTAAAATGCCGTTTTGGAAGAACTACCACGCCCTTCGCGAACAATCTCCTGCTGAGAGGCGGTGGCAGCCTTGATGAGTTCTGCAATTGCACCAGTCACTGCAATCGCAGCCTCCAAGATCGCGTCGTTGATTTTCAATTCATAGGTAGAGAAGCCGTCACGGGGCTTGTTCTTTAGTTTGGTGAGTCGTTGGACAGCAGCATCAATGGCATCAGCTGCCTTCGTAAGTTCTTGGTCCACCAAGTCGCCCAGGTCTCCGTTAGTCTGGAGTCGACTACCCTTTGGTGCGAACGCATCAACGAGCTTCGACAGGGCTTGAAGGTCTCTCTGCACCTCAGAATTGTTGTTGATGACGACACCAACCTTGTTTGAGGCTTCTAAGCCTTCAAGACGAAAGGATTGGAGACCTCGGAAGAAACGAACGGTTCCCTGTGCGGACTTGCGGGCAGCGCTTGTCAGCTGGTCAGCGCTCTTATCGTCGTTAGCAAAACGAGTCAAACCCTTTGTGTTGCTAAGGACATCGGCGATGGCCCCGGAGAAATTAGACACTGTGCGGATAATCTCAGCATGGGGGCTATTCGGTCCGTCACTGATGTAGTTGTTAAATGCAGTAGAGAATTCTGTTGCAGATGCAGATGCTTTCTCGATTTGCGAGAGTACGTAAGGTGGCGACGCATTCTGGTTACCGGCTTGCATGGTAGAGTCTAGCTCATAGAGTGCGTCATCAACGCGCTGCACACCAGTCTGGAGCACAGAATCAATGATATCGTTGATCTTCGAGACTGTGCCATGTAAAACATGGTCAATCTGAGTATCCAGCGCTTTGTCGGCGTCGCCTTGGTTCTGTGATATGCGTTAGACAAAATCAAAACGTGAAGTCAGCTGGTTCATATAAGAACGCACCAGCTTCAGCTCCTCAAGCTCTAGAAGGGCTTCGTCCATGGCAGCCTGCATGGCTTCAAGTTCCGTTTCCTTTTCCTGGAGCGCGAGTTCGTGGTCGCCATTTCTCATCTCGTTATTCTCGCTATATTCCTCCAAGGCACGCGTTTTATTCTAAACATTCGTCAGCGCGCCGATTTAGAAAGCTGCTAATTGACCTACTCTTAGCGCCTCCTCTAGATCAGCCATTTCCCTGTTATACTTCGATAGCAAAGAGGAGATTTCAGTGCCCTTTTGGCGTTCCGCGTTCTCTGCGCGCTCCAGAGCAAAGCGTAGTTCCCGTTTGACTTTCTCGAGCTCATCCTTGTTGCTTCCAGTTAGACGGTCCTTGTCATGTAAAGCACGATCCCGCTCCCGAATCATGTCAGCCAACTCAAGGTTCTTTGTCTTAAGTTCACGCTCTAACTTCTCTCGTCGCTCTATGGCTTCCTGGGCAGAGGCTGCCTTGAGTTTGAGGCTCTTTGTTGTTTGGAGCAGATCTAAATGCTCCTGGCGAAGCTGAGAATACAGCTTTGCCAAAGCTTCATACTTGCTCCTCCATGTATTGACCTGCTCCTGGAGAGATCTGATTTGCTCATCCTTGGAGGCATTCTGCATGTTCAAATTCGACGTCAGTTGACTCATTTGTTCCTCCAAATCTTTTACACGGCGGTCGTATTGCTGGAGCATCAGCTGGTCCCGCTCATATTGCGCACGAGCATTCAGGTTCTCCCGCTCCAATTCAGCCAGGCGGCCTTGCGTTTGACTCTGATATTGTTCACGCATAAGTTGTTCCTGAGCAAGCCGCTGTTGCTCCGCCTGTAAACGTTGTTGTTCCTCAAATTCGCGCTGGGCTTGCTGTTGGGCGAGCAATTGCTGGCGTTGCTGATCCTCCCACTGCTGCTGTAGACGCTGCTGCTCTGCTTCAAATTCTTCCTGTTGACGTCGGGCTTCCGTGCTCCAAAAATCATTTATTGGCTCCGGCTCAGCAGCCGCAGGTTTTGGCGGAGGGGACGGTACCGCCTCAACGTCCTTGGTCGGTCGCTTTGGCAAGGCTGGCCGTTCTTCTTCATCCCCTAGTAGATTTGGTGAGTCCTGTGGGAGTTTTGGGATAGTGATTAGGCTGGTTAGATATCGTAGGTTCGAGCATTCGTAGTAAAATCGAACCAGTCGGTGATGCTGCGCATCATAACGACCATGCAGAGGTGATAGTGCGTCGACATCACCCGTTGCTAAGAAGAAGTCGTGGTGAGTAGGAGGGTAGAGAAAAAGGGGACAGGAGGTAGGAACCCACCCGTGTGCATCGCCCGCAACATGCTGGTGATGAACTTATAGATCCCGTAACTTTCCTGCACAAGAGGAACCAACGCAGAGATCCGACATTCGTTATGGTTCCCGGACTGGAAATGTGAGAAAATGAGTTTCTGGAAAGCATCGATTTGATCTTGCAGACCCATCAGATCGGTTATGGTCTCATAGCTGATTCGAGATTAGTTTAGATGTAGGAAAACACACGATTTGTAGTTACCCTTCATTTGGATCATTGATCGTTTTCAGACTGATATATTCCTCGTACTCAAACAGTCCTGGGGCACTCTCAGCATACGCGTGGTTGGCGTGGACTTAGTTCACATACCGTTGAACTCGGGATGATTGCGGTGGAAAGCCAACTTAGACTCCAAGTAGAAAACATATTCCCTGATTAGGGGGCCATAGCCTATCAAGTATGTTGGTTAGCGAAGCTAGGTCGCAACCAGGCGTTTGAAACGTAGACTGGTGCACCTCGAATGCCCTCTCCTCCAACACCCCTCATCAAGCTATCAATCCAGTTGGCGTGCTGCTGTGCTTCACGAATTACTATTGGATGTCCCTCCTGCAAGACCTTATGTATCGTGATGAGAGCTTTGAACGTTTGAACTTCGTCGGCGAGGACCGGTTGGCTGTCGACAGAACGGGTCAGCGCGCGGAAAGGATACCAAAGACTGTCGTCCTCAGACATACACTTTCATACCGGCCCAAAAGGCCGCAGATGACTTGTGGTCCCACGTATACACAATGCAGCTTCGAACATGTTTTCCTGTGAAGATATCAGTGGGCGGCTTTCCAAGGTCGGTGAGGGCGACGGGGCAGGAATCTTAATACGTTTAGGCGCGGTTTCCTCTAGAGTCCCAATCAGTCAGTGATATGATATTCATAAGCGGGCGAGGTAGCAGTGGCTTTCGAAACATACCGATGCTTGTGGCCTTGCGAATGTTTATCGCCAGATCAGCCTCTGTGCTGCGGGGACAAGTGTCAGCTCCGGGATCCAGGCAGTGTGCCCTCAATAGGCTGATTCCAAAATTGCTTACCGACTCATCCTGAGAGTTATGGGTAACTGAGGATGACGGACGACGGTGAATCGCAGGTGGCGGACGAATAGAGTGCGGACAAGCTATGAACAATCGCGATATGGTGGGCCAGTTTGGGAGCTGAATCCTTGAGAAAGTAAGGAGAGAGAGAGAGAGAGAGAGAGAGTGTGTGTGTGTAAAAGAAGGTGTGGTTCGCAAACAACAGAATAAAATACAGTAGACTAGATAAAAAGGAGAGAAGGAGAGAAGGAGAGAAGGAATAACGCTCGGGTAGATTAAGAGTACGGAGTAGTAGACTTGGGGGAACGCTGACGCCTGGCCGATCTCTCCATACAGACTAGTCCCGAGTCGTGGCCGCAGGTCTTGGCGTTCGCGGCTTCGTCATCATCCTTTCAACGTGCCGTACTTTACTTCTTAAGGTTGCCTATCTTGCCATCAGCGTCCAGGGTTGGCAATTACCTGGACCTCCCGACCATGTCGAAATAAAGGATGATTTATATTCGGTGGAGCTAGCCTAGGAGCCGAGCACTGAGCTGCAAGACAAAAAAACATGTAAGTTTCTGAGAGAGGAAGCAGGCCGTGATGCCAGCCCATGGAATCATTAAATCCGTGCGCCAGGCAGTAAAATATATGAGAAAGCCAGGGCAGCTCTCGACCACGTGGTCACGCATACTCTTTCATGAATAGGAAATGTACATTGCATTGCGATGGATGCTGGGATCGCCCGAAGGGTATCATGGAGCGTTGTCAAACATATAAATGTCCGTAACCGGAAGCTCCGTCGGCTTGCAGGGTGCTCCCATCGTGTTCAAAGTGACTGGATGCTCAAGATTGGGCCATCGTTGTATGCTCCTCTGCATGACAATGTCGCGTTTTGATTCCAGTATCACCTTGAGCCAGTTCTTCGGACCGTTCGGCGATAATTGTACCGTGTTCTGAGGAGCTCAAGGCTGGCACAAGGTCGGCCGGGCTGCTGGGCGCCGAATCGTAAGGGGCCTCAACAACGAGTAGCTCAACGGGTAGCTCTGCAAGATCGCTGGGATCAAGTGCTGGCTTCCGTTGTGGAAAGGCAGACTTTAGTTGCAGCTGATTTCTCCCATTCTGGTCCAATGACACTTGCTCCTGAACGGTGGTGGGCGGCACAGGCTTACGCTTCGGGACCAAGACGGAATTCCGCTTGTTGCTATTTACCTTTGCAGGCGTCGGCAGCGGAGTACCTGGAGGAGGAAGTGGATGTCCACGTCCAATTGGTTCCTCAGGGGTACCTGCAGGTCGCGACACTCCGAGTCCAAGGCTTGTACTGGAGTCTCCTCTACCGAACATGTTCCATCCCCATTTCTTTGCCATCGAGGTCGCTGTACCCAGTGATCGCGAGCTCTGGCTTTTTTGGTTTGGCGGTAGATGAGAAGCGCTCGAACAAGTCGAGCCTTCTAGAATAGCAGAACGACGCGGTTTAATGGTGTTCAAAGACGAGGTCGAACGACTAGGCGCACCTCCCATGCTCAACGCAGGATCAGCTGTCTGAGGAGAAGGAGGGGCATTGGGCGAATCACTGCTGGTTTCCACTGTGTTCTCAGTACAGTCAGTATCAAAAGACTCACAGCTCGGGTGCCCGGCTTCCAGTATGCTCCGATTAACACTAGGAGACGAGCTGTTTTGTTGTTCATTTGGCGTTGTAGGAGGAGAACGACTAGATATCTCTATCATTGCGCTAGCAGCATTGCCCTTATTGTCGTTTTTGAAGTCCGTTAGTATACCATCCATTTGTCCATGGTCGGCGGTCAGCACAGGATCAGCAGTATGGGAGAATGTTCGAGAGCGAATTGCCCGTGGCGGCGAACTTGCAGTTTTTCCTAAAGATGAGGGTAATGTGGTCGAGGAGCCCTTGCCAGAGTCTCCTGATAGCCCTGCCTTCTCGCAATATTCTGCAGAGTTGGTAACGGAATCACAAATAGCCGGTTCACTCATAACGCGATCGTCCCTCGACTTCGATACCCTGATTGTATCAGCGCCTTCTGGCACTCGAGGCTCACTCCCAGAATCGTCAAGGATTTCCATCGTTGACCCGGGTTCAGGACAGTCCCGCTGCCAGATTCCGCCACGGAATCGTTCTGCAACAGTGTCCAGAAAAGGTACATCATCCCAAAATGGCAAGACAATACTCTCTGCCACCATTTCGCGAATCTTGTTCTCAATCGTCCTCAGTATGATACCATATGTAATTTGTTTCGAGCTGACAATGGGTTCAATGTCCATAACCATATTGGGCATCGACTCGAAGGAAATCCACGCTCGATTGCTCGGCGGGGGCTTGAACCGTATCAGCAGGTGTCCCTCCAGTTTTTTCAGAACTACTGCCAAAGCAATGTCAACCTCCCTCGCCTTGAAACGCTGTCCCAGGTCGATCCGCACAGTGGCCGTAACCTCCACGCGGAAGTTTCCAGTATACTGAACGTCCGTTTCGACACAACAATTGCCATCCACCATAAGATCTTTGAGCCTTGGATTTATGATAAAGGGGGCGCCATTTCCCATGTCAATGCTTCGAAGACCGATCTTGCTAATGAAGTTCGGTTTATTGACACGGGATATCTTTTTAATGATCTTGGTCCGGACAAGCTCCTTCATCTCGGGGGTCCGGTACAAAGCGAGAAAGATTCGGCCCAGTACAGCGTTAATCCACCGTGTCTGGAGTTGTTCCTCCGAAGAATGTAAGCGTTGAACCAGTGCGACAATATGTTTCACGTCAAAATCCTGATGTTGGGGTGGGCGGTCCGGAGAATGTCCCATCTTCGTTTGATTTCGAAGCATGGCAAAATAGAAGTCTTCCTTGTCGGACAAGTTCTCAGAAAAGAAAAAAAAGGGGGGCGTTGGTCCCCCGAGATCCCCAAGTGAGTCTAGTCGCCTTGAAAGACTGATAGCATTTCTTTTCAACCACAATTCTCCCTCTGGTATTTGTCCATCTCCGCCATGGATGCTCACATCATGATGAGCTAGCGAGATGACATATCTCACTTCCATCTGGTTGGCATCATCATAAAGCATCAAGTGGCCGTGTCTAGATTTCCACTAGTATCAGTCTCCATATGAACATTGCTCGAAGAGGGCAATAGCCGCAAGGGTCGGTACCTAAGCACGATGTAAAACATGTTACGTGTCCGTCTGCCGTTCTTAGCCACGTTCTTTACCGGATCAATTGTTGGCGCTTGCTTCCGATCAAAGAGACTCCTGTACATTGCTTGGTAGACGCTTGGACTCTCCGAAGCGACTATCTCCCCTGTCGGTGTAGTTCTCTCTGGAGGCTTGCCATTGACACCAGCCGGAACATATTCGCGACAGACCACGAAATATCCTGCAGCGACATCCGTATCATGCGTGCGATAGAACTTTTCTGCCAGTTCATCGGTTCTAGATTTGAGGCTGTATTGGTCGTCATTGGAACGACAGATGGAGGTATCAGCGGGTTCGCTCTCTTGGTCGGACTGCGAGGGAGATATCGAGAAGGCGAAATAGGAGTAGAGAAGAAATAATGACAGGACAATGGGAATGAAGGTGAGTCCTCCTAGAAGGTAGAAAAAGACAAAACTGTTGAAGAGACACATTGGGATCTCAGAAGATCAGACGGGTTTCAGCGAGAGCTCCGCGCTGACCTTCGTCTGGAGCATCATGGGATAAAGAAGAAGAATGATGAGATATGGGGAGGCGAAAGAGACAGGAAAATAGAGATATTCCAGAAACACTGACAAGATTAGTTGTCCTCCCAGCCCATAATTGCCCAGAAGTTGTACCTGCCGGGTTCACCACCACGTCCAACTAGGGTGACTTCCCACGTTTGATGACGTTACCATCCCTCTGCCGTTTCCAACTTTTCATCAACCACTACGGAGTACTCCGTACGAAGTGGCAAGATATCCGAATAATTCTCAACGTACTCCGTATACTGCTAAAAGGACCAGTTATGCAAGGTAATAAGACTTGACTATAATCAATTTTCATGATGTCGATGAATTGAAAACCATCGCTAGCTCGTCAGCGTACTGTCTACGTCCCAGCTCCCGCCATCTTTTGAACCTCTAGTGGGGGTCTCGGAAAAAAACTGCTTGGGTCTGAAGATTGACAAAATAGATTACACCAGCTGGCTAGCTTAGCTTGCCGGCGTAGCCGGCGTCGCCAACATGATACCTAGATCACAACAAAGAAAACTAAGTCTGAAGCCCACAGTTACCTATCCTATTGGGTATGGCGTATGTGAACTACGTCTGGCATCTGCAAAGAGAGGAAACCGTCCACCCAGAAACGCCAAGGAACGTGCTAGTAAATAATCTGGTCAAGGAAGCCCTAGATTTAGAGCATCCTCTGCCCAAAGTGTATTTCCTTGTAGACTGTGGATTGCTGTAATAATGAGGCTTGGGGTACGCGGTACGCCAAGCTAGGAAAAGGGGAGTCGGGAGATAGATGCAGAAACTTGATCGATACAGTGTTTATTCTGCCTTGCCCTGGGTCACCTTCGCAGCTTGAACGGCCGACATCTTTTGCGTCCAGCCTTGCGTAGGTTGCGGCTTTTTGACAGTGCGGAGGTCATCAGTGGAGAAACCTGAAATACGCATGTTGTAGTTTCTTTCTAGAACGAGCTGCAGATCTCGAATCTCAAGGCTGGATGAATGGCGGAGCTTGGCGAGGCGACATGCAGCAGTAATCACATCATCCACGAAATCATCGGCCATTTGAAGCATAAACTGTAGGCGCCAGACATGTTAGTGAATGTGCTTAGCGCAAAGAAAAACCGATAAACTGCTGAGCGTACCTCTTCAGCATCAGGGGTAAGTCCTTCACCATCACCTCCACCTGTTACTTGGCGAACTAGAACATCAAGCATCTTTTTGCTGAGAACGCGCTGACCTTCACCTTCAAGGACATAACCGGGATGTTTCTGTATAGCGGGCTGGCCCATCATGCCCATAGCGCCGTGGCTGGGACCACTAGACAGAGTTGGCCGGTCTGGAGCCATGGAGACTGGCTTTGTCGGGGAAACGTTGAGATTTTTTGGAATCACCATATTGACGTTCCGTGCTGAGTTTTCAGTTGATCGATTCTGGATGTAGCCCTGCGGATGAGCATGGCTATTTACGGAGGGCTGGTTTATATTCTGTTGCTGAACAGCGTTGGTATTGTTGACACTGTTCACGTTGGTGTTATTGGAGTAGTTTTGTGCAGCTTGCGCCATAGCGGCCTGTTGAGACAAAGGCCGTGGTGGTCCTTGTACATTCGCAGCCGGCGTGGTGGAAGCTGTGGGAGTAGAGCCATCTGGTGCAGACACTTGGTTAAATACTGGGGCATTCTGTTGAGCTTGCATTTGCGGCTGTAAAGGTTGTGGTTGTTGTGGCGTGCCAGCAATGGCAGGTGCAGGGGTGACACCCTGGTTAGGTGGCGCTTGGCCCGGTTGCGGAGTTGGGGAAATTGCTGCTTGCGCTGCTTGATTTCGTGCAGCACTCACAGCAGAATTAATCGTATGCGCTGCCGGCGTGGGTCCGGAAAGAGCTGCCGTCGGAGCGGCTGTTGGTCCTGCTGAAGCCGTAGAGGCTGTTGTTGCCGGTCTAGCGCCGCCTTGCGGTGGAAGTTGTTGGCCTGGGTGCTGTGTGCCTGCCCTTTGTTGTTGTGCTTTGAACACGTCTTGTTGTTCCTTGAATTTCGTCAGAAATTCGCTGCCTTCGCGGAAAAGTTTCTCGGCCTGAACTTGACGATTCTTGAATTCTTGCATTTCTTCCTGCGTTAAATTCCCTGCAATTTGGCGCTGACTATGTTGTTGGCGTAATTCACTCAAGCGTGCTCGTCCGATTTCCTGCTTTTGAAGCGCGATGCCGTACCGGAGCTTGGCCTCCGGAAGCCATGTCCCCGCTTGTTCGCTTGAGATGTTGGGAGGGAGGAAGAGCTGTAACGAGTTGACCTTCTGTTGAAATTGGGGGAGAAGCTGAGCGAAGTTTTGTGGGTTGACGGACTGCGATCTTTGAACTGGCTGGCCCTGCGCTGCGGAGGCAGCCTGCATTTGCTGATGCTGTAGCTGTCGATTCTGTTGGTACATCCGCATGCCTTTCATCAAAGATTGTGAAAGCTGTGATAGCCTTGTGTGAGCTTGCTGGTACTCAGGAGTCTGCGCATCGCGACTATTGAGAATTTCCCAGAAGTTACGAACTATCTGGGTGTGCTGGACTTTCTGCTGATCGTTGAGATGAGGTAGCTTCTGCACCTGATCCGTCCGGATGAGATTCGAGTGCTGCGGCACCATCTGCTGGGGGCTTGGAGCCTGAGCGCCTTCCATATCTACAGGGACTTACGGTACTCTCAGCCTGATGGCTTGATGTAGGCGGCCTTGCGACGATGAGGTAAAGAGTTCAGCGCACTGTTAATACCAGAATAAGGGATCAAGACTCGGCCGTTGTCTGTTTTCGGAGATAAAGCTCTGAGGACTTCCGAGGAAGAGAAAACAATAATTACCTGGATCTGACAAAGGAGTATCCAGTTTCCAAAGATGTAAGATTCAACGATAGAAGTTGGGATGATCAAAAACACTTTGATTGACAGCAGTAAAGTGAGGGACGGCGGCGAGATTCTCGAGCCGGAGCCCCAGGCTTGGCACTACGGTATTGTGATTTGAGACTAGGTACAGTACTCTCTAGGGGCTCTCGTGGCACGGAATCCAGATTCCAGAATTCGTTTTCGCTCAATATCTGGATCTGGGTTTCACTCACTACCTGGGTGCGAGTATCAATTATTGAAATTCTCAATAATGGTTGACGCTTGGATTTCACTATTAATGGTGGAATTGACTTGAGTGTGTCTTCATTCCTCAAGCACGAGATAGTTTCATCATGTTTCCCTATGGAACATCTTGAAGTTTTGATGTTAGTAGGTGGGCCACGAACCCCGAGTGAATCCCGGTATTCACAACACAATCCCATACTACTTGTTGTGGTGCTCGAAGTTGCAGCACCAAATGCAACATGAATAGCTTCTGAGACGGCAATCCAACATGAGACCACAAAACACAAGTGGTTTCAGTTCACCTTCTTGGGATGGTGTATCTCAGTGATTTACGCGCGCCTTACTTCACCTTTTTAGTTTGATTCGCACAGGGGAAGCAATCTTGGTGTTGGGTAAAAACCATGGAGCTCCAGCGCTTCTGCCGATTCGAGGGCCAACTTGGTGACAGCGCATGTGGCTTTTGAGTGCAGGTCATTGAGACCAGCACGCCAGTTGAACGGAAATTTTCATATTATCATCCCATGAGGCCGCCCAAATCGCGTTCCATCCCATTGACACGGGCCTCCAAATTTCGCTTTTTTCTTTCCAGCTCTCGGATCTCTTCCAGTTCACGCTCAAGGTCAGCATCAGTAACATGTGCGACACCAGTATCTGGAGGGTCCGTGTTTTCGAATTCGTCGTACTCTTCGTTATAGAAGCGGCTCATGCACTCTAGTTCCGTAGTATTCCTAGCCACTTGCTCCTCTAACTCTGCAATTGACTCTGAAATAAGCTGGTTGCGGTAACGGAGACTAGCAATCTTATCTTGGGCGCCGGTAACTGGGCTTGTGCTGCAGTCAGAAACAAGATCGTGATGGAGTCAAAGATCGACTCACTAAACATTACAAAGTATCTCCGCGCCTTGGAGCAAGACGTCGACATTTACTTCACCGCGAGCCCCATTGCTCGAGCTTCGAGCAGAACGCTTGATCTCATCCATCATGTCGGAGCCTAATACTCGGGCAACAGCCGACTGATTTCTGTTATTTCGAGCCGAATAGATCCGGTTCGCCATGGACTCTGTTTCTGAATCGGGCTGGAATTGAGTTGCTCGTCTTGTGGCTCGCCTCTGGGCGCTACTCGATTTCACGGACGGGTCACTCTGAAACAGGGCTCGTTCATGGGCTTCTGTATCCCGAATCAGGGCAGTGATATCGTGAATGCCGAGGAGGGCATTTGTGAAGATCCGTGGCTGGGGGAAACTGATTGCTTATTAGTTAACCAGGGGTTGACAGATAGACAGTGTGACCCTCACGGTAGTTCTGCAATCGCATTTGAAGAGAGCATTATCTGCTCCAGGTGGCTTTCTAGGAGTGACATTTCTCTCTGAGAACGAACTGGTAGTCTCTGTGGTCTTCGAATGCCGGTTGTTGTTCTTCGGTGGTTTGCCAAGAGCTCAGCAACGGCGTAGAATATACGGTAGGAGTAGTACACTACGACTACGGTAGGTGCTCCGAGCCTCCGCCGTATTGGTTTCTGCCTCAGGTTCGCCAAATTCTCGTGGCAAGGTTGACAGGGACTGGGTTTAGTGAGAAGAAGGCGGACATCTGAGAGCTGGGAGTCGTCACTATTTTGGTCAATGTGAGACTTCCTTCCAATTCTTTTGAGCGGGCTACAGTGTTTGGCTGTAACGGTTGCTACAGTTGCAGCGCAGCTGACCGGGCTTCTGTTGGTAGGTAAGCTTGACCGAGCTGATACCGTACTCTACTGACTAAGCTTCCAGCGCTGGATCTCTTGCTGTCCCATCCAGAGACCACCAACCTTGACATCACATCACCACATCATCGACCACTCTCTTCAGAGTTTGTCAACCGTTATCCTTCATCTCTCTCTCACCTCTCCTGCCTTTATCACATCTGTAGCTGTCTGTCATTTCCAAGGCTTTGCTCCTCTCCATCTACTTGAATCACTACTTGCAATAGCCCCTTCTTCTGCTTCCGGTACCGCGGTCTCCGTTTTGCTCACCTGAGCGTTGAAACTACACGGGCCGAGGAAAATGCCAGCTGAGAGACGTTCTTTGCGGTCCAACAACAAGCCAGATACTTCTTCGTCCGCTAACGGTGAAAAGGCTCGCTCTGGTTCCCAGAGTTCGAGCTCGAACAAGGATAAGCCGGCGACTACTCGCTCCGCTGCCAATAAGGTCAAGCCCACGAAGGCCGCATCTTCGAATATTGCTTCAGACTCCGGCATGGGGGAACAGCAGGACCAGTCCCATACCAACGGCACCGATTCGACGGAGAATGGTGTGAATGGGTCTGAAGATATCGAGATGGACGAGGATACGGCAGGTGGGCCTACATCCTCATTCAACGCCAGCAAGGACCGGAAAGGTGACCAGAAAATGACTGTTGTAGTGCCTCCCACCAAGGACTCCAGGGTATCCGGCGACAGAGGCCAGGACCGGGAAGGCGATGTGCCCATGGAGGGTGCCGGGGGCGAGGAGCCTGGGTCAAAAATGGATCCCAAGGCAAAAGCCATCCAAGGTTGGTTGTCACTGTATCATAATCCACTTTCATGACAATTTGCTAACACAACTGTTCCGCGATTTGACTCAGACATCAAGACAAACTTCACTTTTCTTGAACGCGCGGTTACCCACTTTGATCCCAGGTTTACGCTTCGTGTCTTGAGATCGATATCCTCAATGCGCAAACAAATTACGTCGGACGTCCTTGCGGAGGCCATCGTTGGGGCTTACCCGAAATCAAGTACCACGGCCTCTCTCTTACTAAGCGCGATTGATCAAGCGGGCGCCTTAGACGACGTTGCTGGCTCAACTTCTAAGATGGATGTGGACAATGATAAGGCGAAGCCCTCGTCGAAAGAAGTTCTACCCGAGATTGACACCTATCTGTCAATCTTAGTCCAAATCCATCTGTACGACCGAAAGGAGATCCAGAAGGGCGCCAAGTTTTCGACCGGTTTGATCGAACGGCTTCGGGCGCTTAATCGCCGTACACTGGACTCTCTCGCCGCCCGTGTGTACTTTTATTATTCGCTTTTCTTCGAGCAGATTGCGCCTCTTCCCCCGTCCCCTGCTGCAACAGTTACTTCTATCCGCCAACCACTGCTTGCGGCCCTTCGGACGGCCGTCCTACGAAAGGATGTGGACACTCAGGCTACCGTGATGACGCTCCTCCTTCGGAACTATCTTTCTACTTCTCATATTTCGCAAGCCGATTTACTGATTTCGCACAACCAATTCCCCCCTTCGGCTTCGAACAACCAAATTGCTCGCTACCTGTATTACTTGGGCCGCATCCGAGCTATACAGTTGCAGTATACCGAGGCTCATGGGCATTTAATCGGAGCCACGCGGAAGTCTCCTTCGAGCCACAGTGCGCGTGGATTCTACCAAGCTTCTCACAAGCTGCTTGTAGTCGTCGAGCTTCTGATGGGCGATATTCCCGACCGTGCGGTTTTCCGACAAGCGTCCCTTGAAAGGGCTCTGCATCCTTATTTCCTGCTCGTCCAGGCCGTGAGTATTGGGGATTTAGACGGATTTCTGAACATTGTAAATACATACAGTTCGACTTTCCGGAAGGACGGCACCTACACCCTCATTCTACGCCTACGGCAGAACGTGATCAAGACCGGTATCCGCATGATGTCGCTTTCTTATTCGCGCATTTCCCTTCGGGATATTTGCCTTCGCCTCGGCTTGGACAGTGAAGAGTCGGCCGAATACATTGTTGCAAAGGCAATCCGCGACGGCGTGATTGAGGCAAGCTTGGACCATGAGCGAGGGTTCATGAAAAGCAAGGAGGTCGGAGATATATACGCTACCAGGGAACCTGGCGAAGTATTCCATGAGCGTATCAGGGCTTGCTTGAGTCTGCACGACGAGAGCATCAAGGTAAAATCACATGCACCGTACTCCTTCATTTGCGAACCACTGGCTAATCTATTTGTACCTAATCTATAGGCGATGAGATTTCCGATGAACCAGCATCGTCTCGAGCTGAAGAGTGCACAGGAGGCAAGGGAGCGTGAGAGAGAGTTGGCCAAGGAGATTCAGGAAGGGGACATAGACGACGAAGATGCGGGTGGAGACTTCGATGCCATCTAAGAGTTCGCAGACGATTCGCAATAGTGAAGCCCTCTTCCGCCTCACGGGCCTGTGGTCGGCGTTGTTTCGAGAGGGCTGGAGCCTTTACTTTTTGTTAATATTGCAATCTTCCCCGTCGTTCGCGGTCTGTGAGGGCGGACACTGCAGTACTCCATGTTTCGTATAACTACAGAATTGTTCGTTTGTTCCTTGTACCTATGGGTAGATAACAAGTAGTGGACTTTTTAATTGGAGCGGTTGATAAGGCGCCTTCGTTGGTGAGTGACGCTCCCGTTCCGGCCCGATTGGCGGCCGGCACTCGACTCGCCGGAGAAAAACTTCCCAGCTCTGCGGACTCGACCTCCACGTCTCACAGCTAGTACAGCTGCTGCCTCCGAACCGGCAAGGCTTGCACTTCATTCCGAGAGCGATTGCTCTGTGCATATGGTTGACTAGCCGACTTTTCCTCTTGATTTGCCGGCATTGAGCATGAAAGCGCGCACAGTCCCAGCAGGCAAGCTGGCACTCGCATCGCCAGGTCCTCCTCGAACACTGATATGCTGGCAATGTCTCCGCAATGACTTCCTCCTCGACCAGTTCAAGTTCCAGACTCGCAAATACCACCCCTCTCGGCGGAAAGATGCTTCCCCCTTCGGCGCCGCCGTATCTGCGGCCCAAACGCTCTTCAAGGGCTTGCCAAAAGCTCCTCCTGGGATATCAGTCGATCCGTTGAGGATCGTGGGGAAAGAACTCAAATTTCTCAGCACGAATATCCGTCAGCTGCTGGGCTCGGGGCATCCTACGCTGGATAAAGTGGCGAAATACTATACCCGAAGTGAGGGCAAACATATGCGGCCACTGCTAGTGCTGCTCATGTCGCAGGCGACGGCGTTGACCACTCCACGGCCTAATCGCTCCATGTCAGATGCGGGCTCAAAACCTGTGAGAGTCAATGATCCTATTACTTCACGTTCAGTCCTTGCCGACACCAACCCGGACTTAGACCGGCTCACATCGTCTTCGTCCTCCGCAACAGAAGGTCAGTACGATTTTTCCGGCGATGAAAACATCCTCCCTTCCCAGCGACGACTCGCCGAGATCACCGAGTTAATCCACACCGCTTCCCTTCTCCACGACGATGTCATTGACAACGCCGTCACCCGTCGCTCCTCAAACTCCGCAAACATCGAGTTCGGGAACAAAATGGCTGTCTTGGCTGGTGACTTCTTGCTTGGCCGTGCCTCCGTCGCGCTCGCGCGCTTACGAGACCCCGAGGTTACAGAGCTTTTGGCTACAGTGATTGCCAATCTCGTGGAAGGGGAGTTTATGCAGCTCAAAAATACTGCCGAGGACGAAAAAAGCCCCGTTTTTACAGACGATACTATAGCGTACTACCTGCAAAAAACCTACCTGAAAACAGCAAGCCTAATCAGCAAGTCGTGCCGCGCAGCCGCCTTACTCGGACATAGCACGCCTGACGTGGTTGAGGCAGCGTATTCCTACGGCCGCAATCTTGGTCTAGCATTCCAGCTCGTGGATGATATGCTTGACTACACAGTCAGCGGCGTGGAGCTGGGCAAGCCCGCCGGTGCGGACCTAGAACTCGGTCTCGCGACTGCTCCCCTTCTTTTTGCCTGGAAACAGAACCCGGAACTGGGTCCATTGGTCGGCCGCAAATTCAGTCAGGAAGGAGATGTGCAAAAGGTACACCTAGACCCCGTTCATATGCCCCATCTGTCCTACTATAAGCCCCGCACCTCTGAGAAACGACACTAAGAACTGACCTTCTCCTGAATATTTCTAGGCCCGAGATCTTGTCTACCGCAGTAACGGTGTTGAGCAAACTCGTGCTCTAGCCCAGGAATATGCGAACAAAGCCATCGTTGCTATCAGTTCATTTCCTGATAGCGAAGCCAAGGCCGGTTTAGTTGAGATGTGCACAAAGACCATGAATCGGAGAAAGTGAGTTCACATGAGCCTCGTTCCCTACGGCTAGCTATCCTGGGACGCAGCTCCTATCCTGGGGACACAGCTCGGAATTGATTTCGAGGCAACACAGATGATCAACCCCTCTGAATACCATGATCAGTCAATCAGTCCGGTGTCTATCGGGTTTTAGATCGCAAATACTCGATTCCATCATCAGGACCGGCTTAGTGTCTACTTCTGTATTATTATCTCATGTGTTGGTATTATATTGTTTATCTATCTTTACATGCTCTCTTCACTATATCTCGCCTGCATGATTTCAACGTCCTAGCTTGGGTATCTGGCAGTGTACAATATACAGCACTTAGAAGAGAAGTCCTAGGGTGTGAATAAGTGTGCATTGTTGGTAATAGTGGGTGTATCACTGCTATCCTCAGCACGGCGCCTCTTTGTTGAAGTACCTGAAATTCCCAGTAAAGAGCTGTAAAGCGTCAAGTACATATCTATATCCAACAACCTAATAGATGCCAATACTTCCCTATGCTTCCAGTCAAGATAGATTTTTATTCACAATTATACGCTTCTTCTATCCGTTTCTATGACAGTCACAAAAAAAAAACAGGAATGGCAAAGACCATGGAGAAAGGACTTGAACAACAAACGACAAAGCTAAGCCGCTCAAGACATTCTTGTACAACCAATATCGGTTGCAATTTAGGTATACAAGGAAATTGGAAGGAAAGGATAACCCCAAAACGCAATGAGGGACCAGGATGGCAGACATTTAGATTGGGCTAGAAAGTCAAAAAAGAACGTGAGCTGTAACACAAGGATTGATCTTACATCTACGTGCAGATCGGACACCCAACGGCTGGGTGAACCAAGTGTCAAACAAAAGGAAATATATAGTTAGAGGTTGACATGTAAGTTTGTTGAGCCTTGTTTGAAAGTGGTAGGCCTCCTTTGGACAAAGTGAGAAGATGTGAGGGAAAGAGTTGCAAGGGCTGTGTATAGCAAGATTACAGGTGTTCAAGGAGTGTTGGTCGAACGAAGCCTGGCGTAGGTCTGTAGTAGCAGCAGTAGGGCACGATCGATGAGGGTGGGCGGACAATCCATCCGAGATTAATAAATCAAGTTGAAATGCAGCAAACAGAATAACAAGATCGACCTTAGCAATGTTCCTGGCGTAACGGTATAAGATGTCCGGTAGCCCGAAGATACCGCTCGCATCGGTCATGAAAACATCAATCGCTCTTGACGTAATGGACTATGGTAAGGTTGCGTTCGTGGCATGGTAGAAAGGATCTACCCCGTGGTCCTGAAAGTAGAGAAAGATGGAAACATAGCAAATGGGATATCATTAAAGGCGCCAAAAACGGGAAAATAAGGTAGAGTATTCACGCACGGCAGTCGAGGACCACGGGGTTTCCTGTTCATCAGACCGAAATCGAGAGACTCTGTCCGTTCTGACAAGTGCCATTTTGCTTTTCCAACAGCTCCGCGTCAGGTCCATTCGGTGGTGGTGGCAGATCTTTGTTTAGGCCGGGCGAGGGAGACCGTGGACTACGCTGACTGTGCCCACCAACACTGCTAGCCTCACCGGCTTCATCAACAATTGGAAGTGTAGCAGGGCCGGATGCTGCGGCCGTCGGTTGGTGTTGGGTGTGCGGTGTTGATTGATTGACAGCGTTATTTTGCTCCACCACTTCTGTCTCCCGAATCCTTTGTGCCTCTTCCTCGGACATTGTGATTCTTCTAATGAAGTTGACAAATCGATCTCCGTAGCCCTCTGGAGGGATAGGAGATATTTGTGTTCGATCATGAGTCAAGCCTTTGAAGAAGTGCTCTACTCTTTTAACCGTGCCATACTACTTGGATGATTAGCCCATCGTGTCCAAGAATATCAAATAAAAAGACGTACGTGTGTCAAACAATCAATGATCCCTAGATAATAGATCTCTTGACCAGGCTGGCCATCTTCATGTGTGGCTCGAAAGCCACCGTCATCGGAGTAGAAAACGTGGAACTTGCGTTCGTCGAGAATTTCGTCCGGCATCTTTGCAGTCGCCTTATCGAGGGGCACGGGGCGCTCTTTCTGGATCAACATTCGAAGTTCCCGCGCCTTGCGTTCGTTCTCAAGCTTCGATGGGGTGCGCATCAACATGTTGGGATGGATATCTTCTTCGCGGTCGGCTCCAGGTTGGAATACCTGGAGGGTCTTATCGCGGAGTTTTTCCTCGTTTCCTTTCTCCAAATCATGTATACCCACAAGAAGTGAGTAGTCCATAATTCTTAGTCGCTTCAGCAGTTCCACATCGCGCTTGAGCTGGGCAAGGAAGAATTCCCGTTTCCCAGGGCCGCATTCTAATTGACGATTTCTCCGAAGCCAGTTCAGGTCCTTCATCGTAGAACGTGGGTGGTCTTTGATATATTCTTCACTCACTTCGCGGCCAATCATAGACCCCTTGAGGTCGAATGTGGAATGAATATCGCGATGCGGTGGGAAAAGATTGTTCATCACAACAAAATGGATCTTGCGGCCATAGGCCATCTTAACTCGGTGGAGACCGTAGAATTGCGATATCAAGGTGTTCGGGTTTTGTTCCACATGTTTGTAGTATTCAGGGAGGACCTTTCGCAACAACTTATGTTCAGCGTGATGAATCGTTTTGATGATATACTTGTAGTCCCTTGAAAAGTAGAAAAAACTGCCACTTTTCCCTGGAGAGCCCAGCTCCGAGAGAATATACTTGCTCGTAAGTGATATCAAGTAGTCAGCAGGATCTAGTCGGAATTTCGATCGTAGATGACGAAAAACCCAGGGCGCGTAGTCTTTAAATTTGAAATCATACTGAGCAGATGGCGTCAATTCGTTCCCGGTTCTGTTGGCAAGATAATATTAGTCATGGTCGGTCAAAAATGTCACGGAAAGACCCAAGCATACATATCAAAAGAGAACTTGTGTTTTGCGTCAAAGTCAGCAGGAGTCAATTCACGATCCATTTTTGCATTGATTCTGGACACAGTGAACCGGATTCCAGTGAGCATATTATAGGACGTGACCCAATTGACGTGGTTTCGATCAACTTTAGTTCCGACGACAACCCTATCATCATCTTCCTCATCTCGGCGCCTCCTTCTTGATGCTCTCCTTTGTTTGATGGCTTCCGCCCAACGAGCTGCATCTTCGTCCGGGTTTGCTTCGTCCAACAGAATATCAGACTGATTCGTTCTGGTGGTTCGGCGAGCCAGCCCGAGAGATGGGCGACGTGTTCCCGCCGTCGGAGATAGGCGGCCACTGCTGTACGCAGCCTCGTCCGGCTGATCACGACTACTTCGACGACCACTGGTCGTCCTCGGGACTTGTAATGTATGTCTGTTTCGAACGCTAGAATTTACCGAGTCCTGGGTATTGCTGCGATTGACTCCCGTGGCGACTGGGGGAGACGAATGCCGATAAGTACCTTTTTGGGTCGGGGACAGGCCACCATGATCTGGAGAAAGGCAACCACTGTTGTCCGGGAAGGATGTCGACAGTTGTACTATTGCAGGATTGCCCGCTGTGTCCGAGTGAACCATTTCATCAACAGATGGTCGTGAATAATCCCCATTTACCATATGTTTTCCTTTGAGTGATCTGTGGCCAACCAATGTTCCATTAGCCTGATGGCTGGCAATGGAAGTCGTTGCTGAGTCAACCCCCGTATCGGACGACTTGCGGGGGAGCTCCCTGTCCATGGAAGTGGATGATGGTCTCCCTTCCTTCGGCTCCCGAGCGAACCCATTCCCTAACGAGTGCAGGCTTCCGTCCTTGGACTGTAAGAATTCTCGATTGTAGGAGCTGGCGCTTGATCGGGGTCCAGCCAGAGGATAAGTGCTACCATTAGCGACATGGCGATCCGTCGGAGTGTCAAGGTGATTGGAGTCACCATTGGGCCAATGTGTCCACACGAAAGTGTTCCCTACCGAGTTTTTATCGTGGGGTCTATCCTGAGGCACGCCAATTGAACGGGGATGTGTAGCGGTAGCTGTAGCCGTCGGGGAAGGATACTCATTGGAGAATGACGGCATGGTCGCAAACCAGGCGCCGGGAGAAACGGGCGGAGTGGGATTTATGGCAGGAGCGGCGTCGCGCAGCAGAGATGCCGTGCGAGAGGCCAGTCAAGGATTCCGCCGCAGGCTTTGGATCGGGAAATTCGGCGAGTCAGCACTGCAAGGAAGGACTGGATGCAACCAGTAAGCAGGACAATTCAGGACCGAAAGAAACACTTTCAGGTCACAAAGGCGGCCAGCCGCGGCGTGGCAGATTATTTAGAGGTCGGTTGTCATGATCCGAATGTCAGAGCAGGCCAGAGCGACGGTCGACAGCACAGCACTCTCGACGGCTTGTTCGTGAGCGAGAAAGGCGCGAGGCGCGAAGGATAGCAAATCCGGAGAGATCGTGGGTGACGGTAAATAGTAGAAAGGTCAGAGTTGGAAGTTTGAGGTATCCAAGAAGCAGGAAGATGGAGAATAGAAGAATCGATTGCGATGGAAGGACAGCAAGGAACCTGGAAGTCGTGAGAGCGCACTGGGCAGCAGGGCGGTTCTGGTATGGTAAAGTCCAGTAACTCTGTGTAATATACGCAATTAGGCGTCAATCACACAAGTAGACCAGGTATCGGTCTTTCCTGTTTCCATCCAGGACTCTCCCTCTCAGCAGTTGGGCTCTCCTGGTGTCATTATTATTGCTACTGCCTAGTCATGGTGAACAAGCAGGGGCAACGCCAGTCCTTGGTTTATGCTATCTCCACCATTTGAATTCCATTAAACCCAAACATAATTAATACTCTGTAAATCCAGACACTTCAATGGTTCACAACTATTTATAAAAATAATAACAAACCAGGTGCTGTCTGCCATTATTAAGAGTGATAGCATGCACGTACCGTGCAATTCTAACAATCCCCCAGCAGATTTCTATGCATCAATCTCTAGTGAGGCACAGCCTGATTTAAGCGTTGCTCTGTCTGTAAGGATATGTTTACCATCTACTCCGTAGTAACAAGTTTCTTAATCTCCCCTATTATTATATTGATTGCTCCTATTAATGTATTAATGTACGCTGCCAAGCATCGTACGCAGCCCCGGCATTTTACTTGCATAAATACGCTATGGACTAACCTCGGGCCGAAGACATAACTTTATGTCTTGAACCCTAACCATCTGTCTCAGACTGTCTGTGGCATAATAATGCTAAGCCCAACGCAATCAATCTTGTTGTATACAATTTCATTGTCTGGAAGTACCATTTGCCATCGAGTATGTGCTGCGTATAAGCGAGGTCAACCATTAAACTTGACCATATATACTACTACTGTGCCGCGGGCGCCAGCATGTATTCAAAAGTGAGTCTGGTACTAACACATTTGAAGATCCTACGTTCCTTTGCCTTAGATTATATATAACAAACTAAGGTACTCCAGATTAGGCAGCTGAGGTCCTGAGGCCTGAAAGATTCATCAGAACGAACAGAATACAAATAGCTAGACCTAGTTATAACACAATTCGATTCCCAGCCCGTCCCAGGGAGATCACGGAAGCATTCCCAATTGAAAATCCATCGCGAGACGCCAGTCCAACCAAAATATTGAGATAAACGAGGAATTCCCAAACTTAAAACGAAAAGGCATATAAGCAAAACAAGAAATTACATGAGAAGGAAAGAAGCGAGCTTGGGGAGTATGCCAGAGCACACCACGTAAATCCCAAGTCAGCACATTAAAACGATGCTCAAGTGACGTTCCAAGCAAGGGTGCAAATCTAGGCTTTCTTGCTCTTGGTTGTCCTCTTGGTTGCCTTTTCGGCGGGCTTTGCCGTCGTCGTGGTCTTGCGGCCCGACTTGGTCACACTGACAACCTTGGGCTTATCAACAACAGCCGGGGCCTTCTTCAAAGTTAGTACAATGCACCTGAACAGGCGTGGTTCAAGAGGACTCACAGCTGTGCTAGTCTTACGGGGCTTCGCAGTGTTGGCCTTAGGCCTGCCGACAGGCTTCTTGACGCCGGCTGTTGTTTTCTTCGTCTTGGGCTTCTCGGTCTTGTCCGCCTTCTTGGTGGTTGCCTTCTTGGGAGCAGGAGCTTTGATGGCAGCGGCAGGCTTCTGCATGGCTAGCGTTAGCAGGACGCGTTCACAATTCATTAGGCAGCGTTCTTTACCTTCGCAGCGGGTTTAGCTGGAGTCTCCTTCTTGGCGAGCTTCACGGGGCCAGAGGTTCCTAGCGACGGACCTGGTTAGCTATTTGATAAAGAAAAAAACGGAAGCGCATGTGCTGATTTGCAGGGCAGTGCTCCAGAAGAAAGAGGCGGGAAACACGATTTGATAAGTGATGATAGACGGTTACGCGACAGAGATTTGGGTTACCTTTGGGCTGCATGAAATCGCCCTTCTCGACACCGCTCTTAATCGCCTTGTTGAACTGGCTGTCAAAGGCATTTTGAGAGGCAGGCGCAAGTTTGTTGTTCGCCAGCACATATTTCTTGATTGACTGGCGGCTGTCATGAGAGACTGAAGGTTAGCATCCGATGCGACAAACTCGTGATGGCCGAGGGCGGCGAGGTGGCCACGACGACGAGGAGCGGCGCACGTCGGGGCGACAAGAACATCAAAACAACATACCTGCTACCATTTCGCTCTTTCAGCTAAAGCGACGGGTGTTAGCGATCGAGATTACGATGGAAATCACAAGCTCAAACGTGATGTTGGGATGATCAACAGGTGGGAGACGTGTCACGGTCGGGGGTTGCTCCCGCCCGACAGCGTCAATCAAGGGTGACCAGAAACAACATGATCAACTCACACTCAGAATAGCTTCCTTGATCATATCTATATGGAACGAATCAGCGTTTGCTCGCGACAACAGCGCTACCACTTTGATCACGACGCGAAGTGGGGATGGGGAAAGATCAGTGAAAACATACCACGGTAGGAGGTGTGAACCGGGCCAGCAGCGGCCTTCTTGGCCGCAGTAGGAGCTTTCTTGGGAGGCATGGTGGAAAGGAACCGTTGGAATGATAGAAAGGAAGATCAGAAGAGAAACAGACGATGCTGAAGATCTGGGGATCAGCGACAGACGACAGGGGGGTTGTGGAGGAGAGATGGGTGGAAGCAGAAAGGAGTCGAGGGTCGAGAGGAGGAAAGGCCGCGGGGCACACGCGCTTTATATAGGGCAGCGGGTGTTGACACTGGATCACCACAAAACACGTCGTCAAGGCTCAAGCTCTGCTGAATTATCTCTTCTTTATTGTGTCTTTTCCTCTCGGCTGATTGGCAGAGCTGGATTACCGAGCTGTCTTTGAGCTTCTAATAATAATAATCACAATATCCCTGGTGCTTGCACTACTCCAGACTGTAGGTGTTCCTCGACCCCGTGCCTGCCCGTCTCCGTCTTGCCCAAATCCCATTCCCAACTATCCTCCCACGCGTCTTCTCTCAGGTCAGTTTCTTTATCCCCATCCTCTCCCCGAAATCCTCTCTTCCTGAAAGCGTCATTACTTGATATCCATCCTACTAGCATTCTACTGAGAGCACTATCCGGGGTCGACGGTCGCCCCCGCCCGATAGCATCCTTTCAAGTGCATCACTCATCTGATGGTTGGTCGCTCCACACGCAACCCGCGCGCTCTCCAAGAAGCACGGGCATCACTGTAGATAATGTTGACGAGCAGATTTATTTCTAGTTTGTTTCGGTCGTTCGGTGGGGGAAAGTCGCCTAGATACAGCTTCAGATCACGGATCCATCTAATAAGGCCGCCGCGGTCAATAACAACCTCAGCTTTGTCTGCGGCTCAATCAAGCTCATGGCCTCCTGGCATTCTGCATGGTAGGCTGAGACTGGGCAGTAGGCCAGCAGCTGGATGAGTACTCGGATCCTGCTTAGCGACCGATCTTCTCCTTGCATTGCATTCCTCGATTGACTACAGAGTAGTGCTCTCCAGACTACTACACAATACGAAGTAGAGATGCAGAGCGGCCCTTGTGGACTCTCGTCACGAGGCGAAGTGCGTTATAAACTCCAGCATTACCAGACAGTCCGGGGCTCCCTTTGACAGCCCACCCAGACAACTCTGAAATCTAGATGTGGAGCTATCTGTTGACAACTATCTACGTATCTGCCTGTTGGTTGACAATTACTTGTTGACGGGCATCGCGCAGCTCGTGCAGCACACACTGCTGGCAAAGGGGCTTATTTTTTGCAAGGCAAGTAGGGGCTGCGTATGTGGCATTGTGGGTAGCTTGGGCAATCATCAACAGTTACTCACAGACTTGTCTGCAAGCTGGACATTAAGCTCAACCTAAGCTTAGCCTTATGCTTTTAGAAGGCAAAGTCTGGGGGCTTTGATGGCTTGACGCTCAGAGCAGGACAAGGTTCATGAACTCATGATGACATGGCTTACTGATGGGTAAAGGCTCAATACTTATTCAAAACAAAGAATGCCACTCAGCCCTTGCTTCAGCCATGGTTCGTGCACATGTGGTGGGCTTAATGGATGGCCGCAAGCGGCCACTGTAGTAGTTCCTGAGTTGCGCTCCAACCCTCAATCTGGCCCCCGGAAGAGGTATCGCTCGTGTTTAATGGAACTGTAGTATCGTTGCGCATGTTTTTGAGGTGCTCAGGACTGCTAGTTGTTGGATGGAATCGCCGGTGATCTTGGACCACTGGAATATATATCTCCACCAGATGATCACGCCAGTCAATGTCTTCAATCAATGCACCCACACTTTATAACTGGGGATTGGAAATCTAACTAAGTGTACAGGAGTAAGACTGGCGCTTGTTGTCGCCGCGAGGTGAATCGGTAAAGGCACTCTCACTACGGCTGATGCACAAGTAAAAATATCAACAATATGGAGCAGGTTTCTGTACATAACGAGATCAATCAAGTCCAGAACGCAATCGCTTTCCTTGCAATTGATCTTGTATAGGACGCAAGACCGGCCAAAGTTGGAGCAAATAGAGCTTTCTACAACTTGAAGGGGCCTCGAAAAAAAGATGGAATAGTCGCGAAATGCATTATGGGAGTAAGGCTTTGACCCCACCGAGTATCTTACAACCGCGAACGCCCATCTCTACCATGAGAATATACACTTTCCCCCTTCTCCTACCATGCTCAGGAAATGGTTTCGGGCTCTATACAGCAGCCCGGGGCCGAGATTTCGCTTCCTTCTTCGCCTTCGCCTCTTCCTTCTTGCGCTTCTTCTGCTCTTGGATTTTCTCATCGTGCTTACGCTTCAGGGTTGCCTTCTCCGCCTCTGTCTTCGCAACCGGCTTGAAGAAACCCTCCAGGCGTGACTGTTGCGCGGTTTTCAAGTTTTTCTGTAAACGGGCAGCGCCGTTCCGTACTCGATCTTCGTTGAAACCCTTGTCCTTCACGAGGAAATCTATCAAGCCCTCGACGTCCGGCGCCTCCCATTTAAAGTCACATTCAGGATCATTGGCGTCTCGGACATCAGGGTTGATGAAGAGTTCTCTAGCATCCTGATACGGCCAAGATTCCGGCATGACATATTTCTGCTTGGAGTCTTTCTCGATGGACTCAACCACCTTCTCCAGGGTACCGTGTTCACGGATCAGTTTTAGCGCAGTATTGGGCCCGACTTTGGGAATTGGCTCCAAATAGTCACATCCGAGCAGAATGCAGAGATCAATGAACTATATAATATGCGTAAAAAAAGTTACCATCAAAGTGCGATTTCGCGAGGGAAGAGGTTACCTGATTTCTGTCCATGTCCAGCCCTTCCAGAGCACGACTCAAATGGATCTCTTGAATGGGCTCCTTTCTCTGCTCGCTGAAAGTAAGATGCCTCAGCAGGATGGGCGACTCAAAGCATAAGGTGTCCATATCCTCCGAGGCTGCGGCGTACACTTTCCCAGCCCGGGCAAGCACAGCACATTGTGCTTCGGCCTCCGTGGGGGCATCGATATACGGAATCCCCATGAGCTTCAAGAGTTTTTTGCATTCTGCATTGTGCTCTCTGGTCACTCGTACAGTCCGTCTCGAGAACTTCTCGACATCCTCCGCCGTACCCGTCTCCTTTGCTTCTTCATGTGCTTCAGTGGCTTCGTGTTTCCGTGCACTCCGCTTAGCCAATTCACCCGACTTTAGTTTCGGCGGTGCCCCGTCGAAAACATATAGAGGCTTGATGCCGTTGTCCACCATCCGCAGCGTCCGATAAAACATGCCCATAAGGTGCGACGTAGTCTCGCCGGTGTCACTCATAAGCTGCTGGCCTTCAGAGCGTACGGCAATGAGAAAACTGTAAATACTCATTGATCTGTGGTGCATCAGCATTAACTTCAAGCGAGTACAGGCTCCGTTTCCCAGTTATAACGTACGCATCCTATACACCGGAAGATACTGTTAGTTGGGCCCCGCAGGTTATCGCACATATGCACAATCATAGGAGAACGAAACATACGATGGCGACCTTCCGACCGAAGTGACTTTTTATATCCCCTGCCTTGATGGCATCGGGCGCATTTTCCGCGATCACTTGATAGAGGTCTGCAACCACAAAAAATGAGCAATTGACGACCAGCACCAATGCACTAGTCAGTGGAAAATTGTGTACGCACGCTTGATACCCATGCTGAGCTTGTTGATGACTGCTAGGTAGATAAAGTCTCAGCTCGAGAGTTGAGCGGTCGAGCATAAGTATAAGGACAAGACAGTGGTCGCGGCGCGTTGGACGCGGGCGCCCGCGCCCGGCTGACACCATTAGAACATATTCGGTATAGCGCCTGCCGCATCAGCACGTGATTACCCCACTTCCCCAAGCGCCTACCTAGGTACTGCCAAGACCTGGGCTTGACGGATGGAGCCTCGGAGCCTAGAGACCAGCACACCTAGATACATATCAGTCAACGTGCTGCAATCAGGCCGCATAGACAAATAGCAGGTCGCCCTGGCCTGTCAATAAACGGGCTCAAGACAACGCTCTGGATTCTCTAGGGCTAGGAGCTCTTGCTGCTAAGACGTAGCCTAGCTCGTCCCAGTCCACCAGCGAGCCTCTCCTCTTTCTTATGCAAGTCGCCTATCCCCACGCCATCGCAGAAAAATTCCTTCGAAAGGACAAAAGAGGCGCCAGTGTTTGGTCTTGGGCGATGAGCAGCGCCATCGCGCAATGAAACGGAGTCGTCCACACCTCGAAGCCAATGGCGAGGAGTCCTCGGGTGTGTCTCCTCAGGGCGGTCTCTTGCATTCTGTATCAGAGAATGACTCTCGCCAGAGCCTGATTCACGTTCCAAAGATATCGCGAAGAATACGAGCTTGCACTGAGTGCAAACGGCATAAAGTCCGATGTGATATGAATGCGGGGGAAACGGTTTGTCAACGGTGTCGCCGCATGGGCTTAGATTGCGTTGTCAACAAAAGCCTGCAAACATTGCTCGACGATGAAGCAGAGTATGATCCTCCGCAAACTGCTATCTGCAATAGACACAACGTTGCTAACAGTCTGGTTCCGCGCTGCAGGTGGAAATCGACCATCGAACTCGCTATGGCCGATTTGCTCCGAAAAGCCCAACTGCCCGACTTGTCATATTATCAGGCGGTCGGAAAATCGGTCGAATCAACCCCCAAGAAGAGAGACCGCAAAGCATCCACAGTATCAACAGAGGATACTCCTCCCGCTGTGGGAGTGAACGGAGTGGCTGGATCCGCCAATTCTGCAGTACGCCCCGGCGCCGAGATGTCAAGTTTTCATACAACAGCTCTGGCACAACAGCCGCAGTATGCTATCGACAAGGAGGAGAATGGTGCAGCTTCACTTGTCACTGCTCCGATGGGGAGTCTGTATGAAGTAACGCAGTTGAGCGATATTCGGGCTACTTCTCCCGAACGGCAGCACGCGCATGATCTCGTTACGGATTTTGTCTCGCGGGGAGCAGTAGATTTACAAGAGGCAGAGGAATTGTTTGACCACTTCGACCGTGTTCTCAACCGCTATTTGTGGGATGGTATTTTACTCGTACATAAGGATCTAACTTCTCTGCGAAACTCCTCTTCTATGCTTTCTGCTGCCATTTTTGCTGTCACATCTCTCCACCTGCCGAATAAGGAACGTACCTTCGATGCAGCCTATGCGGAGTTTGCAAAACTAGCATCTGAGTCGATGCTCGATAGGCATCATACTCTGGATGATTTGCGCGCATTATGTATAGGAGCTTTCTGGCTTTCGGATGTGAGCTGGAAATTGTCAGGGTACGCAGTGCGAATTGCGACAGAAAGAAATCTCCACCAAGCCTATAGGAAAGCTACACTGGGTTCCCATGAGCACAAGGAACAGGCTAGACTCTGGTACCTACTATATGTAAGCATCTGCGCCCCATTATCTCTCTATCCGAGTAGAATCTGACCTCTTTAGACTCTAGAACATCACTTTTCTATTGCCTACGGGCGCCCACCTATAATACACGAGGACCATAGCATCACAAATCATCACACCTTCATACTCTCTCCATCAGTATCCCAGTCCGATCTCCGTCTACACAGTCAGGTGGATCTTTTTATAATACTCACAAGGATATATCATGCTTTCGGCCCCGATGTCGACTTGGAGGTTCCAGAAAGCGAATTTTCCATTATCGATAAATTCGATACTGACCTCGGGGATTGGCGCTCTGCATGGTTACCGCGGCTAGGTATGTAGGGCTATCCATTATTTGTGATGCATTTCCCCCTCGTTTTACTGATCATTTGCTGGTACAGCCGGTAGTCGGTATGTTGGTGCGTACCCTTACAAAGCTGTATATCTACACTATAATTTCTGCCGATTACAATTGAACTCTGTCGCCTTGCGAACCTACCACTCTTCGAATTCGACGCGTCCTATGTCAGCCGAACGGAAGAAGCGCGCAAACTTGGCTATCGAATCTGCGATTGGGACGCTTATGGTGGTCCTAGATGAACCTGACATTCAACGAGCTTTGGTTGGAGTTCCACTGTACCTTCATAGCATGATCACATTTGCCGCCGTCTTCCTCTTGAAAATTGCCGCCAAGGGCTACTCGAACATCGTCACGAGCAGTCAGAACCAACAGAACTCGATTGCGTCGGCAGGTCTCCACATCGATGTCTCGTACGTGCGAGCACTGGTCGGCCGAATCATTGAGCTGATGGTATCCTGCAGCAAGCGCGCCAGTGAGCGCCATCTCAGTCACCATATATCGCGCGGCTTGATGAAAATGCTTACAGGGCTCGAGGAATGGGAGAAGAGAAGCTATGGCAATCCACAGTCTTTTGGGCAGGGCGCTCAGGACAACGCTTCGATGTTCAAACCTGTGATAATCCCTGGGGCCCAACCATTGGGCGAGCGCGACACGATCTTGAATCATCCGCCCCCTCTCTTGGGGGTTGCGCCCCTATCCGCGGAGAGAGGAAACGGTGTTGATTTTGAAGTAAAAGAGCAGCAAATTGGACTTTCCGAGGGCTCTGCTGACCCTATGATGGCCGACCTCTGGGGCTTTGATGAGGAATATTTCCCCACCGGCGTGTTCGATTTCCTCCAGTCCCAGATGCCGGCATGATGGCGCTCGTCATCTTGTCATGTCATATTTACTCAAGTAGAACCACGGGATTGAAGAATCATGACTCTGTTTTATCTCAGTTTACAACCCAGGCACAGAGGATCCCATCACTTTATTGCATTCGCTTTACCGGTGAGGCTCTGAAGAAGGCGACGTCAGGATTCTCCGCCGAATATATACCTTGGATGGTTGCGATGGAGACTCGAGCCGGCATGAGGCTCAAACTTGCACTCGGGCAATGCAAAAAGACGAGCAAACGATGTATATAGTTTTACTGCGCACAAGGATAATGGTATAGAAGCTGGTTGTATTGTCATTACGTGCAAGGGAAGGAAGGGGAAATCCTCCGCATGCTCCAATGAGCTTACCGGCTTCCCCGGTTATCCGCCCGCTTCTCCGCTCGGACCGTGAGGGCACTCCGCGGCTAGGTTAGGTACCGTACGAGGTACTAGGGAATAGGTACCGTACTGCTCAATTACTCCGCGGAAGTCGGCTTGGTCGGGGTGCACGTACTATATACAGAGCATCCAGGCCGGTATTTGAAGTCGCATCTCCAGACTCTGCTCAACCTGCTCTGAAGTGGCCATCTCATCCATTTGAGTTCTGTACCGTACGGTGAGCCTGTCTCTTCAGAGCGGATTCGGATTCGGATGCCGAGGTTCGCCCCCTCATAAACTTCCCCACGCGACGCCTTTTCTTGCGCCACTTTACCATTCTTGTCTCCAAAGGAGCTTTGCAGTCCATTTGCATTTACAAAAACCTCACCGTCTTCAAACGACCAGCAAGATGAACACTTCTCTTTTCCGTGCCGCCTCTCGCCCAGCAGCTCGACTGAGTCAGATCCCCGCAACTTCGCGTAGCATTGCCGTGCGTCGCTATGCTACAGCCTTTAACTGGGAGGACCCCCTCCTCGCATCGGAGCTATATACAGATGATGAGCTAGCGATTCAGGAGACAGCGAGGCAATATTGCCAGGAACGTTTGCAACCACGGGTTCTTGGTAAGTGCTCCATTCGACACATGCGACTGTAGAGTTAAGACGACCCACTAGATGTTCCGCGAGCGTTTCTGCTGATGCTTTGCCTACTGGACAGACGCCTACCGTAACGAAAACTATGACCGAAAGATTCTTGAGGAAATGGGTGAGCTCGGCCTGTTGGGTGCGAGCATTGAGGGTTATGGTTGCGCAGGGGTGAGCACAGTTGCTTCTGGCTTGATTACCAAGGAAGTGGAGCGCGTGGACTCGGGATACAGATCGGGCATGTCTGTGCAGAGCTCCTTGGCCATGACCGCAATCCATGAATTTGGTACTCAAGAGCTCAAGGAGAGGCTGCTGCCGGGGTTGGCGAAGGGCAAGCTAGCGGGTTGCTTTGGTCTTACTGAGCCAAACCACGGTTCTGACCCAGGATCTATGGAGACAATCGCGCGCGTACATCCTACCCAAAAGGGGGTGTATCTGCTCTCTGGGAGCAAGACTTGGATTACCAACTCGCCCATTTCCGATGTTTTGATTGTCTGGGCCAAACTACAAAGCACTGGCAAAATCCGTGGGTTTGCAGTGGAGCGCAGCAAGTGCCCTCCAGGGACGCTTGAGACGCCTGCTCTCAAGAACAAGAGTGCTCTCCGTGCATCGATTACAGGCATGATCCAGTTGGACAATTGCCCCGTGGCCGTGGAGAACATGTTCCCTGTCGTTGAGGGGCTCACCGGACCGTTTACCTGCCTTAACAGCGCTCGTCTGGGTATTGCTTTCGGAGCCATGGGTGCCCTTGAGGACTGCATTAACCGTGCGCGAACCTATGCTCTGGAGAGGAAACAATTCAAGGGTAATCCTCTTGCCAAGTACCAGTTGATTCAAAAGAAGCTGGCGGACGCTGTTACCGATGCTACGTACGGCACACTGGCAGCAACCCAGGTTGCGAGGCTGAAAGACGCTGGGAAATGCACCCCTGAGATGATTTCATTGATCAAGAGACAAAATTGTGATCGGGCGCTGGCCAATTCTCGGATGTAGGTTTACCCTCGGATCCTACCTATCGCAATGTTTGATGCTATCAGCGCAATAAACTAATCCGCTTTCTTACAAACAGACTCCAGGAGGTTTTCGGCGGCAATGCAGCTAGCGACGAGTACCACATTGCTCGCCATGTGGCGAATTTATTTGTGGTGCAAACGTATGAAGGCCAAAGCGACATTCACGGTAAGAACTTTTTAGCTTCAGATTGCCTTGACAGTACTGATTCTATTTTAGCCTTAATCTTAGGTCGCGCGATTACCGGTGTGCAGGCGTTTGTGTAGTTTGCATACTCTGGAGAAGTGAAGTGTATCGGCCTCATGTTGCATTGCTGCTGATCATCTCGTACGGTATACACGGAAGGTCCCTCCGGGTTATTACGGAGTATACCGAGTGTGGCAAGGGAACCACGTGATGGCTGCGCCATGTGGGCACGCGAGCAGCGCAGTAGACTACGAAGTAGATCGGCAGGTATGTTGAGCCTGAAAGGCGGCTGGCGGACAGGGCAGACATCTATCTAGATACGTGCAGTCCGTCAGATCTTTCTCGTTGCAACCTGCAAATGATAGCCGCCCAATGATAGTACATACACCTGTAATTTCAAGGACCACGTCGCCGGTCGGGCGTTGTTCGTGTAAACCTTGATGCCTTACGGGCTTGAATAAAATTTAAGCACCCATACGGAGTACTCCATAGTTATCATGGCAGTGGGCACAGCCTTGAAGTGGCGTGCCTGATGCGGGCGGTTTTGTCAGAACCATCACAAGCGAGGTGGGAGTGCTCCGTTTGAGTTAGCGATGCTCATAGTACCACATTGACACCATGCGATAGACGGAGTATGAATTCGCTTAGGTGTCAAAGTCAGGTTGTCGGGCGGGGTCATTATTTGTATATAGCATCATTTGTACACAGAGTACTCCCAGACGTGGTGGGGTGTGGCGTAGGTGGCTGGTGAACACTGTATGGTAATACATTAGTATGAGGCGCCCATTACAGCGTGGACGGGGCAGTCAGCAGGTACCTGACGGTCAGCGTTATGATTAGTGTAATTTTTGTAATCAGTCCAGCACCTTCCCGCTTTCTCGCCATTTCAGTCTTCTCTCTCTTCTCTCTCTCTCTTCCCCTCCTCCAGCCTCGCCCGACGTAATCCTCATCCTGTGAGTATATCACCACCCTCGCCGTGCTCTCCTCTGTTTGGCCTCTCTTACCATCTCTTCGCTTCTCTTGTCTACCTCTGCCATTCTTTCTTTTATCTGTCAGTTCCCTGTTCTCAGGGTGGCTAACCTTGGATTCTTGACACTGCAGATACCCCGGTAACACCGCTCTTTTTTCAATCGTCGATTGACTGTACAAGACTTTTTCTTTTATCTTTTACGCTCCCCTCTTCATATCTTTCTAAAATGGCTCTCAAGAGAATTAACAAGGAACTCACTGATCTCGGCCGGTAAGTCATCACCTTGCGTCTTGAATGTTCCACCCCACCAAATCCGCGGGGCGTCAATACCCCCCGCCGAAGAAATACATTGGCGACCCCTAGTCTCGCCTTGGTCTCACATTACGGTGCTAATGTGCGCTTTCTATTACAGTGATCCTCCGTCTTCCTGCTCAGCCGGCCCTGCTGGAGAAGATCTGGTATGCTTGTGATATCCTGCCTGCTCTGTTCGACTGTCATCAATCGCAGCGGAACCCATCTTGCGGCGTCAAGAACCGAACGATGCACTAACGCTTGATTCTTCCCCTTGGGTAGTTCCATTGGCAAGCAACAATCATGGGTCCTGTAAGTAGCGTCCCCTTCCACGAACGGTGGCTGCTGTAGGGCCTGTACCGTCGCCGTATGAAGAGCCTTGCGGCCGCGTCATTGTGGGACTCACTTGCTGACGGATTGTCCCTTCCAGGGCGACTCCCCATACTCGGGTGGCGTATTCTTCTTAACGATTCATTTCCCTACCGACTATCCGTTCAAGCCCCCGAAGGTCAACTTCAATACCCGGATCTATCATCCGAACATCAACTCCAACGGCAGCATCTGTCTTGACATTCTCCGAGACCAATGGAGTCCAGCTTTGACAATTTCCAAAGGTCAGTCATCAGATCCTACTTGACCTAATTCTTCGCGGGGCTAACGCGCTTCGCAGTGCTGCTTTCGATATGTTCCATGCTCACAGATCCCAACCCGGATGATCCCTTGGTGCCTGAAATCGCCCACGTGTACAAGACCGATCGTCCCCGATACGAAGCCACTGCACGCGAATGGACTCGCAAGTACGCCATCTGATCTTTGCCTATCAAGTCCCACGGCCACACTTGGTCTTCTCAAGCCCTTTGCGTCTCCATCCGCTCTGTGACAACTTACTGGAAGCCTGGTGTGCCGTGATCGTAGATCTCTTCGTTGTTTTCTCGCAGACCATTTGCACGTGCTTCAACTTTATTCCTAACCTGTTTCGGGCTTCTCTTGGGAGGGAAAATGTCATATCTGACGATCATCACGACCAACTCATGCATTCATGGCATTTTGTTTCACTGAATGGATTCGGACAGTGTTATGTGATTTACAATTTAACCCAAGCTTGCATGGTGTTCTTCTTTGGGTCGGAGTCGCAGAGCTGTTGATGCAGTTGCATAGGCTTACTAGCCTAGACATTAGGCAGGTGCTTGGGTGCCAGGGACAGGGCAAGTGATCTGGATGCTAGTGTACCAAATAACTAGTTAGCCACCTTTAGCACAACCTTTTCCTCTCACCTGCTAAACTGTCCTCATCAACAACTGGTAAGCAGCTTTGGTATCCTGTACATTGTAACCCTGCACTCATCAAGGGACTGTGTGCAGGCGAAAGAACTAGGTCGTAGTACTAGGTGGTTGTTATAAAATAATACCTTCATTTATCGTGATCTGGATGAGACTAGACCATATTCTCAAGCTAATTAATACTAGGCGCTTGGGTTAATGGAATTGCTAGAAAAGATATCTTTGGAACAATTGAAGCATGCTATGCAACATGCAAGTGGAAAGAAAGTTTATATACCATGCGGAAACAGCTCGATGATAGGAAGCCCTAAAACATTGCCTGCATCATCGTCTAGAAAAAAGAAGAGAAGTAAAGTAAGTTGAGAGAACAACAGGCTAAAAAGCCGTAAAGAACCAAGTAAAAATGGAAATTCATGCGACCTGGCTTCCTCTCCGACTAGGACTGATTCTGGAACCAGCTTTGGAACCACTCCCTGCGATACTCCCGCTAGCCTTGACAGTGCGCCTGGAAGCATGACTCGACACCTGGCTGACACTGTCACTCGGTCTGACGGGCTCATCAAACTTACTCGAGCGTTTGGAGACATGCGACTTATGAGATTGATGAGAGCGATGCGAATGCGTGGACCGTCTAGACGAATCACCTGCCTGACTGATCGAGTCGTCAGGTGTGACATGTGTTTCAACATCCACGTCATCGTAGGGAGCCGCAGATTTGGCGGGGCTGCGGTAAGAAGCATATGAAACTGTCGAGCCCTCAGGAAGAGGAACTTGACGGGCCGTTCGTGTGGAGGATGCCATACTTCCAGCATGGGACTTTGTGACGGATTGGTGAGAGCTTTGGTGGTGGGAATGATGGGATTTGGGTGCTTTGATTGTGGAAGTAGAGTAGACACTACCCCTTTCCGAAATGCGGGATTTCTCGCGGAAGGAGCTGATTAAAGTGCTTACGTCGGCGGGATATTGCTGGGTTTCATGCGCGGACGGATACTCGATGGCCCTCATTGGGCCTCCGCTTTGGCTGTAGATGCTTCCTTCTGAGGCACGACGGCCGCTTTCATCATAGTATAAGCTTCCCTTTGGACCTCTTGTCCCGAATTCAGTGCCGTCGTAGACGGTACTTGCTCTGGGATTTTTGGATGTCACGCTTCGGGCCAGCGGGGGTCGTGAGTCTGCGGTAGAGTAGACACTGCGTGGAGGTGCTTCAATGGCTCGGTAGCCTTGGTAGTCCAGAAATTGCGACGGGGTCGGCGAAGACTCTTGCGAGGGAAGCTGACGAAACTCCTGAGATACGAACTGAGGTGGGGGTAAAGAGGTTGTTGCCGGGGTCGGCTCAGAATCACCCTTAGACATGGCGTAGGCGATGGCTGCGCCAGCGGCGGCCCCAATAAGTGTGCCGACGATCGTTTTAGCTGCCTTCCCGTCGTCATTCTTTTGCGTTGTGTGTGTGTGAACGACATAGGTTTGAGGGGGTGCTTGTTGGATTTCACGAGACGTGACCATTGATGCAACCCGTTCCGAGGGAGCTCCCCGCTCCATAGCGGTGATTGCCCTGGAGGCGTGGGGTCTTGCACTGGACTTAATAGTACTGGCCTTTGAAACAACCGAGCCGTTCTCGAGGAGTGCCAGAGCAGGTTTACTGACGACTGACCTGGCCACGGCGCTGCTACTAACATTGCTGCCGCTGCTGCTCTTCGTGTCCGCCTCGGGACGGTATACGGCCTCAATGCTATTCCCATCCATATCCATGACCGCCGCGCTAAAGTAGCCTGACTGGGAGTCGCGAGTCTTGGGCTCTCCGTGGAGTTTCCCTCCAGCTTTTAGCGCACAAATGAAGAACGAATTTACGGCGTCCTTTGTGGGTGCCGGAAACGCAACATGAGCGGCTCCGGCGGGGAACCTGTAACTTAGTTAGAAATGGAGTAGGGTATGTGCATAGCGACTACTCGCCCTGGCTTTTGCTCGGTTATCCAGAAGTCTGCGGGTTCGTTGGAGTCTTGCCCAAAGCCAATGTAGTCATCATGGCGACCGATGAATTTGTAACCCAGGGGTTGTAGACAGGAAAGAAAGAATGATGTGGACGTAGGGAGGTGGGAAACGGTCAAAGTTAAGTGAGACAAAGGCATGGTTTGGCCGGGCGGGTTATCTCGCTGAGTACAAACTACAGCGAAACTTTATCAGAAAGAAGACCAGAAGGTGTGGCAGGAGGATCACAGATGTGATGTCTGATTATTGAGAAATTGGATAGGATATGGGCAACAAGCCAGTATAATAATGTAAATATATGGCCCGGGGATTGAGGACGGAGTAGATGAGTGAAGACCAGAAGAGACAGGAAAAAGCGGCCTGATAAAGAAGAATGACAAAACTTCTAGAGTTTGGGGTTACTCGCAAAGCAAGTACTCGTCATCCAACCAGAAATCGCGAGGGTGTCAATCTCCTAACCGTCCTCGTGTGAGAGAAAGCAGTCTTGATATTTTGCAGGCAGGAGTGCATTGTCTCTAAGAGAACCCGGCCATGCAGGCAGTCATCGGAAGCGAAGGGCTCCTATCAGGAGTCTTGAAATCTAGAAAGACCCACGGCACTCCTATCGGTGAGGTTAGCCACGAGGGGTCGAACAGCATTGGAATCACAGCCAGGTCATCGTGGAGAAGCCTGACGGGGATCCTGTAGGTGGCCCTGTCGATTAGGAAATGGGTGGGTACCATGCAAGACCGAAGCCAAGCAACATCAGTAAAGTCAAGCTGGTGAGGCGAGAGATCATGAACCGAGCGGAAAAATCGGATTGGATGGCAGCATGAGTCTTGACAACGGATATTGCCAGGCCTGAAGCGTGGCCTTGTATCTAGACTGCAGCTAGACTAGCTAGTGGTTCATCTGCCCTCACCACAGTAAGAGGGGGATAAGTGATAACTCATGCCGCCGCCATGCGCAACCTGGCCAGGCTAGTCTTAGGTATTGGACGCCGTGGTCGTCACAGCCGCCAATCATGAGGGAACAGCGAACGCAAGAGCACGAGCGTCGAGTTCGGACTGGAGAGCCACTTCAACGGCCCCTCTTGTCGGCTGCTTCTCTGACCGTCTGACGATGGCCTGTTTCGTTCCTGCTTTGGGCACTTTTGCTGCTGTTAGCCTGCTCAAAATCGCCGCTGGTGCGGTCTGACCGCTCGGTGATACCCACCCCATAGTACTTGACAATGACCCATAGACCAATTTTCCTAGGACAAGGATATATCAGGCGTCATGATTCATTAGAAGTCACTTCGAGGGCGTGAGACGATCGCCAGAGTGTCCGTCGTACGCCGAGGGCTGTTGTTGAATTGCTTGTAGTCTATCCGCTGTCAGGCTTAGGATCCCCGACGCCGTCCACAATAATTAGCTTAGTACAGTAATAGAAAAGAGAACGCTGAATGGGGTCAACGCATGAACGGAGTCGGACCTCACCCTTTGAGCGCCCCAAACGAAGCGGGAGATCCACAAACTCACCCGGAGCGAGCGATGGCTGCTTGCCACGTCGTATCGAGGAACCACCGTCCTTGAGCCATTGGAGCCACCAGTCCGTATGATTTATGTTAGTTGTTACATGACCGTGACATAAAGCAGAGGGTGAAGAAGAATGGTCGGCAAGTAGACTGTCAAGTGAGTCATCTCACCCAGCAGTGAAAGGAGCCCAAACCTGGAGGCCGGTAGAGGAAGCAGAGAGCGGAAGACAGTGCGGCAACCAACCTCAGGCATTACGACCTACTGATTGTTCTACATCACTATCCACGCGGTCAAGGGACACTCTCAATCAACAAAAGACGTTCGCCCTAGATGGCCCACGACTTCATGTCATTATTTATATAAGTAGTATATAGTATGGCGTCCATACAAAAAGTGCAATATGCTATTCCACCACTGTGTAGTATCTCACACGGTGATGATTTATTAGAGTCTGTTGTCCTGCACTGGGGACGCGGTTTTAGGCAGCTATGGCAGACAAACACGGCGTAGCCTAAGAATCGATCGATGACCCATATCGACCGGTCTGATCCCTATAACCTTAAAAATTCCTTCTGTCACATATCAAGAAGACCGCCAGAAGACTTTGTGCATAGCTCCTGAAATACGACGCTGTGATCTTGAGTGAGCTGCTGTCGTAAGGCAGAGAGTTTTGCTATTGGATCAAAAGAGGCAAGGCAAGCCGGAAACCGACATGTATCTGAATGGACAAAGATGGCGCGGAGTCCAAGAGTGGGAAAATGGGCAACAGGACTTGAGATTGGATCTACCATTCGGCGCTTGCAGTGTTTCCGACGGGCCATTAATGGTATGATCGCAAGGAAATTCGTCACATCGTCGAGTTCAAATATATTCCATCATGGAAAGCTGGAAACCAGAGCCCCAGACTCGTTCAAAGGATATCCCAGACTTCTTCAGCGGCATGACAAAATTTGCTGCATGCGACGCTGGCACTGAGACTGTAATTGCTGATACTGATGGCATCATCCTTGAAAGAATCCGCAAAGTCATCCTGGCCCTTGGCCATGGCTCCAACGAATATACAAATACTTTCTTTGGGACCGAGAGATTCGATGTAATCTTTGACTCTCACCACCGGAGCTTCGTAACTAAGGGTCACTTTCCGGCAGTTTGGAGGCAAGTGGTCGGTGATGGGGTTTTTGATGACCTTGAGCAGCTTCTCTTGAGAGTTGGTGGAACGGATGGAAAGTCGATGCAAGAGCTGAACCATGAGACCGGCAAAACGTTTGAATGTGCGGGGAATGCGGACTGAGGGATTGACTTCAATCAAGACACCCTTGGCGGTATGAATGTAAATTTGCAGTTTTCCGGCTTTGTTGACAGGAGAGTCAAGGAGGGTGAGGAGACACTGCGGCAGGTAGTGTTGGTTAGCGATCAAATGCTATCGGAGTACCTCCGCCCAGAGAGGGATGGTCTAACCTGATGGGTGATGTCAGGACGAGCCTCACTGATGTCTCGATTCATTTTGCGCATTACGCCAATGTGTTCATCGCTGTTGAGCAAAGAGTATTTCTCGTCACGAGCTGTGCCATTGCGTCCACCGTGGGAAGCCCTGAACGTCTCCAAGCTGGCGTGAGAAAGCACCACGATCAAGCGCTGCGTCTCCTTATCGCTGGGAGGGATAGGAACATGTTGCTCAGCAACAAGTTGCGGCAATTCGGGAGGAGGACAAGATTGCGTCCCTGAGCGTACCGGCGCGTCAGCACTCATCGCAAGCTAATAATCTGGGGAAGGTGGCGGGGAAAGGTGGTTGCCAGGTGGGCGTTGAAGCACAACCACAGTGGAATAGATGCGAAGTGGTGGCTGAGCTTATTTGATGTAGCCCAACGCCGTCTCGACCCCAACTGGAGAGATGGAACAATACAAGCAAGATGATGAGAAGGAGGAGAGGAAGTTAGGCCGTCGGAGGTAGTAGGGTGAGAGGGCGGCAGAAATGAGGGGAAAAATTCGACCCGTGGACGGCGATGGGCAGTGAGGAGGCTTTTATTGGACAATGGACACATACTGGCGCGCTTTCTTTTTCCTGCAACTTGAACTGACTCCGACATGGTAGCGACCGGACTTTTGAAATATATGCAAATCAGTGATCGAGGCAGCAGTCGATTATGTCGGCAGGCAAGAGGAAATAGGCCGAAGCTGAAGCTTTGACGGCTCGGAGGTGGAAGAGACGCGACGGAGGTCAGGGGTTTTGACGGCCAATTGGCGGCTGCGAGGCTTATAATACAAAATCTGGAGGGCCGCTATTCAGGACCCAGAAGATAGGGAGGGCTGCAAGATGGGTAAAACAGAAAGAATGTCTCGCATGGAGGCTAATCGGAGTCTGAAGAAAAAAAGAGGCACAGACAGAAAGGCGGAATGGAGTTTTTTCTCGGGTCCCGCCAAATCTGGAAATCGACCGTTGTCGCCCGCCCCGGAGAGGAGCAGACCATCCCAAGTCACAACTCACAACATCCGGAGTATTTGTCGGGCTTATTGGCCATGGTATATGGGTTATCTCGGGCCCCTAGACTACTGTGTCAATTGGCCCCGTATACTCGGGTCCCCGGTAGAGGATCCTTTTGAGTCGCTCTCACCATCGTCCCTGCGCATTCCACCTTTTCCAGCAGTTGTCAATTCATCCCACCATACTCTTCTATTCTCGCCATGTCGAATCATCCATCAAAAGCCAAGCTCTACTATCATGACCCGATATGTATAGAAGGCTTCTGTCAAACTTGAATCTTCCCCGCCCCGACTGCCTGTCTATATTCTCCCGTCAGCACTACGGAGTACGGACTATAGGTGCTTTTCAGGAGATCCAACCATTGGCCATCACCTTATCACTGCCGGAGTATGATCACACTCGGAGCTTGTGCCCATCTCCCTGGGGTGCCTCTCGTCTCGCTGACGCCAACGGATTTGGTGTTTCTGTTGGGTTGCAATTGCTCCGTTGGCGGCTGTTTCTCCGCGCGGCTACCTAGCTCGTGAATCGCACAGCGGCCTCGTCTGTTTTAGATCTTCTTTGCATGAATGTTCTGTAAGGGGGCCAAAAACAGGAATATTCAGGCCAATGGTTTGCTTTTTTGACGAAACATGGCACAAGATTTTGACCTTGGTGCTGTCTTATCCGGAGCCTTTCTTTTTCAATGCGCTTGGTTGCCGCAATGCCGACTGCGGCCGCTTGGCCCCATCCAACGGAGCTTTCCTCTGCCTCTCTGTGAGGTTCATCTCCTCTAGCCCGCTGTTGCATGTGGCTTCCAAATTCGCATAATCAAGGGCCGACGTGTTATGCAACATGCGTGGGATACCTCGACTGACTTACTCGTACCACCCAGAATAATGCACAGATCTGAATGTCCCAGCCACTGAGGCCTTGTGAGTTTCTCATTTGTCACACTTGGTGGCGGTTAAGCTCGATTACTTCGCCAGCGTCAACCCTTCAGTGCAGTACATCAGATCTCAGATATCAGACCTACTGCTCCATCAGTATCTTAGAGAAAGATCACATCCGCCTATCTGTGACGTGATTTAGCACCGTTTTGTGAGTGGAGGATTGCTATAGCCCGCGATAAACGGAGTAAGTATGACTAAGAACTGTCCAAATACTGGCAAAGCCTGCTGGCGTTTGAGATGCGAGTAACTGCTCCATCTTGGTGTTCTATTCAGAAGAATCATCGCGCAAGGCAGTCAAGTGCTATGGTGGGGTATTGTATCAGTCTGAGGATTCTCTGGGCAGGGTGTTTGCATGGACGCAATTGACTCGAGTCTCGGGTTCTTGAAGTACGAAAAAGCAAGAATGGGGGTCTCAGTCACAAACTCACGATCCAGCCGTCGCAAGATGGTTTGTCCGACGGTAAGGAATGCTGAGGATGGACAGCGTGCATGCAGTTGAGGAATTCTCGTGATGGAAACAAAGGATTCATTCGCCTTGGTGGCTGATCTCGTGGCACCAAATCAAGGTCTCAGGACTTCGAAGCCATCAACACGACTGAGGATACGAAGTAGCGTGCGAGTACTTTTTTCTGTAGTCAAGGCAACCACGATCCAGGAGGTATGTGAGGTACCTGAAGGCATTTGAGGCACCTAGGAATTTCCAGGGCGTATCATGGGAACAATCCCACACTCGGCACCAGAGTGCGACTCAAGCGCAGAAAGCAGAGTCAGTACTCAAGATAGCCCTTGCTTTGAGAGCACTGTACTCTGGAGATCAGGAGAAAGGGAGAGCCCCGTAAGGCATCATGGACGGCGAGGGGGCGGCAAGGGCTGGGCCAACCAAGGCAGGGGAATAAATAATAAATAGCAAGAGAAACATAAATGCCAGCTCAGCTTCGAGTGACGGAGGCCGCCCAGTCATAGCAGGGCGCTGGAGATACATACTTTATGCAGGTAGCAGCGAGGGCGATGGTTGGTCGCTCATGATTTCAGGAGGCGAAGTCGGGAAGTTGTTGGTGGCCAGTCGCCAGTGTCTGTAATCAAAGCAGTTCCACAAGCATCATCATCGTCGTAACGGCTGCCTGGATAAATATCCTTGAAGCCTCTCTGCCTTCACCTCACCTTGCGAACAACCTCTCCAGCTCCCATTCAATATAGCTGAATCGGGCTAGTTTGCCCTCACGCGTTCCGCCCCGTTCCAACTGTCGATCACTCGCCGCCGAAGCCTTCCGTCCGTGGAAAATAATCATCACAGGCGTCATCAGCGCATAACACCATTGCCCGTCTCCTGTTTCTGCCCTCGGCCTCTCTGCCGTCCTGCGCGTCATCCATGTTCGCCCGCACTGGTCTCTCATGATCTGAAACAGTCACTCTTGAGACGGGAAAAAAAGGAGATGCCGTGGACTGTAACAAATTCATTCAAGCGGTACGAGCTCTCCTCATGGCCCCTCGCATTCGCCTCCAACCCCCTAATAGTCCTTTGGCAGAGGTCTCATGATGAAAACATACGGCCGGTCTTCATGGCGCGTCTACGATGATGACCAACGACCAGCGGTTAAGAAAAGACGCGTTCTATCGGATAGCGACTCGGACGCGGCTGAGAAGAGCCTCGAGTACGCCATCCGCGAGTCTGCGGCTAACGTGCGATCGAGTCCATCGCGTCGGAATTCTCTGGCACTTTCCGACGGCTCTCAGGACACCGACCTGTCGACACCTCCTTCCTCCCCACCGCCACGCCTATCTCCTCCTCCGCAGAACACCCGCAAACCGACCTTTTCCTTTCTCAAGCGCAAGCACTCCGCGACCAAGGATGGCGCCAATGGGTCACCTCTCTCCGAAGTGAACTCCAACAGTGTGCGCGCATCCCTCGATCCTCCGAAGAAGAAGGTAGCAACGCCAAATACTCAACAACCGGCGTTGAAGCAGATGCAATTAGATCTGGGCCATGAGGTACGGAAAACTTGTGCAACCTGTGGGATGGAATATGTGCCATCCAACGCAGAGGACGCGTCGCTCCATAAGAAATTTCACGACATGAACTCGACAGGAGTGGATCTAGGCAAAGCATTCATGAGGGCAAACGCGTCGCGATGGGTCTACGAAGCGACTCGTTTTGACGAGGGATATGTTGTAATAGTGGATCGCAAGTCGTCGCCTACCGCGAAGAACCAAGCCAAGAAGGTGCTTGAGGTGATAAGCAAGGAGCTGTCCTCTCCCGTTATTGAGGACGATATTCTATGGAGCCAGACTGAGCCACCAAAACATTCACGCAAGAACGGTGGGTCGGAGAAGGTTGACAGATACAAGGTCTTCTTACACATGAAGGACAGCCGGTGCGTTGGGGCATGTTTAACCGAACGTATCTGGGAATCTCACGCGGTGGACAAGGCATTTGTCCACATAGACGGCGCCGACGCGGCCGTCACTGTTCGCGCTGAGACCCATCCCGCGATTGTGGGAATCTCACGTATTTGGACGTCCGGCTCCTCAAGACGCAAAGGAATAGCGATGGACCTTCTGGACTGTGTCGTGAGCAACTTTATTTACGGGATGGAGATCCCCAAAGAGCAGGTAGCCTTCAGCCAGCCAACGAACAGCGGGAAGAGCCTTGCCCAAGCGTTCTTCGGGCCTGACAAAGAATGGCATGTCTACAAGGAAAGCTAATGTTGTGCATACAATTGCCATTTAAGATTTACGAGCACTAGCATGGTGTGCGATGCATAGAGGGAAGCAAGCATCCAATCCGGCCTTGCGCCTTTGCATTCGCTCTTCCTTTCTCCCTTTGTTTTCTTACTACATACTCGGCTAGCTGATACCCTTATTCATTCGGGAAATGGGCCATGAGGGAGGCATATTGACCAGCATTTGTCTGGGGGTTTTGTATTTGGCGGTGTTTTTTTTTTTTGGAATGGCGGATTTGGGGATATATTCTTTGGCTATTCTTCTCTGTACCATATACTTACCCCATATTTTATTAACTTTCCAGCTGTTTTCCGGCGGATTGCACATTGTCAAAAATAGATGAGCGCATGTAATGTAGAGGCTGTCGGCCGTTGTTCTTTCCGGAAGCCGTGCGGATGGTCAGCGGCCTTTTGTTGACGCTCGACGACTCCGCCATCAGCTTCACTCTCTCCCCCTCTTATCTCCCCCCCTCCAGTTTTTCCGCTCTCGTCAGTCTCGTCCCAAATTTAGTGCTCATGATCGGTGCTGCCAATTCTCTTTGCGATGTCTGGATTAAATCCTTTCCGCCCTAAGAAGTTAGAAGGTGAGGCTTCCCTTCCGCCGCTTCCGACTTGCCTGCGCGCAGCCTACAAGACCACCGCGGACCGGCTGACCCTTCCAGATCATACAGCTTATAAACATCAGCCTCATCTCTCTCCTCTCATAAAGTCGTCTTCAACTGCGTCGCATCCAGTTTCGCTTAGCCCTTCATCTACTGCCGCGGTTGCAGCTGGCCAGACGGACCGCTCTTCCTTGACTGCGGACGCCCCTCTCTCAACGGCCAATGCGCCTGGTCTGAACAATACAGTAACTTCGGATCCATTCAGTCAGAACTCTGATGTGAGCGATGATGACGCTGGACGGGGACAACGCCTTGAAGAGCCAGCAATATCTTCCCCTGGCGCTCTGTATTCTCAGGAAACCATCCGGGCTGATACTCGTCAGCTGCTTACCACGCCAACTGACCTAGCTCGAGGACAAACCTTGTCAACTGCTACTTCTCGATTGGAATCCCGGAATGTTGAAGAATTCCTGGAAGATACAGCCGTTTCCAGCTCGATCGCCTTCAGTCGGTCGTCCGTTTCGATGGAGGAAACAGATAGCGAGAACGCTGCCGAAAAGCGTCAGTCGTATGCACTCCCCAAAACCTCAGGCCGGCCAATCTCTATAAGCACGGGCATAAACCCAAAGGCCCTTGCTATTCGTTCGGGAAATAAAGACCGGGTGCCGCCTCCTCCGCCAAAAAGTCATCATGGAAAGCTGATCAGCTCAGTTCCGAGAATGGCACCGTCTATGTTGCAAACGATGCCTAGCAAAGCTACAAACGGGATCTCGTTTCACAGCTCCAGCTCTTTTGCAGGCCTTCCAGTGCCTCCTCGAATACGGCAAGAACCTCTTGAACATTTCGGTACACCCTCAAGTCAGCCTGCGCCGCCGACTGATGCTCTCCGGCGCAGTCAATCCCAACACAAGCGGCCACCCACTCCTCCGTTGAGTCGACGACATAGTCAAATGAGGCGTTCCAAATCGACGCTCTCAAAACCGAGCTCTTTTCAGTTGTCCACGCGCCATTCCACGATCGAGGTTCTTGCGTCGACATCATCAAGTCCTGGATCTCGGCCACTAACTCCTTCGGTACGGACTAGAGACTCGAGGAATGACTCGTCCACCCACGATGAGGAGAGCTCGAGCTTTACTTTACAGTCCGAGAACTTACCCCCAACATCTTACTTGCACACGACCGAAGTATCTGGCCTACAAATCCAGTCGAGTTCTCAGGGTACCTCAAGGCGAGCATCATCAATGAGCCACTTACCAACACCTCCTCCTCCTCGCCGCACTCGCGCGGGCAATCACGGCAGTGATAATGACTCGCGATCCAGTCTTCGTTCCGAGCACAACGCAAGTCAGGCTGAGAATCTTGTTTCGCACCCATCTAACGCGAAGGACATTCTGGCAGACCTGTCGCGATTGCAGAAAGAGGTAGATGATCTTCGAGGGCACTACGAAAACCAGAGAACTCGATAGCCCTGGAGAAAATGGTTAGAACAGACATGGCCCTGGAACATGCCCATCACATAGCCACTTCGATCTGCGTATATAATGAATGTTTACGAGTGGCACGACTTTTGCTTACGTTTACTGCAGCAGCCAATTGGTTTGACCACAGGCTTATGTTGATTCGGCGATAAGGACCTTTTAAATAGCTCTATGACTAGGTTACATGCATATATCTGCTAAGCGCGATAAATTTCTCTCCAATAGAAGCTATGATAAGTCGTACTTCAAGTTGACAAGACCTCGTGTACTTTAGATACAAAAGAGACAAGAAATAAACACTGCGTTTGCCCACAACATGAAATGGGATACGCTCAATCTGTTCCGAGACATCCACCGGTAGTCCCTCCGGCTTCCTTCTGAACTTTGTCATTACGGAAGCATTTTTTCACATGGTCTGGCCAATGCACAATCATCTTCCACTCATACCCATCCTTGTCTGGTCGGTCAAAGTATTTGAAGCTGTAGCTATTCACAGTCCAGCCAATGCAGTCACTCATGGCCTTGTAGAACTTTCGTCCACGGTCCGAAGATGCCCAGCCAGCGCCATACAAAGTGTATGTTGACATGCTGCCTTCGTCGTTGCCCTCGCACTTGCCGTACGGCTTTTCGATTACAGGCCAAGGTCGCTGTTTCCCAACTGGCCTGAGTATGTATCTGAATGATCCGAAGTAATAGCTACCGCCAAGCTTGAAGTTCATCGGGTTCTTGGTTATACGGTTGCAGCCATGTATTATGCGGTTAAAAGCTAGTAGGCACTGCTGTTCGGAGTACTCGCTCACTCCAGCCCGCGCTTCAATCCGGTAAGTGTGAGCTTCAGGTGTGCCCTTGTAAAAGAGACGTTCGTCGGCCCATTTCTGACCTTCTCGGGGGACCACTTCCTTGCAATAAGTCTTGACAGTTTCAGTCAAAACGTCAGTGCTCAGATACCGATGATCCGTGACCCATGGCGAATTGCAGTTGAACTGATCAATTTGTTTGCAGATCGGGTGTTCGATGCCCAGTATACCGGACCGCACAGCAATTATCGCCTCCATCACGAATGACGCCATTGTTCGATGGCCGAGTTCGTTCGGATGAAACAGCTTCCCCCATCTATCTGGAAGTCCGATCCCAAAGCTAGCTTTGTCATCTCCGGGACAGCCTGGAGGAGTAGGGGTGCGTGGCTCTAGAGCTTTCAAGGCATCGGCGGCAGGGTTCGCAGACTTGTACAAAAATGTGTTGTAGATGGCAAGTTCATCCTCTTGAATCTCTGTTTCGTTGACTTTCTTGTGGTATATGAGACCTTTCTTCTTGAGCTCATCATGATCAGACCCGCGAGACCGAAGGCTAGGGCGGAAAAAATGCAAGTCCGGCTGCCAATCATCTGGATATGCGCGCGTCGTTCCGGGGACGCAGAACTGGCCTTTGACGGCTTCGCGCGCCCATACTTCCCAGTCTGCGTAAGTGATGCGATACTTGATCCAAGGGTCGTGTTGATACTCGTGAATCACTTCCTTGATGGCCTTATTGATGTTTGCTACGAGATTATTGAACTTTTGACGTCGTTCAATAGTGAGCTTGAGACCTGAAAAAGGAAGGCCCTGGGGAAACGACCAATCTTGTTTGTCTGCGCATTCGTTGTTCTGGGTATTGAAGTATTGCGCATAGAGGGCAAAGACGATAATGCCGTTCTTCTTCACCTTGCTGTTCAGGGCGCTAAGGACCTGTCGAAGATTCTGTTTCAGAATTGTGTCGATGTTTTCTTGGGCCTTATCGAGGATGTCCTGGCAAGCCTTTTCGCCCTGAAAAGGAAGGAAGATGCAAGTGGTGAGGATACTCGACTGTTTCCTTGTCAGCATGGATTCTGTATCGCGCTTTGAAGGGGCATACAAGGCAGAGATCATTCCCACCAGCCGACAAGACAACGAGGTCCAGGTCCTGGCGCAAAGAAAGGGCTTGCTGGAAGATACCGCCAGTACGAGCTCCAGAGCAGGCAAGATACTCGAAAACTTTGACAGAAGGGCCTAGACGACGCTCTATAAGGGCAGGATACGAACGGTCGTAGCGAGAGCACCGAGTATCGCCATCCGACTTCGAGTATAGTTGACCAGAACCGATTCCTGCTGTGAAGCTGTCCCCAATCGCAGCCCAGCGTTCTACCCAGCGAAAATTGTCAGGGCTAAGGGTGTCAGAGGGAGGGGAAGAATGGAACACATTTAGAGTGTTGACAGGAGAAACGGCGATGTCAGAATGCTCGGGTTGGGAAACGGAAAGGCTAGTTATGGGAACCATAAAAAGCCAAGCCAGAAGCAATGAAAAGAGAACAGGCATCTTCATTTTGGCTGAAGGGACAAGAATGATAAAACGAAAAGAGGAAGAAACGACAGGAGGAAGAGGAAGATGAAGAGGAAGATGAAGAGGAGTGGTTGGAAAATAAGGAAAATGCAACAGGTTGGCCGAGGAAGACTCTTATTTATGGGGGTTTCCAGGAAGATTGTGAGTTTTCCAGTTTCCAAGCTTGCACTGCTGGAGTCACTTTGAGATTCACTCTGCTCTTACTTGCTTCATGCCTACAGGTGAGGTGCTGAGCCAGCCTTTCCCAGATTTCTGTTATTTACCACTGTAGTCACTCTCCTTGTCTATGCTCCAACCCAAGTCAATATCATTACTAAAAACGCAGTGTGAATCTCTCTGCCTGATGTTATCGTCAACTGTCGGGTTTAGCCCTCGCCAGGCACTGGTACACGTCACTGCAGGATAGTCACTCTTGAGACAGTCCTCACCCGAAACACTTTCTGGCTAGAATGATAATGTTGAGTCTAGATCAATCTGCATGCCCGAGGCTGTCTTTGAGGAGAATTGAGCTGAGGGCAGGGTCTGGTGCTCTCTTCGTTGAGTGTGTTACGCCGAAATTGACTGGGAACGGACCACGCTCTTAGACAGAGTTCCATTCGACAGCATCCTTGCTCGGCTGCTTGGATTGGGATCATGATCCTCTAGTTTGCCAATCCGTAGTGGGCCTAAGTATATACGTTGTCTGTCCATTCTGGGATGCGAACGGCTAGAAGTCAAAGGCGAGAGATTTTGGATTTTAGTCTAGGAGTTATATTGTCGTCCGTATCCAACATTCCACGAGCAGGGCACCTGATAACAATCACACATTTGCCAGTTCAGTGACAAACTCAACTGTTCCAAATCATGACTGCGCATGACAAGGGCTCGCGGCAGGTCGGACCCTTTCTTGTATACATGCTGGATCTACATCACAAAAGCTACTCCATAGCTTAGCTGTATTGATCTATCAAGCCTCGAAACTGGTGTCTAGGCATTATTGCGATGGCTATGTAGGTATACGCATATGATGCACGCTTCGAAGATTGACACTTGATAGCTGTACATGAGAATGGGCTACATCACATAAGGGTCGTCTAGCACGTTTGCCAATCCACTTTGCTTAGCCAAGCTGCATAAAGTAGGATAAACATGGCATGACTTCGAAGAAGAGAATACAAAGGCTGTCGCATCGGAGGATAAGGAAGACCCATGGCAAAATTTTTTACGTTCAAAGTTCAGCTAGGACACTCTATCAGATCAGGAAACAAAATACCTAAATGAAGAATCCGTATAAGTAGTACAAAGCACTGTTTTACGTGGCATATAAGGAAATTAGTATAGGGTTCGATTGCGCTACCCAACAGCTTTTTAATTTGCTAATAAAGACCTTTGGTCAAGAAGCTTAAGTGTACCTATCTAATTAAACAGTCAGGATAGAGGGGTCGGCGCATTTGGCATGTATAGATAAAGGAGAAATGGCAATCTTATGTTCTCACCTTTTTATTTTTTTCTTATGGGCCTTGGAATGACTTATACCTTGATAAAAAGGCGTTAATAACTTCAAGTTCCGGCTTATGTCCCCGAGCATTTACATAGCTAGAGCAACCTTAAGGCTACATCACGATAAAAACTTTAGAAGAATCGCATTGAATCTGATAAACTAAGAGAAATCTGTCTGGGTTGCATGGGTCTCAAGAGAAACTTAGCATTTCAGACCTCAAGGTTGTACATTTAGGCAGGCAAGTTGGTCGGCTCGATAATAGTTCCTAGATCCCCAACAAGATCAGGAAGCCCGTCACCCACAAAGGCTTTTTCTTTGCCCATTGCCTCGCCCAAAGCATCAATCAGGGCGCCATCATCCAAGTCAGCCGCCCAAACCATTGTGCCACCCAAGCAACGCTTATTGGCGAAGTCTAGCTTCATTTTCAAGGTTTCCGCATCATCGTAGGCAACCCACTGGTCTTCGTCGAATACGGCAACCCGTACGGCAGCATCCTTGTCGAGATATGTCACACCCTTTTCAGTTTTGAGGATGTGGGAAATTTCAGTGGCCGAGAGAACACCGCCTGTATTTGTGCAAGGACCTGGCCTACCGGCGCCGCTCCATTTGCAGCCCGGTGCAATACAGTTGGGAGATTCGAGAGTAAAGCTGCGACCATAGAAGCCGAGACCGAGATTCACGCGGGAGGGATTGATGTTGTTGCGCCAAAGGAGCTCCAGAGCCAGATTGATTTCCGTGAGGTTCGTGTGCGCGAGGGCGTATGGACCCAAAGATTCAATAGGCCCGTCCCAAGTACCGTCTGTATGGCGGTTAGCACACAGCGAGTCGCAGAGAGGAGCGGGATAAGAAAATACTTACGGATATCGTAGGTCATAACATTTAGAAAATCAACATGTTGTTCAAGACGGATGATGTCAAAACCTCGAAGATACCAATAGGAGGCAGGCTTCACACACAGCAACATCCAGTCAGTCATCAGAGCATAATGAGTAACAGAAAATGGAAGAGAAGACGTACCAGAGTAATTGACAGCCCAATCGGCCTAGGAATCTGATTCAACCGACCTCGGAGCCGCTCAAGCAAGGTGACGAAGTTACCAAAGTCTTCGGGCTTTCCACCGCGATCATCGGTAACAGGATATTCCCAGTCCAAGTCAACACCATCAAAGTTATTATTCACGATGAAGCTAAGCAGCGACTCGAAGAAAATATCTTGCTTTTCCTCGGATGCAGCAAGATCAGAAAAGGTAGTTCGGGTGGCTCCTGGATCGTTCATTGCCCAACCACCTATGGCGATCCAGACCTTCAGCGACGGCTGCCGGTTCTTGAGGGAGGTGACGGCACGGTATCTAGAGCCGGTGTTCTGGTCCATGGGGGCAATCCGAAAGGTCTTTGGGTCGATGAGCGCGAAAGCGAAATTGATGTGTGTGTAGATTCCAAGAGGGATATCTTCGGGTGCCATTGCTGCATCCAAGGTAAGTATGATAGTCTGCTCTTGAAGGACAAAATTTGGGGGGACTTACTGTTGCACTTCCGCTGATCCATGTTCCAACCTTCAAAATAACCTATGGTCCGTTGGTGAGCGCTGGTGCCGCTGCACTGAGGTGAAACCACAGTTTTGTCTCCACAGAAGTCGGTCGTAGTACCTGGAAGAAGTCAGTTTCGACATGTCAAGTAATTCATAAGAGACCAATTACATACCACAGAATCCAAACTTGCTGCAACAAACGTTCAAAGGACAAGTCGAGTGATTCGACCACTGCATTCCCCAGCCAGCGTCACACTCGCTCTTTCGGTCACAAGACGAGGTACATCCTTCTCCACAGAAATCTGGACCAAAGCCGCAGACACCTTTACCGGTTAAGTCATTGCTAGTTGATGTTAGTACTATAACACAAGGGTGATTGGAGGGGAAGACACACAGAGGGCCGCAGCAACCAATAGTGCAGGGCTTGGAAAGAGAGCAAGTGTAATCATTGTCGGCATTGGCAAGGACCTGGAGACCGCTAAACTGGGAGGCAGACACTTGAGCAAAGAGCCCAAGGAGCCCAAGGAGAAAGACCAAGAGCTTCATCGTGGTTGAGTTGAAGATTTTTACCATAAAGGTTGTCAAAGTTTTTTCTGATAGCAAGGAAGGAAGAGAGAAGATGAGAGGGAGATGATGAAGAAAAAAAAAAAAAAATTAGGCCGGGGGTTGAGGGGGTATTTATATTCAGTTGTCAGGAGTTCGGGAGTTCAGAAGTTCAGCATTGATCCAGGTGTGAATAATGGTCTCCAAGACTGAGTGACAGATCTGTGAATGATAGTCAACACAGGTTAACAGAATATAGTGAATAGGAGTAAGATTTGCAGCGCCCAGGTGTCTAGTGCAGCCTCCAGTAAATATTCACATGGATATTCACTTTCTTCCTTACTTTCTTTCACACTTCAAAGGCCTTGTTTAACACAACTTGCCCTACTGCCCAGCCTGCCTTTGTTTTCTTGTTCTCCATCTATCCTCCAAAGCAGTCATCTGATACCCCTTCCCTGTGTTGACTATTAACCAATCTCAAGGGCTGGTAAGTTCCGTCAAAACCACAAAAACCACAAATAACACAAGTACCTACTTTAAGCAATAAAAGACAATCAGCTTCTTCTGTCTGTTAAGGTTTCCTTCTCTTACTTCCTGAACTAACCATCGATCAGCCACTATTGCTGGTAAGTTTCACTCGAAGTCACATATATCAGACCACTCACTGTTTTCAGGCAACAGCATTGACCATGAGTAAGATGAAGTCTTTCATTCTCTTCATCTTGGCTCTTCTTCTCGTCTGTCACTTTCCTGTGGAAGCCGGCAACCATCTCTGGGAACCATCTCATCAATCCAGCTTGACCCATGCTCGTTGGGCGCATTTTGATAACCACCGCCGCACGTCAACCTCTCCTTGGCCGAACAAATTGATTCCCATATGTTATGGCAACCTCGAGGCTGAACGGGAGTTGGGCCCATACATCAAGGCGGCAATGGATCTTTGGTATGCGGCGGGTCTACCCGCAGAGTACAAGATCCAACGGGCACACCACTTGAAATGCGTCCTGGAGCGACCGGATGTTCTTTGGGTGTACATCGATCCGGGTGCCTTCTTTTCCTCAGTCGGAAAGGAGAAACCGAAGGAGAACCCGCGTCGAGGAGGACCAGTCGCCGCGCTGCACATTAGTCATAACCAACTTGGGGATCCAGCAGCCAATATTGCTCACGAGCTCGGACATGCATGGGGATTGCTTCATGAGAATCACAATCCGGTCTTCTGGGCACCGAACAACTTCGACAAGGTCTTTAAGTTTCGATGCGACCACTTGGCTGATTTTGACGATAAAATAATGGGCCTGCAGCAGTGGGAAATCTGGGGTCATGACGGTATTTGTCGCAGTTCGGAGGCAGCCATGAAGGCACAATTTTCCGCCTACCAATACTTGCCTATACATGACGCGGTGTCAAAACATGGCTGGTATGTTACTGAGGATGACGTTGACTGGAATTCTATTATGATGCTTCCGTCTTGGGTGGGCGGGAACCATCGAGGAAGCCCTCTGTTTCACTTAGATGGGGGCCTGATCGGAGCAAACCTTGTACCTTCGGCGCAAGACGTTGAAGGCATACGCCATTTGTATGAGTATAGACTGTCATACGAAGCGGAACTTCTTCTAAATGATCCCCGTGCGTTCGAATACAGCCTGTTCAGGCAATATGCTCCCGGCTGTGGTCACTAGCCCTAGGACTCAGGTTTCTGACAGCAGAGACCTCAACCAGGCACGATCACCACGATGTTCGAAAACTTGGTTTGGGTCATGTTAGGCATAAAGCCACATGAATCAGGATTCTTTGGAAGAACAAAGACCACACTGGCGAATTTCCTGTACACATTTCCTATGTTTTGTTTGTTAGTTAGTCCTTTTGTATCTCTTCCGAAGTCGATGTTTGGGGATGGCAACGCACCAACAACCTAAACCGACGGGCTGAACCGGAAGAGAGAATACTGCGTCCGTTTTTTTTTACCAGAAACAATCGATTGTTTTCGTTTTCTTTTTAATCATGCCGCAAGGGCTGTAGGAGTTCAACTGTGTTCGTATTGTGATGGAGAGAGATAAAGCGCCAGACTCGTAGCTAAGCCTGACGATGTTCAATCCCTAACTACCTATCTAGTAATATAGCAAAGCAGTACACCAGTTCATGCATCAAAACACGCTCTCCTAGGTTCCGCGATGATGAAAGGTACCGATGTCCCATTAGACTGAGAGAATAACCCGTAACATTTGCACGTGAAGCAAGATAGTTAAAGAAACATGATTCGGCGAGCGGACGGCATAAAACAATGCCTACTCATTGTGCGTCCGTCAATTCTTCTGTGGCCGATCCGGAAAAAGAAAACCCCGTGAGCGATGAGAGAGCCCGACTCTTCAGAGAAATCAGTTCCCCATGGCGGTAGGATGTCATGGAACGGTGGAAGAAATGGGATAAAGCTATTTCATGACGATCTCCGGTCCTGCCGTTGAAGGAAGTCCTGGCGGAGCAGGTGCAATATTTGGCCGAGGTGCCAATTCCACCATCGGCGCTTTGCCTCCTCGAGTGCTGTTTGAACCGCCACGGCCCGAAGCGCCTCCGCCTCGTCCTTGGGATGGAGTACCGCCTGCTTTGTCCTGATCCGCTTTTCTGCTCTGGCGAGGCCGGCGGTTGATATTACCACCCCGGGACCCAGGACCGCGTATGGGAAGGCCAGTTTCTTGAGAAATGGGGATTGCAGCCGCTAGAGGCAACTGTTGATGCGTTGTTGCTGGAGCCCGACTTCGACCACCGCGCCCTCGTCCTCGCCCTCGTTTGATCGTGCCATCCGCCCTGGATCAGCCTGTTAGCTTAAGAGTCTTACATAGGAAAGAAGGAACACATACCTCTCAACCTGAATCTTATCTCCTTCAGGTACTAGGGGACCACTGTACACAAAGAATCCGTCCTTACTTGCAGCAGCCTGCTCCTGCCAGACCATTTCGCTATCATCCACGAAAGGGTCCTCACGATCATACTCTTCTATTTTCCTTCTGCGGCGCTTCTTCGTTCCCTCTGCAGGATCATTTGCTTTCGCAGTCGCAGCACTCATTGCGCCATCGCCGTCCATTTCGCTGTCGCGCTCAGCATCGAAGCTCAAATCCTCGTCGGCACTTTCCCCGGCTGAAATTCCTCGCCCCAACCGGTCATTTCGCTCTAAAGCAGCGCCTGCAGCGGCCACGCGGGCCATCCGTTCTTTGTGGGCGGCTAGTCGTGGATGAAGGGCGTTAAATCCATATTGCTCCTCCGCCAATCGGGCAAAGTTCACAATCTGGTTAGGAATTCCTCTGAGAGGAATATGTACGACGATGTTGGGCGTTGATCGATCGGGTTTATCGGAGGTATTATCATCCACTCCAAATAGAGCATTAGAAATGAGGCCGGAGCCCTGCGGTAATGGAGGAGGGGCCTCTTTCGCGGGCCGTGAAGGTTTCGGAGAGGGCGGTTTTGATAAGGGCGCCGTTGGGGTCTTGGATTCCTTCGTAGAGGCCTTTTCAACGGCTGCAGGGGCGGGACGCTCGTTATCCACCTCCATTGCCGCTGGTCCCAATGATGTTTGCTGAGGTTGTGGTGCAGGCGCGCTGGGTTCGGGCACAGTTGGAGGCACCGAAGGTTGCGACGAAAAGATTCGGGTGTGGGGCTGGCTTTCTTGAGATGCTAGCGTTTGTGGAGGAGGTCCATACGGAGACTGATGTCCATACAGAGATGACGACGAAGGCGCGTGAGTTTGAGCAACTGAGGGAGCGACTGGAGTTGGCGGGTAACTGGACACGGCGCGATTAGGTGAACCGTAAGGACGTGGAGCATACTGAAGTGGTGAAGTGCTTTGAGGTGGATCGATGATGCTAGAAATTGCCGGTGAAGCACTGGCGCGAAAAGGCCGCGGTGAAACCGGACGTGCTGGAGGGCTGAAAGAAGCAGAAGCCGGAGCTGGAGGGGGCACGGTGGCCGGCGAACTCGTGCCAAATGCAGAGCGAATTGGATCATAGTTTTGTCCGCTGCTTCGCTGTGGGGGAGGAGCCAATGGTTGGGATTGGGGACGAGAAGGTGGCGCGGAGACCATCGTCGGGTATGGCGGTGATGTTGTAGGCGCTGGTGCTTGAGAAGGAGTGGGCTGGGTAGGGTGAATCAGCTGAGACGTCAGGTCAAGATGGCGAGACTGCGGCATCTGGGATTGAGGTGGAGGCTGAGAGTGATTTGTTAACAGCGGTGCGGCTGCAATTGGAGGACTGGGCTGCGGAGTAATAACCGGCGCAGTGGTTACGGGCGCAGGAACCGGGGTCGAAACTGGAGCTATCGAGGCTGCAGCAGAAACGGCAGGGGCCGGGTCGGGGCTTTGCTTCGGCGGCGTGCCTTCTAACCTGGGCTTCTTGCGGGGATTTGACTGGGCGGCAGTAGGGTTGTTGGATATAGTCGAGGACTTGTCCCGCGGGCGACGAGCCGGCCGCTTTGATTCCTTCTCTTTGTCTTGCTCCTTCTCCTTTCCCTTTTCCTTCTCTTTATCTTTATCCTTGTCCTTGTCCTTAGATCTGGCCGACTTTGGGTTTTCTTTGCGATCGGGTTCAGCAACGTCGTCCTTCTTTCGGCGCGACCGTCGGGCACGGGTTTGGGTTTCAGCTGGTGGTTGTGGCTCGTGTTCGTCCTGAGCCGACCAAACGGGCGGCCCCGTGGACATTGTGGAGGAAATCAGTGAAGTTGGTTCATTGAAACGGCGCGAGAGCGGCTTAGGGCGAGAGCGAGGGCTGGGTCGTGGGAGGAGGGCGTTGGCAACCGGAAATGGGATATTTGCGTATTCCGAAGACAAAGCCGTAGACTGAATTTGATGGAGAAAAGACAATAACTGATGAAAAATGTCCCTAGGAGACGAAGGCCGGGGAGGAGGGTTGATGGGGGATGGAGGAGTGGATGAAGAAGGGGAAAGAACACGAGGAGAGGACGGAGCAAAAGGCCGGCAGAAAAGGGGAATCGGCAGGCGAAGACGAGCAGAAACAAGACAGCAAGAAGGGTGAAGAAGGGCTGCGATCAGATAGACAGTATGGCCGATAGGTGTGATATCCCACCTGGTAGATCAGTGAGCAAACAAATAGAGGGTTCTAAAACGAAGGCCAACACAAAGGAGTTGACGTGTCTCTATCATTTGGGGGGAGCCTCCTATTGTTGGCGTTCAAGTTGGCGACAAGAAATAACCGGATATCATTTTGTATGTATAGAACCAACTTTGGTGACCGCCAATGCTTCTGCTGCCATCATGAAACAGAGCCCATCCTCCCTCCCGGAGAAACGGATGTAGCAGCAGTTGGCTAGAGCTAATCTACATATGAAAATAGATAGACCGTCATGGCTGAACATGCAAAGCCTGGACAGGTGAGGATGAAACTAGGATCTGGTGATGCAGGACTCCGGACTTCCTCAATGGCCGATCAGATGATCCCGAGCGCTTGTCCGTTTCTGGCGCGCTAGTCACGGGATCCGCTAGGTCTTTCCTGGACTAGCCCGGAATGTTTAACTTTTGAGCCGCATTGACTCAGCAACGCTTTGCCTGTCTTGGCGTATCCCACTTGGCGCCGTGATTTGGAGTCTCCAAAGTTCAAGCTTCATCTTCATAGCCCAGAAACCTTTGAGCACGCACATAGAAACATGGCTTTCCGCGGCGAACGCTTTGACATTGATCTTGACTCCGACTCAGAGTCCCCCGCACCCACTTTCGCGATCCCTGGCGTCATCGGGGAGATCCAGGAACGTTCCCCCGCCGCACCTCCCGCGCCTCCAACTCTGAAGTCCGCCAGTGGCTTTCCTGCTCATCGCCGTCGCGCCCCCAAACAGTCCGCTTTCAAACAACGCCAGACACAGCCCAAAGCTTCAACAAACAGATCAGAAAATCCGTCATCTGGTCCACAGGATGAGAAAGCGGCTATTGGAGAGCAGAATCGCCAGCAACTGGCATCGATGTCCGACGCAGAAATTCAGAAAGAACGCGAGGAACTGATGTCCACACTGGACCCTTCCTTACTCGAACGGTTTCTTCGTCGCGCTCGCATTGATGATGATGAGCCCGCGTCCTCTCCCTCCACCCCGGCAACGAACGACGCCACCAAAGGTTGTGCCTCGAAGCCCGATCCAGCTTCTGTCCCAGCTCCAACCCCTGCGCAGTTACAGAAACAACCCACGAAATCGAACAGCCGCCCTGCTTCAGATGATACCCCTCCCTCGAAAATTCCCGAAGACCTCCATTCAGCAGCAGACTTTCCAGCCTCAGGATCCGTCCACTTCCCCACGCCTCCGTCCCGCGGCACACAAATGCCAACGTTAGACCCTTCATCGCCATCCTTCCTCTCAGATCTACAAGCGCACTACTTCCCGAATATCTCGCACGATCCATCATCACTCTCTTGGCTGCAGCCACCCTCCTCAGAACCAGACGAACCGGGCGCCCCTCCCTCCTCCGCCTACCATCCGGGCAGCAGCGCCGAAGCCGTACACCCCGCATTCCTCCGATTTTCTCTAATCGGCACCATACTCTCACCCTCGACTTCCCTCTCTCTACCAACAACGCTCGGCCTGCATCATCACGGCGACGACCCCCACGCCGCCGGTTACACGATTCCCGAACTCGCGATCCTTAGCCGCTCCTCATTCCCCGCGCAACGCTGCATCGCCTGGCAGGTTCTCGGCCGCATTTTGTTTCGACTGGGGAAAGGACAGTTTGGTGAGCGTGGGAGTACACTGGTTGAAGGGCTTTGGTCCGTCATTGAGCGTGAAGGAGTTGTGGCTGGGATGCTGGAGGAGGCGGACTCAGCGAGTTCTTCGTCGTCTGGTCGTGCGGAGAGAAGCTCTACAGGTGCGGTGGACAATCCACAAGAGACTTCTGGCGCAAAAGGGAGTGGGCTTGGACGGCATGCAAGCGCGTCAGCTTGGGCTGTTGAAGCGGTCTGGTTATGGCAGATGGGTGGTTCCGGTGATAGGGGGATTCTGAAGCCTGGTGCTGTTCGATCGCAGTAACAATCATTCCGCTGAAAGGATTTTTTAAACATAGTTTTGCATTTTGAGGTTGAGAAATATCTTGTGTGTTCGATATATGTATCATAACGAGGAACGGTTCTCAAAGTTACTATAATAATAGCAGAGTATCATGCTATGCAAGGTCAAGCCCATGAAAAAGCACGCTCCTAATAACATACCACATGAGCCTCTTCCCATATCCCTAACTCCCGTTGTATTTGTACAGATCTTCTGCGCCTAAAACCCTCTTTCCCCACCAGCCTGAACCCCCCAAATCTTCCATCTCAACTCCTCAATATAATCCTTCCTCAGCCAGAGCCCGCTCGTCGACGCAGACCCCAACTCCTCTCCATCACCCTTCTCCCCATCGTTCTCTGACGGGAAAGAGGAGCCAGCGTCTATCCAAGCAAAAAGCAATCTCAGCTGCCAGAGCCGGTCTCGCACTTCGTCCGGGCTAGCACCGCGGCCTGTCGCCGCTTGTATGACGTTTTGCACGGTCCGCTCGGTGAGGAGTTTGCTGTCTACAGCGGACTGACGAAGCCAGGGGGCATCGTGCGGGGTAGGGGATGAGCGCGGCCGTGTAGGGAAGGAGGATGGGAGGACGAGTTCCTTCTCCCGAGCGTCTAGGAGGCCGTCCAGGGAGTCTAACTGGAAGATCCAGTCCCAGATACTCTGGGTTGCGGGTCTCGCTGTAAATCGGTGGGAGTTCTTGGCGAGGAGGGCGGAGACGTCCGGTAGAGCGGAGGGTGGTAGACCCTTGCCCTGGTTAGAGGCTGAGGTGGAAGATGAAGAAAGGATATCTTGGGCGCTGCTCAGTCCGGCTAGTGTGGAGCAGAAGAAAGAGGAGCCGGTTGGGTTGTAGGTTGCTTTTCGGCGTAGGTAGATCGACTGGTCGCCTCGTTGGAATTTCTCGCGGACTTCTGGATTGGAGGTGAAATCTAGGACTAGCGGCCAATAGTCTGGACAGAGGACTTCCACCTTGGCTATGCGACTCAGGTCAGGTAGTAAACAGGGAGCAGTGAAGGTGTCACTGAGGCCGTTGGTGTTTGTTATGGTAATCGGCATCGATACCGGTCGTTCAGAATCAAGATCACGGGGAATTATGCAGCGTGGTTCTGCGGCAAGGACCCATAAGTGACGGAAGGCTTGCAGGTGGCATTTGTTGTCGAGCACCGTTGTTGGGAAGATAGGATAAAGGGAGCAGATTAAAGACGCGGTTGCGAGGTTCGAAGTGCCTAATGTATAGCTTCCTCCGCCCAAGAACAGCATTCCAATAGCCATGTGAGCGGCCATATGGCTTCCGTATGGTGTATCAGGATCCACCCGACCGTGAAGAGAACGTAGACGCCGGAACAAAGCCAAGTCTCCCGTTCCTGCCATGACGGCCGCCAGGGACAATGCAACGACATCTTGGCAGTGGCGGACCGAGTTTCGAGCCAGCCTTGCATCGTAGCTGGCTGTTGGAAGGCGAGAGATGCGGATGAACTGGTCGAGGTAAGAAAGGAGGATATCACGGACTATTGGGTCCGGCGAGCCAGCGAACCGTAACCCAAGGGCGAAACAAAGACCGGCAATGATGTTGAAGAACGGCATATCGTTGCTTTTCAGACGTCGCACACCAGTCAGACGGTAGCGGCGGCGGTATACTTCTGGGAGACTCTCTATAAACCAATCATCACAGGCCTGGATACGGTCCCACATGATGACATGTCGCGCGAGCGTGCGGAGAAGGAAGAGATCCGGTCGTACATAATCAAAGCGGACTGTGGTGTCGGGAATATCCACCTTTTGGGCGAGAGTCTCATCGTTGGTCTTCATGAAGATGATCGCTAGAGCAATCGTCGCTCCAGCCGTTGCTCGGTCAAGGACGTGAGCTAGATCGACGTTCTTAGTACCCACCGCGACAGCGAGTAATCTCTCAACTATGTGCATATCTCGCATTCCCTTTAGGTCTTGGCCCTTTCCTAGGTTAATGAATCCAAGGGCAAATCCTGCAGCTAGCCGATACCCCTCATCACGAAAACCCTCGTGAGTAGCGGAGCCTTCCTCCGCATCCGAATTCTCAATCTCTGAGAGCATAACTTCACTCATTCGCCGATGTTGAGAATTGCAGTACAAGAGGCCTATACCCATGATTCCCGCCGTCTGCGTCAGCGGTGATAGGTTGAGCTCTGCGGCTCCCATAGGGAGCATCCTGGTTACATGTACGGACAGCAGTCGAGTGACCAGTGTGTCCATTGTGCCGAGGTAGGACGCAGATAAACCAAGCAATAGACCGATTGAAGTCATTGTATGTTTGGGAGTCAGGTACTTGAAAGCCACCCATTTAGCCAGAGACCGCAAATGTCCGTTAAGACCCAGCGCCAAAAGGAAACCAGCATGCCGGTTCGTCAATTCTTGGGGCTTGTTAAACAGAATCCACGATGTGTCAATTCCCCTCGAGTTTCTCGAAATAGCGAGGCCAGTGGAAACTCCGTTGTGGAAGAAGGCCCAGCAAATCTTCTCCTCGTGGAAGGAGGCTCTATCTGCACTTATAGTCACGTTTGAAGGTTTCATCACGCATTGCAACGAGAATGATGGTATTGGGAGCTTCTCAGTGAGGAGAGGAAGGCGACCACTAAAAGCGAGCATGGCACGCCCAGTCGGGATGGACAACGTCCGCAGGGTAACTAACTGTACCACCTCTTTTTGTGCCTCAAGCAGATCCGAGTCAGTCCACTCTGGTTCCGGGGTGCACTCTGCTGCAGGGGCCTTGGACTGGTTTAGTAACCGCGCGGCTTCAATGAAGCGCTTGTCCTCGCGGAAGATCAGTCTTGTTACTGAAAAGCGATCAGCTTCAGCGGAAGCTTCAAACGAGTTGATCGCATCAATATCCAGTGCAGAATTGCTGATATGATGATAGTCACGCATAGAATCGTGGGAGGCATTGGGCTGGGACGGCGGAGGCGGACGAGCGGTACTTAATTGACTCATTGAGATGTTCAGGTCGTCTCGGTCAATTAGTTCCAAGAGAGATGAGTTCCACGAGGTCGAAGCATGGGTCTGCGACTGGAGAATAGCCTCGTACAAGGGCGTGCTGACGCCCGCTGGGAATGTCTCAATAACGCTGCGCGTCAGTCCCCAGCGATGAAGAAGTTGTATCCGTTCAAAAACACTTGATTTATCGTGCATTTCGTGGACGAACCCTTCGAGCGCAAGAGACCTCGGAGTCAGAGTGGAACACCACTGCCACATCCTTCCTCTCCTTGGGTGATCATCAGAGTTGATGAGGTTAAGTAAACTCCAGAAATGACAGGGTTCTCCACGCCAGGCCTTTTCTAAGAACGCGTAGATTGAAGGGGGTGCAAGCGGTTCAACAGGAAGTTTCGATCCGGCCATCCGAGTATCCTCAAATTGCCAGCGGCCTATGCTAGCGATTTCAAGTCCATAGTAGGAATCCTTCGTCCAATTCCAGGAGGACCATCCAAGCCACCCACCCAGCTGTGCTAGGACTGGGGCAAGGAGGCCCAATGATTTGTGTGATTGCTCTTCATCACACGCTGACAGCTTCTGCTCCTCTCGAAGGAGGTGCAAAGCAACTAGAATGGTACATATGGGAGTGTGCTTTGAATGTTCACTGTTGACGAGTGCCTTGCGAAGATGGCCGTCGCTTCCAATCGCCATATTGCCCCGAGGGCTTCGTAGAAACTCCCTGGTTAGTGCGGCGCACCGGAGAAGATAGGTGTTTTTGCGGCAGGTAGAGCGACTAGACGGGGGCGTTTCTTTGTGAAACTTTCTCCCGTTGCTGGCCGTGCTGTCGTCTTCAGCATCTTGCTCGACAATCCAATCCCAAGAGGCAGTGTTCATCCAAGGGGCTACCACCCCAGAGGACCCGGACTCTTGATCTAGCATAGATTCCCAGCTCTCCGTGTCAACATAGCTACCACTGCTAGACCTCAGGAGGCCTCTTTTTCTGCGAGTCTGCCTGGCCGTGGTCCCGGAGTAGTCACCTTCAATGAATGGAATGGCTTGTGCAAAGAGAGTAATCACCAGCGCAGTCCACTCAAGGTCGTTCTCGCCCGTTTCCCGTTCCTGAAGCCATTTCATGGTTTCCCACCAGCCTATCAAAAGCCCGTCGGCCACCTTGTCAGGAAAGTAACCACCCAAAGCAAATCGGCACACACTAAATGCTTTCTGAACCAGGACATTTGTGGGTTCCATACGAATCTGAAGCTTATGCCTTCGCTTCGCCGAATCTATTACGTCGAACTTGCCGTCAGCAGCAGAATGGTCCAGGCCAACTATGGTAATTGAGGAATCAGTCATAACGCGTTTCATGCCCCCTTCTCGAGGAAGATTGACAGTCATGATGGAGGAAAGCGCATCGGTTTCATGCAACAGGAACTTGTCAGGCAGGTCAAGGACTAGAGGGCTGTTCCACTGCATCTGTAACTGTAGGATCGAACTCCCAGTGTCGGTCACACTCAGGGTGATAATTCGCGAGAGACCTCCGTCTACCACCTTGCATACATCTAACGTTCCCGAGGCATGCTGAATGCCGGTTGCTTGTACGAGTATAGTGCGTTCATCAGTGGCCGGCTTAACTTTGGACCTCTTCGAGAACACAGCATCTTTCGTCGGCTTCTTCACACTCTCAGCTCGTATGCTGACGACGGTCAAAGATTTCGCCTCTTGATCCACCAAATAGAGAGCCACCGGCGTCGAGCTCCCACTGTGCGCGGACGCGTAGTCCGTCGGGCATATGGTTACCACTTTCAATTTCCTGGATGACTTCAACTTCGATGGCGCCAGAAAGCTTCCAGAGAACTTTGAAGAAAAGCTTTCCACTTTAAACAGAAAGACCTCTTCGGGAAGACCGGAACCTGACTCTTTGAGATTCATATTCTCCATTCCTTCGAAGAGACTTTCATTATTCAACTCCTCCAGGAGTTTGTCTGCAGGGGGGTCGACAAAGCTGCTTGTGGTGCTGTAAACGGAACCGGCTCCAGGTGGTAAGGAACCCCTTGGATTGAAGCCAAAGCTACCGCGGGCGCTGCCTGCCCCTATTGACTGCCGCAAGCCCGATGGATAAATTGTGCTCGACTGGCTCCCTGTCGCAAGATCAGAGAACGCAATCCTATCCTGGCTGGTCGCTAGGTCCGCACGGGCTAACATCGAGCTCACTCGTCTGGAAGTCTTCGAGGGAACACCGATTTCGGTGAACTCCTGACCCAACTTAGAAGCAAAATCATCCTCATCGTCATCTGGTCTTCCTTCAGTAGAGTACTGCGAGTGAGACATGACAGATGCGTTCCAGTTATCACCCCTTGGGCCAAAGCTCTCTCTCGCGGTGGTAGAGCGCGCACCCGGCGTTGTTGTCCCTGGGGTCATTCCAAAATGGGAGCTACGCCTCTTAGAGCGAGTGCCGCCGGTTTCGCGGCGTCTTTTTTTCTTTGAAGACGGGACAGTCTCGCTCTCCCGATAACGCGCGTGCCAAAGTGTATACAACCCGGTAGTGGTATTGACAGTCAAAACGAGGATAAGGGGAGTTTTCGGATTGGCAAGGTATGTTCCTGATAGTTCATCGCGGGGGGAGACGTAGATGATCTCGTCTGCAGGGTCAAGGACATCATATCCAGATGGTCTACTCAACCTGCTCGTTTGTAGCCATCGAGAAGCTTGATTCGTTACGACCAAGCCCATCTCCGAATGGGGGTCCATAAGAGAGAATACCCTAGGGAGATCTGCACGCTTGTTTGTACGGGGCTTCCAGCCAGGGCTTTGAGCTGGAATGGTGCTCAATGACGCTCGTTGCGCCTTGCCTGAAGACTGAGAAGCGCGAAAGTCCTGGGAGAATGACAAGAATGAATTCGGTGGCGCCATTGGGTGGCCACTAGTGTGATTCTCGTCGGCAACCTTCCTCTGCAATAGTAAACCACGAGGTGTCGCAAATACCGAGTCGACCTCGAATGGTAGAGGAACGACATGGCTGTTGCCCTCCAGGAAGAAGATATGAGCTTGCGACTTGAGAATGGCGACTAATGCTCGTGATGAGTCTTTGCTGGATGTTCTTCCCCTTGCTTCTGTGCCCTCTGATGATTCCGTGTCGCTGGGCTGATCTGAATGACTGTTCGTCTTATGCGATGCTGTAGAAGACCCGCCGCTGGTTCGTTTGACTTTGCTCACGGCAAAATTTGTCAACAAAGCATGCCGTATATCCTCCTTCTCGAGATCTAACCGGAAGACCCTCTGGATCACGCCCGCCCGAGACCATACCACACAGCTTTTTGTCCATACTAACTCGTCCTCAACAGGACCGTCCGGGCCCGTATCAACGGACGTTGACCATGAGTAGAGCTTCTCTGATGGTTCGGGGGGCAAAAGATCCTCCGCGATGAGAAATGGGATGGCCGGCGATTCGTGCAGGCCGAGAGACCGTACTGTAGACATTATCAAGGCGGCGTTTAGGCACAGCGGGGAGAAGAGCGTCGGGCAGTTGACGCCATTGTTGATCGATCGGGACGGTTCGAGAAAGAGGGGCCCAGTAGTAGAAAGAGGGAGGTGCTGATAGCAAGCTTGGAAGTAAAATTAACGAAGGAATGAAGTGTGGTTGAACCGTAGAGCTGGAAATGAGCTCTGGAAGTGACGCGGTGGGCGCGAACTGAATGAGCGACGGAGCGTAAATACCGACGAGTCGCTGCCCGGCGGCTTTTTTCTTCCTCCGCAACACAACACTCAGCCAACTCCGACCTCTCTCTTTCATTCCAACGCGCTCTTTCGATTTTTATCTTGGGCCTCTAGTCTATTCATGTGATACTAGCTCGTACGGATTTACCTTGTAAACCCTGGTCCAGCCAACTCCTAGAAGGAGCTCTCAACGGGCCAAGGTCGTTGATCAAGCATCAGACACACGATGCCTTCCTTTCCCTCTCGACCGCTCGTCAGAGCCAGAGATGATGGGCTACAGCTGAGGTGTGCATTTATACTTGCGCTTCTTGTCAGTAGTCGCTAACCTGTTTGCTCACCTAGTTACCAGCTTCCTCACCGTGTTTACACCGCTCAAGGCTACCCGATCCTCGCCCCTAACGGCTCTTCCGTTGTTGTCTATGGCTATGAAGATGGACTGAAGGTCATTTGGCGAGGAGGACGGCCGTTTTCGCATCAGAGACCACCACCCCCGAAGCAGGACACACCGCGGAAGCCCAGCCGTAACAATGACGATGCGATCATGATCATCGACTCCGATGATGAGAGCATGGCGGACACCCACAAAGACGAGGAACCAGAAGCCGCAACATACGATTTTGAGGATGAGGACCCCGAGGTTGATCCTGCTCACCCGTACGAGGGTATTCTGCGCCAGATTGATATACCCCTTGGAAGCCGGGTCATAGACATCGCTGTTCCTCGCGTGCTCCCCGAGAGTGCGCGCTCGCACCTCGACCCGTTCCCAGCGATCCTGAACAAACTTATTGTCGTGTCGGCAGTATGTGCAGACTATTCTACACGCGTTGTGACAGTACCTTTGGCTCCTCCGCAGCCGACGGGAAACGACATGGCTGCATGGGGTATCCAGACATTCGCAATCAGCGCAGTATCGCATCAGGAGATTCCGCGAGGAGTGAGCATCACATTCACTTACCAGGAAAGCGACTCGCAGGACGGCGGTCAGGGAAGATGGGAGCTTCTCGTTGCCACTCATTCCGCGGAGTCGTCTGGCTTGCTCGTCATTCATCGGATTCCAATCGCAGAAGACAAAAAGACCGACAACGTTTCATATCGTCTCGTGGCCGAAGATGTTGAGACGAAGCGTCGCTATCTACCCTCTCCCGCGCAGAACATAGCTTTCAACCCGTCCATGTATCCGGCTGCAAGACATTCAACATTGTTGGTTTCGTTTCACTCAGGCTGTGTCAAGGTGTACTCCTGCTTCTCCACAAAACCATCCAAGTCTTCTCGAAGAGCTGGTGCAGCGCAGAATGATTATGAAACATCAGAAACAGAAGGAAAATGGTTGATCAGTCTCTACCCCGGCTTCGAGCTGTCATCGTCAAACCTTCCGCGGCGCAAGTCTATCACGAATGCCGAGTGGGTGTTGGGTGGACGAGCCATCATGGTGCTCATGGCAGATGGTGACTGGGGAGTCTGGGATCTCGAAGGAGCCGGACCTGGTACAGCCAAGGGCCCTCTCCAGCGACAGTCAAGCGTGCAAGGCGTGTCAGGTGGAGCATTGACTGCGTTTTCAGTCAGCGGGCGTATCCTCAGTTTCCCCTCTGGTGGCAAATCGGAGACGGCGGTTGAGCATCGCCCGAGGTTCGCTCCAATGACCCCTTCGACTAAACGTATCCGCGAGGACACTTTGCTGAAAGGGAACGCGGCTGGAACGTCTACATCGTCTTTACGTGGCGGAATCTCGGTATACCAGACGAATACTACGCAGGACGCCTTGCCAGATGAATCGATTCTCATTCGACATGGAAGCCAAAGTGCTGTCATACCCAGTCTCTTGACTCTGTGGCGGAGCGCTGTCAAGTCGACAGGAACACTGGATGCATCCAACCGTTGTCGGGTGACACCGATTCATGATATCGCGCTCATGGGTGAGCCTCTGAAGCAAATTAGCCACGTTCCTGCGCCTTCTCGCCAATCTCACCTGGAGCCCCGGACGTTTGATATCATCGTCGCCGCAGAACATCGTCTTGTGATTCTCGCTGCGAAGCTGACAGAGCCGGAGCCGGCGCCTATCTCCCACGCATCGGTCGCGGAGTCTTCTACAGTCGAGGCGGACCAGCTCCGACTTCGCCAAGGAGAGCTAGACGTCGATGGAATGGACCGGCTGCTGAATGGAATGGCGCACGGCCGCTCGCTTCACATGGGAAGCCCGGTCAAGCGGACGCGGATTTTTGCATGATGTACAACAGCTAATAGGATCAATTACAGATACCCTTCCGTTTTACCTTTCCGCAATACACTCTATGTTCGTTCGATCTGCACATTCGCGCTGTAAGGTGGAGCGCAAGGCGAGGATCATGCCTTGAAATGCCTCTTGAGGTATAAGCTCTGTATCGGCTGCGATATATCAATGGGGACGCTCTATGCATACTCTTCGCGTCCCGCCCATACCACGGCCTGGTCTCTTCGGTGCGCTGAAGGGGCCGGGCAGCGCTCGCGCGTGGTGTGGACATCAAGATCTAAAACCCCTTTGTAGCTGTTCCTTACTAGCACAATGTCATTGATTCCATTGTCCGATAGAAGATCCAGATGCAAGTTACATAATCACCCCGCGGCGGGGATCGGCGATATCGCAATCGGCGGAAACTATTTGGAGTCGCAAATCCCCTTCCCCAATTCCTCCTTCTCCTTCAATGAGTTATATACACCTGCCTACCCATCCTAGCATATACACAGCGTGATGGCTCTCCCCTCAGCCTCAACCTCAGCCTCAGAGCCCCATCCAAAAAAGGGTACCACCACCACCACCACCACAATGCACCCTCCTCCACTCCACCCCTAATCGCATTCGCATTCACATCCAAGAATTGAAACCCCCACCCTAACAACGCTCTATCAAGTCTGGGCCTCCCTAATAACAACCCTCTCCTACCTCCCGGGCCTCCTAACCCTACACCACTCGCTGCGCCTCTCGAAAACAGCCTACCCCTTCATCGCCCTCTACACGCCCTCCTTCCCACCCTCGGGCCTCGAAGCCCTGCACCGCCGCGGCATACAGACCCTCCCCGTGCCCCCCGTGCAGCCAACATCGAAGCCGAAACACGGGTACGCGCACGACCCGCGCTTCGAGGATGCGTGGAACAAGCTCGTTGTTTTCTCGCTGACGCAGTTTGAGAGGGTCGTCCTGCTCGATGGGGATATGCTGGTTCGACGGAATATGGACGAGCTCATGGATGTTGGACTTGCGGGCCATAATGGTAACGATAACGGGGGAGGGGTTGTCTTCGCGGCGAGCCATGCCTGCGCGTGTAACCCGATGAAGAAGGCGCATTATCCGGGACATTGGTACCCCCCCCTCTATTCCAGCCGTTCCTCATATTCCGAGCTACGCTAACGTCTATGCTTGCTTGTCACCAGGATCCCCGCAAACTGCGCATTCACGACCCAACATCCCGCCCCGGATCTCGCGCAAACGACCGGTGCACCCTCTGCTTCTGGCGTCGGCATGCTGAACAGCGGTCTGCTGGTCGTGCGCCCCTCGCAAACCCACTTTGCGACAATTCAGCGGTTCCTTGACGACGCCGAAAAGGTCGACAGCTACGTGTTTCCGGACCAGGAGCTTCTCTCCGACGCGTTTAAGGATCAATGGGTGCCGTTGCCATATGTGTACAACGCGCTCAAGACGATGAGGGATCCGAACGTACATGGGACGATTTGGAGGGACGAGGAGATTAGGAATGTGCATTATATTTTTGTGGTGAAGCCATGGCAGGAAACGCCGCCGGCTAGTATAGAGGAAGAGGCGGCTAAGGATGTGCTGAATGCGTGGTGGTGGGAGGTTAATGCGGATAGGCAGAGGAATGAGAGGGAGAGGGGGATTGGGGATGGTATTTAATTGATTCATGGGATGGTTATGATCTATATTTATGCTACGCACGAGGTAAATAGATGTCAGCCATGTACATGATTCATATGCAATGTGATGCGACAATGGGCCAAGAGAAGGCAGCAATATGTTTGGTAGATTTACATATGCAACATGGACAAGTCCAGCTCAAAGAGTTGTAGAGTGTCTACGCCGCGCCAGTGTAACCAAGGCCATCCAACTCCTTACGCACCGAGTCCTCGGTCTGGATCTTCTTCATCTGCGTATCCTCCAACTTCTCGCCACCAGCCAAACGCATCTTCAGGTCCTCAATCGCACGGATCTTCTTCAAGAGACCGCGGATTTTCTTGTCGTGAACACTAGGAACACCGTCATCGAGGGGCTCGGGCTCCGGAACGGGAGCGGGAGCTGGAGCAGCCTTGTTGCCGTTAGGCTGCTTCTGCTGCTGCCCGTTCTTGCGGGGTCCGTCCTTCTTCTTCTCGCCACGAGGTTGGTTGGCATCGTTGGCTCCCTCCTCGGGCTGGCCCTCCTTGAGCTTGCGGGCTTCACGCTTCTTCTTGTTTCGTGCTGCGGACTTGGACAGCTTCTCCGACTGGTCGGCGCCAGGGGGGAGGGCAACACCTCCTCCGGGAGCGGCTCCCGGGGGAAGGAATTCCTCTGCTGGCTCGGCTCCAGGCACGGCGCGTCTGCGAGACCGGGCAGGACCGTTCAGAGCGCCACCAGTCGCGGTCCCATCAGGGACGTAAGCGGCTCCACCTTGGTCTTCACGACGGAAGGCGAGCGGGGTGGACGTGCCACGGGCACCGGGGGGGCGGTAAGCACCGGCAGGCTTGACGGGAGCTTTCCTCGTGCTGAGGTAGGCGACCGCGGAAGCGTGCGGAGCGGGCAGCGGGTTGAAGGGGTCGCCAAGCGGGTGCTGGGTCGTCGACTGCGGGCGCCAGCAAACGTCGTAGAGCTCGTTGATGTCCTCGTTGTAGAGCAGAGCTCCGCTGACGTGCCACAGGCGGAGGCCGTTGTCGACGCGCAGGCGAGGGCTGGTGGTCGCAGTCAGAATGGTCTGTCCGTCAGGCGACCATTCGCAGACACTCGAGTTGGCCGCTTCCACAGTAGTGATCTTGGTGTAGTTCTTCTCCATATCGTAGATGTCCATTTGACCAGCCATGTTTCCAAAGCCAGCAACGAGAACAAAACGACCATGGGGCGAGAACAGGATGGTGTTTCGGGGGGTCAAGGGGAAGCTGTGCTTGGGGACACCGCGGACGTTGAAGATTGTCGTCTTGGAGGGAATGGTACCGTACACAACACCGAACTCCTTGGAGGTGGGCGACCAGCTAACGTCGTGAATCGGGCCTTCCCTGTCTGTTGAGGGGTCAGAATGCAGTCTAACAAATCAGGTATGGGGACGTACCGAGATGCACCCGAGAGTCGAACTGCCCGCTGGAGCTCAGAAGGTAGAGGGTAGTCTCTCCGTAGTAACTCTTGCCAGTCTTGTCGACATCAGTCTGGGCGAGAACGATTAAGCTAGTACCCGAGTTGTTCCACTTTAGCTGAACCTTGTCGCCCTTGAAGAACGTCTTCTGCGAGACCGGCGATCCAAACTGGGGCACCAAAAACACCTTGACGGCGGCAGGTTGTCCCTACAACAATTAGCCCAGCCCAAACCAAACCGAACCAGCATGCCAACTAACCTTGCGCTCGGGAATGAACACCGCAACCGACAGATTCTGGCCCGGTGAAAGCGCAAAGTCTGCCACCCCCTCCACGCGCAACTTATTCCAGACCTTGGACAGGTTATCGCTCTGATAAAACTGGACCTCGTTGGTGACGACGCGGGCACACAGCTTCTCGTCGGCGCTGTACTGGATGTTCCAGCCGGTCTGCGACTTCTGGACGTATTGTCCCACGATGCGATCCTCCTCAGTCTCCAGCACCTGCCAGACCTTCAGGTTCTTGACAGCATCGCCATTGGCATCCTTGGAAGGGCGCTGCCATGTAATCAGGTATGTTCCGAGCGGCGAGAAGCCAAGCTCGAAGACGTTCTCGGCGGGAATGGTGGAAACGACGTGACCGACGGAGGGATCGATGATGGTGACCCTGTGATACGTTAGCCAATGCTCCGCGGGTTGCGGGGTAAGTGTATGTACTTCTCGGGAGATGCCCAAGCAAAGTATCGGCCGTCGGGAGAATAAGCGCTGCAACGGAGGTTCCCCTCGGGTCTGCAGTCGTTTGCGTTAGTGACGTTGTCGGCCAGTAGCAGTGATGCAATACATACCTCTCAAATCCCGCCAAGGGCTCGTACACAGGAGAAGCATCCAAAATGCCAACTCCCTTGACCGTGCGGACTATATCCAGTCAGCGATTGTTCGCACTTCGTCCGACGTTTCAGGCAGCAGTCAGTAAGTCGGAGACATACAAGCAAGTTGTGTAGGAGCAGCCATTCCGAATCTCTAGAATATCTCAATCAAAAACCCAAGTTTCTTTCTAATGTAGTGAAACGCGTGGCCCGTAAGAAGTCGAGCTGTGCAGAGCTGAAGTTGACTCCCCGCCAATGATAAACAAAAGCTGGAGAAAACGCGGTCGATCCGAATACGGGCACCGGAAGCGAAGCTGAAATGGGTCGATGAGACGAATGTAAACGCTATCGAAGAGACGAAGGCCGACTCGAAGGCTGAAGGTATGCGTGGCGAGCAGTTGTTTGACACGACACGCACAAAGAACCTTGGAACGAAGTCAAAGACGGCGGAGGTGGAACTTGGCAGGTTGGAACTCTTGTCGAGTCTCCAGTCCGGGTTGTTTCAGAATAGGATCAATGCTTGACAAGTCAATGCCAGCAGGAACAGAACAGGACAGGACGACTGTAGGAGGGGGTGGTGGTGGTGAAGGGAAGAGTGAGGAGGAAGAGAGAATTGACGTGAGTGAGCGGCGAAAGAAAAAGCGGCAAATCCTAACTCGGCAAGCCTGCGATGAGACAGAGTCCAACCTTTGTGGAACACCAGTCTGCAGCCGTAGTAAGATTGACCATGGTCCATTTATTTCTTCTCTTCATCTTGGTTATACGTCAATCGAAGCCTCCAATTCAATCTGTTAGTATCGGCCTGGAGTTGAGGCCGGTGCTTGCCACTGAATAGATCTCGACTTAAGTCAATCACCTTGGATTTCGAATTTACATTGATTCAATTATGATGAGAAAACAAGCAGCTAAATATCCTACAAAGCCAGATACTCCGCCGACCCTTTTACTTGTTACTTTGTTCATAGAAGATTGCCCCCCATCATATCGGTTTCTACCCTTTTCGAAAACAGTAGACTCCAGATCCGAAAGCATTAAATATGAAGAACGCCAGCTTCATTTAGATCACAGTACTATAGCCATCAGCGACGACCTCAGTACCGTTCGCTGGGAAAGTTCTCAGAGCCCGGAGTGGCCATTCTCGGGGTCCGCGCCGTAGTGTCAACCACGTCAGGATCGAAGGTCATTCCATCCACCATACGCGCATCCTGGGTCGGCTCAGGAGTAGCAGAGCCCGTATGTGGCGAGTAGGATGTCACCGGGTTCGCGCGGTTCTGTCTCGGGCTCCCAAGGGAGCTGTTCGGCCTTCCACTCGACGACGCCCGACCAATTCCAGGATGTGAGATCGGTCCGCTCATGGTGCTTGCGCCCTCGCCGAACCCAACGAGACTGGCATCCCCCTCGTCGCTGAGGTTGCCGACGCTCGAAACGCCGTCGTCCGCCTCGCTCATTTTGTCCGCATCAAAGGCATCGCTCCCGCTGGCCCATGTAGTCCGAGCATCCACGCTGCCTGTTGCGCTGGCGCTTCCGACGGTGCTTCTCTCTTTCAGGCCGGCGCCGGTGTCAAAGTATCCCGGGGTGTATGGGAAGGACGGGCCAGTGGTGGAATGTGCGCCGCCGGCCCGTGCGGTAGCCACCCGCTCTAGACCGGCTAGGCGGGAGATGCGATCGGCGCGCTCGGCTTCGAGGGTCGTGGTTGAGCTCATGGAGGCGTTGGAGGAGTGGTGCCCATGGCGGCCGTGGGGGAAGGGTTGGCCTTGGTGGCCGTCTTTGATGGCGGTGGTGGAGAGCGCGGAGAGGGACGTGGTGGTGGAATTGGGGGTTCCGCTGTGTTAGTAGGTGTTAGCTTATCGCAGCGATCTAACCGGGTCGAGTTAACTCACGGTCCCATCTCAGATGGAGTCACCGGATCGGAGGGAGGAGGAGGAAGGTTGATCAAGGTTGGAGTGGTCATGGCTGTATGCACAATGTGCGTCTGAACTTTGAGTTCTGGTCAAAGCTGCAGGGACGAACAAATCGAAATCGGCGCAATATCGGCGTCGATTTAGTAGAGGTTGGACTATAGTTGGGCAGTAGATTAGGCCGAGACAGCTGTTAGGAAGGATGGATAGAATCCACAAATTGAGGAAAGAAGATGAAAAACCGAGTCCGTCGACAAAGGAACGATAAGAACAAAGGAGGCAAAGCAAACGATGTGCGCAATAGAAGCTGGGGTGGTGCAGTTCTGGCTGGGCACACTCGCCGGTTTAGAGTTTCAGTTCCCAAGGCAATGTGGTGGAGGTCTTGCAGCCCCGAGTCGATCTTCTGTCACTCCTTACTGGCGACTTCTTTCTGCACGATTAGGAGCTGGTCAAGATATTTCTTTTTCTTTATAGTATCTGAAGCAATCGAGGATGCTAAAAGTAGCCAAGTGAGGCGGCAGAGGGTCCTGTCTATCAAACAAGGTGACGTCATCATAGTAGACTCGACGCTTCACTTCCCCTGAAACTAATTACGATGAAGCAAAGACGGCATACAATTGGAAGCTTGTATATAGCCTTGGAAGGCGCTAGGTATCTATGCAATAGCCACGCGATGCTCGTTGGCGTGAGGTCCGTCAATTGGTTGAGTTGCGCTTCTACTGTACTACAGTGGCTAGTATGAAGATGCAGAATAGAAAGTAGAAACAGCGATAACGGTAGCAAATAAAATGACCAAGCAACGTGTATTATTTCAAAGAAAAAGCAACTATGAAACATAAAAGGCATAATTCGCAGCAGTGAGACGTGACTTAGATCCAATATATATATCTTTCCTGAGATCAACCCCGGATCAGCCTCCTTCTCCACGTAAACCAAATCTACGATATAATGGATTATAAGGACAAACTATAGCCAGGTATTTTTATAGTTTAGAGATATATATGCTACCTAACAATCTACACCTCCCCAAAATACACCTCATCAAAAGCCCAGTCCCCGTATAACTACTCCCCGAAAACGTACAGCTGCCAACAAGACTCAACCTATCCTCCACCGTCCTGGGCACATACCACCCTACCAACCGCATCCACTCATCCAGCGTATCCAGCAAACTCACAATCGCGCCCTTGTCGCATTCACACCACCGTACACGAAAACAGAGCAGTAATTTGCGCCGCTGGACCCTGGAGTACGCGTTGCGAGTGAGATGGTAGTTTGTGTCCGGGGCTAGATTGCAGGGGGTGGGAGATTGTGTTGTCGCGGTTTCCGGGGGCTGTTTGGATTGGAGGGTTCTAGACGGGTATTAGGGCTAGCTGAGAATGGAGAGAGGAAGGCGTACAGGTAGTACTCGCCGGCGTAAGGCGTGATATCGGCGTTTGAGGCGACAACGGTTGCGGTGTTTGGTGCTGAGGGGATCTAGGGTGTTAGGGACCGGATTCGAAGCTTGGGGTTTTGAGGAGGTTGAGGACATGGTGACGGTGGGAAGTATGGGAAAGGTCTGCCGGAGTGGTGGGATGAGGGAGGGGAGTTGGTGCTGGGGTTCCAGCTTGGGGGGCCGGGTTGGTTTATACTTCTACAGCTGGGGGATCTGAAACAAGGGCCAGAATATCAGGGAAGCGCTGGGGATATTTTTCATGGTGTCATGGCTAGTGCTTAGGATTGACGGCTAGTGATCCAATCGGGAAATAGAGTAGGAGCTGAAGATAGCTACTGCTGGTATACCGCTGAAGCACTCGGCAGAACTCTACAGTGGTGGAAGGATCGGTTTTTGATGATATAGCATTAAAAGATGTGAACTAAACGCAACTACTGGGGCGACGGTGTATGGTGCCTCTCGTTGCAAACTCTTCGTACATAACCTGATCCTCAAGAAGACCGCAGAGCTGGAATATCAATCTTTGTAGCATAAGCGTAAGCACTCTCCGGTCTCCTTCAACCCCGACTCATCAGTCCGAATACGCACTGAAAAGAAGTTAGCCAAGCTCAATATTGAAGCAAACGGAACATACTGCATCAATCTCAGAAACGACGCACTCAACGCGCGGTCCTGCTGAACCCAGTGCCCATCAGCCGGCACATCGCAGCTCCCCAGATTCCGCACCACAGTCAGAGTCTCTGACCTTGTCCCCTGATGCCGGCCGCGCATATGATCGTCAACTTCCATGTCCAGCAGAACACCCTTTTCCGCCATCTTCATAGCCCAAAGCAGATTATAGTGCGCATCCGGGAAGGCCTCGCTCGGCTGCCAGTCCAGCACCCTGCTGTCGAGCTTGACCTTGTACTGGGTTTCCGCGACAAGTACCTGTTTGGCTTTCCCACCGCAGTTTTTGTTTCTGGTGTAGAGCACAGTCTTCACATGCGCATCGACAAACCAGTTGGTGATTTGGCATGAGTGGAAAAGGGCTGGTAAGCCGGTTGCTGACGCTGAAGCTCGAGAGTTAGCCGGACCAGATGCGCCCGCTGTTGTAGAGACAGGGATAAAGTCAGAGCCGTCGTAAATGATAGGAGCAAACTCCTTTCCTAGTTTACCGGGCAAGTAGCCCGCTTTTTTTCTGTTCAGCTTCTTCAAGTACTTCACCACACGGTGCCTATCGCTCATGGTCATGCAGGCGCATGGGCAAAGATCGACGACTCCGGCTTCAGAACAGCAATAAGGTCGATAATAAATTGGTCCATGGTATGCCGCCTCAGCGAAGTGCCCGCGAGAGTGGAGTTTCATGCATTTCACGCAGTACTTTGCCCGGTTATCCTGAAGTCGATGGAGGAGTTGGCAACGTACATCGCCGAAAGTATTCTGATCATTTTTAAGCCCAAGCGTAGCGAGCTCGTACTCGTAAGCCGGAAGCTGAAGTTGGTATAGTCGTGGGAAGCGGAAGAGTTCGCTTTCGAGGACGTGGGCGAGGACCATGTACAGCGGTTTGCAGGTCAGGGCAAGGCAGGCTTGATCGACTTTTGAGAGGTAGGGGAGGATCTGTTTGAGGCTTTCAGTCGGGATGGTTGTGAGCGAGAGGCGTTTGCGCTGATGTTGGCGTTGGCGCGAGCGTGCATGATACCGGTCGCTTAGATCGAGGAACTTGAACACCATAGTATCCACTATATTTGCGGTCGTTTCTGGCGCGGGCTTGGACCCGGACCGGCTCCTTAGCTTGTAAGTTGGGAGAGGCTCGAACATGGTGATGATGATGATGTGGAAGGTGTCAGCTGGCGACGTGAGGTTTATGAACCGGGGTCAGGATTCGTAATGACGAGGGATGAATTAGAACAGAGTTTTGTGGGAAGTTTGTTGCATAGAGTTTCGGTTGCTTCGGACCACCGAGCATATCACGGCATCAATCTGATGACCTACCGCATCTAGTATACCAGCATGCAAAGCACCGCGGACAGCTCAGGACGCAATCCAAGGAAAACCCGCCGGCGTCAACCACTGCTCGCATGGAACATCGAAAAAGAGCCCACCCAGTTCCGGAAAGGCACTTAAGACCGCCGCCTCGCTCACCGGACTCATATCCCGAGTCTGAATCTGGTTCTGGGTGTGGCTAGAGCCTAGGGCAACCGGGTCCAAATGCCGGATCACTGGTTCAAGAATCGCTGCAGCTTTAGAGCAAACAGCGCTTCTAGACGCATTGCCAACGAGAAGCCCCACACAGCGGAGTACAAGGTTCATTATCAACGACTTCGATTGTGCATTCAACTGCCCGTTTCCGTGGAGAACAAGTAGCGTTGTGATTGAGAAGAAAGCGTAGAACGAGCCGAGACCGTCTACGTACCAACGGTAGGAGCGGAAGAGCTGGTCCGAAGAAAGTTTTTCAAAGTTGGAGAGGATGGTTGTCGCAGCATGCTCGCATTGTTCTGGACTCTGCGCGCGAGGTCCACTGACGCTGGCAGCAGGAAGGGATGGCCGGTGGAGGAGGAGAGTGAGGTGGTTAATATAGTTGGCGAGGATGTAGTAGTGAGCTTGATGGTAAGATTCTAACTCGTCGAATGGTCGGGCAGCGAACCGCACGAAATGAGATTGCTGTTCTTGGGCGAGTCTTGCATCGAGAGCGGACATTTTTGCGGGGTCAGCCGGGGATGAGAGCTGGCAGATGTCGAAAGCGAGGTTGTAGAGGCGGAACTTATACAGAAGGTAAGTCATTTTCGTTGGGGGCGCTGATGGGTCATCGTTGGGTAACTGTTCGAAGGACAGCTCCTCGTCTTCGATGTCAGCCGGAAGGTCGACGTGGGAGTCAATTCGGAATGGCATCAAGTTGCCGAGACAGGTGTTCTGGATGGTGTACAGCATTTGCAGAGCAGCCCAGCAACGTCGACGCTCCTCTGCTTCGATCCTGCCCACGTTGAGACGCGAAGGCTCAACAGCACACCCAATGGCGACGGCGATATGAAGAGTTGTCCCGAGGAGAGACCAAGCAGGCCCTTGTGCATGGTTGATTGCATAGATGAGCAGAACCAGAGATTGGACGGTACAGAGATTATGCCGGAACATGAAGTTGTCCGCGACCAAGCAGCGCATTGCGGCTGCTCGGTATTTCGCTGAGAGACTGCGAATATTTGCCCCAGGCGATGGATCGCGGCCGAGGTGCATAAGCAGTGGATTGTCGTCGTCCAATGCAGTGACCGAGAGACTGAGGATGACGAAGAGGAGAGCGAGAAATGATAAGGAGACGGATTTTGGATTCTGCCTGAAGTCTTCGTATCTAGCGTGAAAGGTTGGATCGTGCAGCACGTGGAATAGAGGCGAGAAGACGATAAAGTACGCCGATTTGAGCTCTTCCAGCTGCGGGAGGGGAGGAAGCAGGTCCAGCAGTTCATCAGAAACAGCACTGGGACCTGGTTGTTCGAAGAAGGGGAAGCCGGTCGGACAGTCGGGGGTTGACTCGTGCATTGCATCAATCAGACTCGAGTCGCCGAGATCGTTAGACGGCACAAACCGTACATGGTTTGAGGGTGTCGCAACCAGATGACCTGATTGACGGACGGGCTCAGGAGTCACCGCGTGCTCAACCGGATAATGAAGCGACGAGGCCGGACTCGAGTCTGGAGAGGGCAGACGGGTCTCATTGCGCTGGCCGAGCAGTGCGGTGGTAACTGCAATGTTCTGTCTCAGGAGACCCTCGAGAGCAGAGACATTTCCCATTGCCGGTCTTTCTGGGGCTGACGATTGAGCACCATAGCTGTCCTGGCGGCGGAATCGACAGCTGGAGGCATAGCCGCGGCGAAGACAGGTGTCACAGGGAGCTTGGTAGGTGGAAGTGATGCATCTGATTTTGCGCTGGCGGCAGTTCTCGCAGCTAAGTGGGATTCGTTTCGACGACATTCTCTGACTATCAGGTGGGAGAAAGCTAAAATCTCAGCTGGAAGTCTGGGGGTTGGCCGGAGGGTCACTGTACAGTAGGGAGCGGGGGATGCCTAAGCGGGGGACGCCAATTTATGAGTCTCGGCCCCTAACTTAAGCAAGAGGGGTCGCTGGAGTACCCCGAGCTCCACTAGGTAAGTATAGATCTACGGGGCGAAATGCATTACGAGGAAGCCATATTCGAAAGATCATAGACAAATTCATTGGTATCATAAGAACATAACTAATAAGCCTTCTGCATAGGCGCCACAATCTCCAGTTCATCAATCGCCTGCGTGATGCGCTGCGTGAGTTCCTGACTCGCCACGAGATTCGGCGCAAGCAGTTCCTTCTTGCCAGCCTTGTGCACCCGCCCATTGATCATAATCACATTCAGCTTGGAATGGTCTTGAAGGATGGTGATATCGTCCAGCGGGTCTCCATCAACAAGGACACAGTCTGCAAAGTTCCCCGCCTTGATCTGGCCCATTTCATGCTCGCGCATGAAGAGCTTGGCGACGCCGTATGTTGCGGCGATAATGGCTTCGTGGGGCGTGAAACCAAGCAGTTTCGTGAAGTGCTCTAGGTCTCGCGCATACGTGCCATGAGGAGTCCAAGCGAAACCGTAGTCTCTGTTCGAGCCATCAGTTGGATGGGAGGTAAGGAGGGTGAGGGTGGACATACCCGCCAGGGAGAACGGCAATCCCTCGCCGGTGCATCTCGCGCAGACCGCGGATTGCAGCCTCCAGCTCTTTCTTGTATCCGACTTTCTCCGCTGCTTCTGTGGCGTAGCCAAATGCGCTTGCTTCGTAAAGCGTGGCGTACAGCCAGTTGATCGCAGGGACAACTACATGCTGTGACCGTTTCTTCTCTAGGGCGTCCATTCCTGCGAGGGTTAATATTGCGTTCTGAGTCCAAGACAGTGTCAACTTACCCTCCTCGTCAATATATGATCCATGATAGATAACCTCGACTCCGTGCTCAACGCACTGCCGTACCGAATCGCGAGCCCGAGCATGAGCGCAGAGTCTGATGCCGTGTTTGTGAGCTTCATGCACGCACGCTTTCGTCTCCTCGTCACTGAAGTAGCAGTCCATTGCATCGCGAATCTCAGTGATCTAGTCCATTAGCAACGCTCACACCAGGATCTCAGCGACTCACCGACTCTCCGGACATCGACAGCTTTACTTGGTCCACGCCCAACGCAACGTGATCCCGGATAACCTCACGCATCTCCTCAGGCCCATCTGCATACGCCGTGATTCCCGGGACCAAATCCCCATCTCGTCTGGCCATCTCCTGTCCATTCGCCAGATACCGAGGGCCAGGGATATCACCCGCATTGATCGCATCGCGAACAACAACATCGAGTCTCCTCTTCGCGGCTGCAGCACCGAAGCACCTGCGCTGTCAGCGATCCTGCATTCTCTTGAGCAATCAGGGAACGTACATGGTGTATCCTGAATCCAAAAAGCACCGCGCACTCCGCGCCGTCAGAAGTGTGTGCTCCTCGATGCCCAGGTCGCCCAACCGACCAAGATCGCCTCCGTTCCAGCTGAGATGGGTATGGGCATCTCCAAGCCCGGGTATCAGGGTGCGACCGTTGCCGTAGAAGACACGGACGCGGGGATCTTTGAGTAAGTCTTCTTTGTTCGGTACCGTGCCAACATGTGTGAATCGTTCGCCTATGCTTATTCAACACTGACTTTTCTTTACTGACGTTGCAGGACAAGGGACTTACCCGTAATCAGCACGTCTCCCTTGTATGGCTCTCGCCCAGTAGCATCAAGGATCTTGACATCTGTGATCAGGACCCTTGAATCTGGATGCGTCCCCGCAATACTGTATGACGTTGGCTGCAGCTTCTCGTCAAATTTGAGCTGGTCGATGTAGGCGACGTTGCGTGGCGGTCCGTTGTATGGTTCGAGAGGATAGTCTGGAGATGACCATGTCAAGGACATATCGATTGATGTAGAAATTCTCAAGAAAGTAGTATTATAATTGTATTAAATAGACTAGAAAAATGAAACAAACGAGTCAGGCGAGGGCAGAACCTGGAGTACCTATATATACGCCAACGCCATCGTCTGCACGGGGCAAGACAACCGTTGGCCTCGACAGCTCAGGCGCGCTGCAAGCTGTAAGTCGAACAACCCCCTTGATCTCCGCTCCAAGTTAGTAGAGAGACGATCATGAAGAACTAATGCGGGCACCAATCAGTGACTTGTGCGTGGATTTCATTCCGCGCAACACCGCACTTCGCCGCTCCCTCAGACCGAGGACCCAGCCTCTAGTGCTTCTAGTAGGCATGTTGATCCCGGATTCGGTGTCTCCGCGAGCGCACTCCGCACTTCTCCAGGCCAGACCCAGACTTCAGTGAGTTCCCCAGATTAGAGCTATTGCTCTTCTCACAAACCTACTCTGTCTCTTCAGGTCCTACGACGCATTCAAAGCTACGCTACAATGGGCTGGTTAACCCTCCGCCGCCGCGCCGACAACCACATCTCCGACGCGGGAATCATCCCAGTACCGATCTCTCCAGGGAAAACGGGTGCCTACAGCGAGCACACCGAAGACATCAGCACCACCACTCCAACCAACATACAATCACACCCACCGTCCAGACCATCCACCTTCCTCGGCAAAACCTACACATTCCACCTCAATATCCCCGATACAGACCTCCCCTACATCCCCCCTTCAACCCTCCATCAACTCGAAGAATCCTGGAAGAGTTCCAACCCCTCACCAACCGCCCAACACTCCACAAGCCCACCAGAATCCGTCCCCTTGTGGATCGTAATCGACAACATCGTCTACGACTGCACGGCCTTCCAACACACGCACCCCGGCGGTTCTGTGGTGATCCGCTCGTTCGTGGGACAGGATTGCTCGTGGCAGTTTTGGCGGTTCCATGGCCCGTCGCATTTGAGCGAGTACGGGGGACGACTGAGGATTGGGAGGACGAGTGGTGTTGCGAATCGGTTTGTGGAGCCGCCGCGGTATGTTGGGTTGGGGAGTGGGTTTGGGGATGATGAGTGGTGATTTGCTTTGGGATTTTGGGGTATGATGGGTTAGGCGGTTGGTATAGCATAGAGTACTCTCATTAGATCTGTTCGATAGAATGGCAGCGAAAGAGATCAAACCTAATGGCGTTGGTTGGCGAACCTGCGGTGTACTACCGGCAGCGGAATCTGAGAGCGGCCATTGGGGTCCTCCTAGTGTCAGGAGTCGGTCGAGCTGGTTTGAGGATGGTGTTGCGGGTCGGTTTCTCCAGTACTGGGTTTGGTGGTTTGGCTTGGTTGGAAGATTAGCAGTGCAAGAAAGTTTCGAGATAGTATCAGAGCAGCAGTATCATGTACATAGCAGCTACAAACAGCTAATATCAGCTAGACTACTTCGTACTTGGTGATGAGACTGAATTTATAAGATAGGGGTGTCGTGCTGGCAATCATTAGGGCTAGAGATGATGTTCTAGGGACATGACTTCGTATACTTCGTATACACGGTGCAACACTCAGCCATCCCCAGATCTATCCGGGATGACTTAATTCAGGAACGCTCCCTATGCCCGTGGCCACAACGGAGAAGCGCGGAGTGGAGCGCGGCGAAGGACGGAGGGTCCGCTCTGGAAATTGGAGACATGCGGGGTGCTGCCTCGGTCCATGGCCGATTGCCTACTTATTATAACGAGGGGCACGGAGAGGAGCTCCTAAGATTCGCAATAAAACTCAATTCCATCTTTATTCCCAAGATGGCATTCAATTACTGCGCCTACGTTGACCCTGCCAGCGGGGAAGACCGCATCGGCTCCCTCGACCAGCAATCCTCGCACATCCAACCCCTGGCCTTCACGTCAGGAACAAGGATAACAAATCTCTACCAAGTCATTGAAGCCGGCGAGGCCAATATCATCAATGCTCGCGCCGACCCTCTCCCTCTATCCAGCGTCAAGCTCCTCCCCACCATCTCCGGCCGCGATATCCTCGCCGTTGGCAAAAACTACGCCGAGCACGCCAAAGAGTTCAACTCGTCTGGGTTCGACTCCTCAGACAAAGTCGACCAGCCGACTGCGCCGGTGATCTTCACGAAACGCGCCACCTCGATCATCGCACATGGCGAAGATGTCCTCCTCCACCCTGGCTTCACCGAAACCCCCGACTACGAGGGCGAGATCGGCGTGATCATCGGCAAGGCAGGGCACAAGATCCCCGAGTCCGAGGCGATGGACTATGTCTGGGGCTACACGATCATCAACGACTTCACGGCTCGAGAGAGACAGCGCGATCACAAGCAGTTCTACATCGGCAAGTCGCCCGACACATACTGCCCCATCGGGCCTGTCGCCGTGCCCAAAGAACGCCTCCCTGAGAAGGAGAACATCCGCCTGCAGACATTTGTCAACGGCGAGAAGAGGCAAGATGCCACGATGGACCAGCTGATCTTCTCCATCCCCAACCTCGTCTCCACCCTCTCCCAGGGCCAGACCATCCAGCCCGGAGACACAATTGCAACCGGCACCCCCTACGGCGTGGGCTTCGGCTTCCGGCCCATGAAGTTCCTCAAGCCTGGCGACGAGGTCAAAGTCTCCGTCACCGGTCTCGGCTGCCTAGTCAACACGATGGCCGCGCTCGACGCACCGAACCCAACACTCAACCGCGTGCAATCCTCCACCTCCATCCCACGCGCCAACCTAAAGACCCGCAGCACCAACGGCCTCCTCAAGGTCGGCCCAAAGCACCTCTTCTACCAATTCCACGGCCAGAAAGACGGCACCCCCGTCATCTTCATCCACGGCCTCGGCGGCTCGTCCTCGTACTTCACGCCCCTCTTCGATAAGCTCGCCCCAACGCACGCCCTCCACCTCACAGACCTCGAAGGCCACGGCCTCTCGCCCACCTCCGCCCTAAGCAGCCTGACAATCACCTCCCTGGCCAACGACATCCGAGACGTCTACACCCTCGCCACGAACTCCCCTAAACCCGCCACCGTAATCGCCCACTCAATGGGCTGCCTCGTCGCGCTGAAACTCGCCCTCGACACACCAGACCTCGTGGAAAAACTCATTCTCCTCGGCCCCCCTCCCTCTCCCTTGCCGGAAGCAGGAAGCACCGCGTCCTTTGCGCGCGCCGAAACAGTTCGTGCCCAGGGCATGCTCGCTGTAGTCGACGCCATCGTAAACGCAGGTCTCTCCGCCAAGACGAAGTCGTCCAACCCGCTCGCTGTCACAGCCACAAAGATCTCCCTTCTAAGTCAGGACCCGGAGGGGTACGCGAAGGCGTGCATGGCTCTTGCGCGCTCTGCGGAGGAGACGCTGGATGTCGAGAGGATAGCAGCCAAGACGCTGATTCTCACCGGTTCGGCGGATGCTGTTTCGCCGCCGGCGCTGTGTGAGAGGTATGGGGGGAGGATTCCGGGCTCCGAGGTTGTGGTTCTGGAGGATGTGGCGCATTGGCATCTTTTTGAGGATGTGGAGGGGGTTAGGGGGGCTGTGTTTGGGTTTTTGGGTGTGTAGATTTGCATTGTTGGTAGATATAGATGGAACATGCTATATAGAATAGAGTCTGTTAGTTTCTTAAGGTTCTGTCTGGACAGATTTGCAGTGTAGATATCTGGCTTACCCCGTGACTCTTTCGAACTTCTGCATTGCATACCTAGAGCGCCCACGAAGTCGGCCGCCATTATTCGTCATCATCACGCATAGATACTTCATTGACCCGTAGATGAAAAGCTAAGCAACCCACTCAACAAACCGCTTCCACCCCCTCCCCATCCCCTCCGGCTCCATATCACCCCGCGTATAAACATCCGTTTCCAAATCGACCTCTTCCAACCTCACAACCCTCGTCCGCTTCACCACCTTCCAAGCAACAAACATAACCAGCATAATCGGCAGCTCCACATAAAAGCTCACGAAGCTCACCCCGTCAAAGCTCGGACTGAAACAGCTCCACCCTTGCACGAGCACGATAACGATATTCAGAACCACGCACGCCCATGGACCGAATGGGTACGTGGGGTTCCGGAAGGGGAGGAGGTGCGTTTTGTTTTGGGTTTTCAGGGCGCGCCGGAAACGGATGCTTGTTATGCCGATGGAGATCCAGGAGAGTTGGTTTGAGACGCCGACGATGCTGGACGGATATTCTTTAGCATGTTTCATGATGGGTAGGAGGCGGAAAGGGAAAGGCGAGCATACTTCTGCAACCAACTCCAAAGCTGCCCAGCCCCAATCTTACTCGAGCCAAAGCAAAGCCCGCTCACGGCACTCGTTGCAAGCACCGCGATCCAGGGGACATGGTTGCGGTTCAGCGTCCCGAAGAACCCCGGTGCGTGGCCTGCTACGGAAAGCGTGTAGAGCAGCCGCACGCCCGCGAAGAGCGCGTGGTTTCCGGCGGATAGCACGGACGTCAGGATCACGGCGTTCATGACGGTCCCTGCGGCTTTTGTGCCCGTCATTTCGAAGACGAGGGTGAAGGGGGAGGTTTTGACGGTCCCGTCGTTGAGCGAGGGGTAGTTGTATGGGATGTTGAGGCCGATTATTAGGGAAGAAAGGATGCTATGACGAATCGTCAGGATAAAACAGAGTAGGGGGATGGTGGGTACCGAGTAGGGTAGAGGACATACTAGAAAATGAGAATCCGCCAGAAGACGTTGAGGACGACTTTTGGGAGAGTCCGTGCTGGGTCTTTGGTTTCGCCTGCGGTGATGGCGATGGATTCGGTGCCGCCATCTGTAGATGAATATTAGCCTGGTCTTCAGATATAGTTGTGGAAACTTACAGGCAAATGCAGCCGTTACAAAGACGGATGCGAAGCCACCGATACCTCCAACGAAGGGAGCGTCTGGGAGATGCCAGTTCTCGCCGCCGATATAGTGGCCACTCTCATTTCCGCCGCAATTGACGACTATGCCTAGGATGATGAATACGATGATTGTGACCACCTTGAGCACGCTCATCCAGTACTCGACCTGAGAGCCGCATTAGCTAAGTACCTAGGAAGTTCTTGACCGAGACAAGACATACCTCTCCATATACCTTCACAGCGAACAGATTCAGCGCAATCAATACAGCCCAGAAGACCAAGCTAAACGCCCAGCCCGGAAAATCGTCTGACTCGGTCCAATACTGCAGCACAATCTGCAGTGCAACGAGATCCGATGCCGTTGAAACCGCATCATTGAACCAGTAGTTCCAGGTCAAAGCGAACCCAAACGCATCGTCAACAAATCGCCTATACAAGTCAGCCCTAATAATCAATTTGAAGCGGCGTACTGTGGGTCAATGCTCACCCAGCAAAAGTGCAAAAGCTCCCAGCAACAGGCATGAACGCCGCCATCTCACCCAAGCTCAACATCGTCAGAAAGACAATGCCGCCGGAGATCGCATACGCAATGAGCATCGACGCCGGACCACCTGTCGCAAGCGCTTTGCCCGTCCCGAGGAATAGACCTGTCCCAATTGTGCCGCCGATGGCGATCATTTGGACCTGCCGGGCGGAGAGGCCGCGCTTGAGTCGGTCATGTTGCACATGCGCTTGGTGCTCGTGCTCGTGCTCGCGATCGGGCTCGAAGGCCGGTGTGACGGCGGGCTGTTTGTCCATGGTGATACAGATATCTATGAAATTATCTGCATATCAGGAGATACCGATACCGATAGAGAAATCTGATGGAGTTAAGCACCGCCCAGCATGCTTGGCTAGGCTTGACGCGCTGGTCTGTGCAAATTTGCGCCCTGGATTGCGCCTTCGTTTTCTGTGTGTCATGGTTTCCCCACGTTATATTGACAGGTTGCGATATCCACCTGGCGCCAGTTGGTGGATATTCCCTTGACTTCGCCCTAACACCTTGAGTTGCCTGTGGTTCAAATGTGTGCTGAGCCAGGAGAGTGCCATCAGGGTCGATGAGAGTCCTATGTTGAGAGGTATGGATCGTGGCTGGTATTCTCATCCTTGTACTAAACATCCACCGAAGGGGGGCGACGGCTGATCAAATTTTGAGGGCTTCAGCAATGCCTATCGATTATTCTAAATCAGCTTGAGTTGCCGGCACCAGAATAAACGAGTTGGGCTTGATGGTTTGTATCGAGGACGGTATTCGAATCGTTGCTGGTGCTAGGAAAATTGAGAGAGAGACGGCGAGCGATTATGCGGGATGAAGAAATTCATTGGCTACCTTTGTGTTGTCTGCCTGGCTAATTTGGATATAAAAGGGCTGAAGCGTTGGCACATGGAAGATGTTGGAATTGGTCATAATGGAGGAGAAAGGTTGAGAGCTGGCAAACAGGAAGTTGCAGAGCATCAACGTTGAAAGGGTGATTTTCCGGGGTTTGCTTTTAGAGAGGCAAGAGTGCTCAGCATGCAGGAGTGCCGTCTGTCTGTTCTCAGCGGATTTGGTCCTTTTGTCTCAACCTCTTCCACTCTTCCGCCCACCTGCTTTCTCTCTCTATCTTCTCTCTCAAGCATTGCCCAGGTCTACTAAGATCGTGATATGGCTGCCTCAAGATTCATCTGCGCCAACTGGGCTAATGCCCACAACTCCGACTGCAGCAAAGAAGGCAGATCCGCTTGTGAAAAATGCCTTCTTGTCGCGGTGAGTACAAACCATTTCCAGTTTCAGCACAGCACCTGCTTGTTCGAGCGCCTTCCATGCCGCCACTATTGACATCGTTGACTCCAGTACTGCGGTCGCTCATGCCAAACAGCCCACTGGCCTCAGCACAGACTCGATTGTCGCTCCCCCCTCAACGAGACAACCTGGCTGCCAGACTGGGCCCAGGGGCAGCGAGTACCTTCGTTTGTGGGCAGAGGCGTGTCACCTGGAGGGACCAAGTATTTCTGGGGCGATGTGCCCGCAATCGACGTTGTTCAGCTTGACCGCAATGAAGGGGATGGTTACGCCGATGAGCTGCGACTGTTGTTCCCCGGTACGTACTTTGCGCTATACGATGGGTTGATAGACTAAGAGTATTTTCGTAGCTTCAATGGACCTCCGAAACATCGTCAAGACCATTGCCCAGCTTCCCGCCAGATACAAGAAGCCTATCGAAATCACTATCAATAATTCAGACATCGATATCGTCGCACGCAATGTGATTCTACTCCTAGTTTCTGTCAGTGTCCAAAACGTTAGCAAAGCCGTCGACTGCATCATCCACCTCTGGTACTCTGCTCTCATACGAGAGTCAGACCTGGATATTCTCCGGACCCAGATTCGGCCCCTCATCGAACCGGTCTGCAAGAATATTGAGGAACGCAAGTTCGAGGGTTTCGTTAAACAGACGTTCAACTTTGGTCAGCGCTCTTTCACGATAGTACTTCATTCCTTGTCTTGGAAACACGTACTGTCTTGCCTGGATGTACCAGCTGGCTTAACTGCTGAGCGGGCCCGAGAAGTTCGTAGAGCAGTCACCATCGGTGGACTCCCTAGGGACAATCAGCAACTATTTTTGTACTGCCAGGGTCCTTCTCAACGACTGGCGCACGAGAAGTTTCGCGACGACGGCCTGCTCCTCCCATTTGAGTATCCTCGTCATGAGTTCCGATTCCCCAACCCGTAAGTCGTCAGAGTGAGATAGCTTGCCACAAGACTAACGAGCCATAAGGACAATATTCCAAGGTCATATCTTGTGGCGCCTGAAACCTGATGCGGATCCCCTTTGTTCGTGGTCGTCTGAGGAAGTCGCTACTATGCACATGGGGCCTGTAACAGCAGACTTACACGGCAGGCTCTTCTTCTATCTACGCGAAACGCTCCGCGCGTTCGTCCTCCGACTAAGGAATACGAAGGTATCGTGGAAAATTTATCAGCTCACTACTATGGACCTGATTGGTAAACTTAGCCCAGACTCATTCACTAGAATTGAGGTACAGTCCAACGCACAGGTCTTTCTCATGAACATACTAATACATCTGGCGACACTTAGGCAGCGAACCTCATCGGCCCAGACTATTATGGCGTCAACAGAACCCTAGTCATCATGACTGACTTGCTTCAACCGCCAACCGAGAACCCGCATGCAACTCTAGTGACCTTTTTCCCGCATGCCGTCGAAGACAATTTGACAGACGCAGACAACCTTCAAAACCCCGGTCCGCGAAGTGACGCAATTAGGCGGGCCGTTCAAACCTACCTGCCCTTTACACGTCTTCCAACCTCGGAAAACGATCCTGATATTCTTAGACGCCAGATTGCCTTGAAGGTCATTGCTACCTGGGATCATGTCTGGGATCGGTAAGTGCCACACAATCGGTCACATCAAACCTCCCTCGAATCCCGCAAAGGGGTTTCATCAAGTTGAAACTCTTCAGTATAGAGGAATGCTTACCTAGCTGATGGAGCAGGGTCGTAATAAGGCACCAACTTCGCGAAGCCGCTGCATTTCTCGGCGTTAAAATGAAAGACGAGCACACCATTGTCGAGCAGTGGCCGCAGCAGCTGAAACTCCGTCCTGGCCAGCCAGGCGCCAAGGAGGAGTTTGAACGGCATTTGGCCGATGGTATTTCTAACAAGCTACGCTACGTTGAATGGGTACGAGTTCATCCTCAAGATGTCACTTCTCACCCTGAGCTCGATGGTACTCGGCTAGCTGCTGAGCTCCGCCGGCTTCAGGAGATTGTGAGGGCGAAGAGAAGCCTGACTTAGGCCAGTGGGCCTAGTATACCGCGTGCCCTAACAGAGTTCAACTTGGCATCAAAAGACCAGTATTTCAGGTTGGGTTCCAATGCGATTTGTGCTCATGGAAGACTAAAATAGCGGGAGAGAATGAATAAATCGATAGATCTAGTCAATGCATCTTCTTTGGTTCTGTAATATGCCTATTCCATTGCTCGGATGCGTCGTGCGAGATGTAGTCCTTCGGTGGACTGCCTGCCCTCTCAACTGAGAAGGGTATTGTAGTTGGCCGTCCTTAGGTAGCTGGGCACTTGGTGTGTCCTTCCCTTCAGACTCGGCAAGGGAGAGCATCATGAACCTAAGCCGCCTAGAGTTATCAAGCGAGAATAAACGATAGTCCCTTCTCACCTCCCATCATTATCAATGCGTCTATTATGCGCTGATGGCTTCGGCTATGGGAAGCCTTCTGAGTTGGACAAGAGAGGATAGGATGTGGTAAATCCGCAGCCATCTGATCCAGATGAGGTGCAGTAACCTGTATAGATGTATGTCTCTTTCCTCCCTCCACCACCGCGCAAATACACATAGCCAACAAGCCACCACAGCAATGATAGATACGTTATATAGCCAGAGTCGTAAATCATAAAGCCTCAAGCAGGGTATACCCCGCCGCCGCCGCCGGAAAGTCCAAAAACGGCCGAACCTCCTCAATCCCCAGACTCTCAAGATAAATGCAAACAGCAATACACTCCTGCCTCACCCGCCCCTCAACCCACGGCTGCCACCGCGACACCGAACACATCAGCCCCATCCAATACGCCAGAATCACCAGCGCGCGCGGATCCCGCTCACGGCAAAGATTCACAAACGCCGGCTCGATCCGCCCCATCCACGTCGTGCACTGTACTGCATTCTGCGCGTTCGCCTCGAGCGCCAGATACGGCGTTAGCAGCTTGATGGGGTACCAGTACGGACTGGTGGCCTCGGTCGTGTCGTCGGTGATACCGCACAGGTCCGCGAGTTGTTCGTGCAGACCTTCGCGGCCCTTTAAGATTTCGTAGTGGAAGAGCTGGCTTTCGGCCGCGTTGCTCTGGCTGAATGGTTCGCCCCATATACTGCCCGGGACGTATTGCGCGGCCATCTTGAGGATGCATGCTAGGCCGCCCTGAATGGCTAGCCAGTTTAGGTCGCTGCTGCGGCCCGTGAAGACCCACGAGTCTTTGATTTCGAAGTTCGCGGGTGCTAGTGAGGTTACGCCTATGAGCATGCAGGCTGAGATCAGGGCGGAGACATTCTTCTCCGTGATTGGGTGCTGGAGGGCAGAGGAGTAGAGGCGTAGAGCGCGCTCCCAGAAGTAAGCCTCGGCGAGTTCGCGGGATTCGTTGACGCTGCCGGGCGAGAGGCGGTTCATGTGCAGGATGCCGCAGCCCATGATCGTGTACATGAGGTATGTGCTCTTTGCCAGCGTTAGCAATGTGAGTCAAGAAAGTAAGAGGTGGTAAAGGCAGACGCACATCAAACGCAACATGGACCATCTCCCTCTGCATCACGCGCTGGATATGCGGCGCCGCAAAAACCGTCTCCGTCGAGCAGGTCAGCATGAACCGGAAACAGTTGACTGACAGATGCAGGACCGCGTCGGGGTTCCCCATGGCGCGGGGTGCAAAGGCTAGGTCGTTTCCTAGTGCGCCTCGGACTTGATTCACCATGTCTGAGATGGATAGGGATGCCAGGGTGTTGTTTGGTGGTGTCGATCTGCTTGTGGTGAGACTGTTGGGGGTGCTGCTTCCGCTGGCCGATGAAGGTGGTGATGAGCTCTGAGCGTATATACATTGGGCTCCGTAGTTCTCGCATCTTAGGCAAGCTGGTTTGCGTTCATCGCACTGGCCAGGTGAGCAATAAAGAAAATAACGTACTCTGTACAAGGGAAGCTTACTTTAACCCGTCGCCCCTTGCAAACAAGACAACCATTCCTCGACTTTCTATGCGCACGCCGAGCATGATAAATAGGCTCGGCCTGTCTATCAGGGAGCGTCACGCGGAATGTGCTCTGGAAAGCGCGCTGGGACGAGACGGCCATGGCGCTGCTGTCTGAGTCGGACCTCCAGTCTCCGCCACAAATACATCTGCGTTCGGCGTTTAATATGTCAGAAAGAAAAAGCGAAGCAATCGGCTCTCCGTGCGGGAGGCTCTGGGCTTATATGATGACATCGCAGGATATGCAAATGAAATGAAATGGAGGGAGGTTGAGGCTGAATACGAGCTCATCGCCCCAATTGTCCTACCCACACGTGACGGCGCCGCGGGGCGGAGTTTGATGCCTGAGGCAGACAACTGTCCGGTGGCTATGCTTGCTTTTCTTGAGCCCTGGTTATCTGCATCTCATAGGATGATTCTGGGCAAGGATCAATAGAGACACTCGAAATCTGCAGCTTACCTGCGTAATGGTTATAGTAAGTGTAACGGTGGCGGAGGCTGAGTGAAATCGGGCAACGGGGCAAGCCACCATATCCTCCGTAGGCAGCGTTGATGAACTGGTTCAGGTATGCAAGTGGCTTTCTGCTAGGCTCACTTGAGTGGCTATGGCCGCTATGCCTAGCTTTGCGAACCATGGTGAAAGGCTGATCGACTACAATCAAGCATAATAATAGGTATTGGACCCATCGGTTCGTCCCGCTTGGGCGAGGTACCACCCTTGCTGACATCTATCGCACTATGTCTGTGTCTTCCATCGAGTTTCATTTTCTGAGAAGTTGCAAGTTTCAATTTCTCACAAAAGCCATGCTGCCAGAGGATTCAAACAAAAATGACTCTCTGACATCTGAGAGGCTTTGACCTCCTACTGAGTCATCTCGCCCCATAGTCCATACCTGCGGGGACCGAGAACGGTTAGCATAAGTGGATTTGTCTCCATACCGAATCTCAGATAGCAGGGCCTTGAGATCATGGATCGATTAGTTTGACATCCTAGTGGAAAAGGCATTATATCAACTTCAAAGCGGTGATGGAGTGGTCTCCGTGCTTGAGATGAGGCACGTGGTGGTCAGTATATTATGGGCCTTTCCTGCATACTTGCAGCATCAACTTGCGTTGAATTTCTCAACCTCTCGCTTAGTATTTTCTATAATCTTGTTAGAATATGGCCGCAGACGTTTCAGCGCACTTAACATACCTCCAATGGCAACCCAGCTACAGCCATACGCGGCCATATCGCAATTCCCAGTTCATCGGGCGCAGAAGGCCCAACAGAAAACAACAGCAAGCCGACACCAACTTGGTGTTCCGCGTGGCGGATCATCCAGAGACAATAAGAGATGTCAGGGGACTGCCTAGGTTTGATCTCGACACCAATGGTTTCGCTTACACGAGATGCGGTCCGCCGGCTCTCACAGAGGCATGGATGTATTCGGATCCAAAGAAGATTGAGAATATTTTTCTGCCAGAGTGCGAGGACATCTTGAGAAGGGAGGTCGAGGGGGCGGACGAGGTGATGATTTTCGATTGGAAGGTGAGCAGTAGCATATCATGTTTGGTGGATGGTTAGTTGCTGAGCTTCTCATGAAAAGATCAGGAAGCGAAAAAGTGCAAAGGACAGACGAAGAAGGAACCCCAATTTGCAGGGCTTTGCCCGGCAGGTCCATATTGGTAAGACGCACATCAAAACAGCGACGATTTCTGCTGACAGTATCGGTAGACACGCTTCTGACTCGGGACGAGCTGGGAATGCCTGTAATGGAGCGTATACGGAACCATCTTCCACCGGAATCTCGACATCTTCTCTCGAGGCGAGTCCGGCTAATCAAGTGAGTACCAAGGTCCAGTCCGCAACCTACTAAATTGTTTCTGCCGCGGAGAGCTCAGCAGCTAGATCCAGTGGGTACACAGATCAAATACTTGTCGCGGCGCTGACACAAGAAACAGTCTCTGGCGGCCCATAAGCGGTCCAATCGAGGATCACCCCATGGCCGTATGCGACAGACAAACGTCGGACACATCCTCGTTGATCGAAACCGATATGATCCGCGGCGAGTATACCGGCACCATGCTGTATCCGCAGTACGAGCCGAACGGTTCATGCCAGTGGTATTATATGAGTCGACAGGACGTGGAGGACGTGCTCTTGTTCAAGGGGCTTGATTCGGAGGAGGGTTCTGTCAAGTGTAAGTCACTGTGCCCTTTCAAGTCTGCTGAATGCAGAAGGCAACGATGGAAATGAGATACTGACCTGCCTGATTCGCCGCAGATACTCCTCACACCTCGTTTACGCCATTAAAGAACCCAGGCTCTGACAGTCCGCCGTCGCGTCCCAGGGTCAGCGTTGAGGTGAGAGCACTGGTCTTTTCGCAGCCGGGGTGAGGAGAGGCATGATGGAGCTGCACGTGGGATGCCAGCCTGTAAGGCAAAGTGACTGCCTAAGGCCATGAAATTCTCCGTTTGCTTAATTAGTTTCTGGCCCTGGCGAGGGAGTCGTCTTAGCTAGTTCAGTGACTTCAACCATCTAATCATTCAAGAATATGCATCTGGCACAGCAAATGTTGCGTCCTTGTTGAATTTTCACAGTCGATCAACGCGTGAACGTGCCTCTCAATATTCTTCTAACGCTGCTCAAAATGCGGGCTGAAGACGGTTTCCGGAAGAAGGCAGTCGTTCGAGTCCGATGCGTCCTGCTGGTACACAGGGCTGTGTATGATGCAGAGCAGAATTGTCCTCAGCCTTGACGGGTTCGCTATTTGGAAGGGCGATGGATGGGTGCAAAGGGGAAAGAGCCTTTGACAAAGGTTCCCAAGCCCACTCGCTGCAAATTCGATATAAAGGCACGCCATGGATGAGATAAGAGATAGATCAGTCAAGGTAAGTATTCTCCGTCTAAATCGAGGCATTCTACGGCCCCTAACTCTGGGGAACATGGATCACAGACCGCGTCTTCAGCAACTTATTATCTTTGGGCGCAATCTCCGAATGCTCAGGCACCATAAGCACCACCCAGGAGGTCGTCGGAATACACACTACAAACATTACAAAAGCAACAATGAGATTAACCATCGGCGAGACCTCGACAGCACCAATCCCAAACGCAAGACAGGGCCCCACGCTCTCAAAGCACCGCACAGTACCAACTGTCAGAGTAAACGTCTCTAGGTCATCATGAAAGGCACCAAGGAGCCAGTACACAAAGATATAATGCGACTCATTCACCATTTGGAAAAGCACGTTGACCGCGAATCAGCGCCCAAAGTTCAGCTGCACCCAGTCAATTGTGGGATGGCTGTCTTCGTACATTTTCTTATTCACATATTGTCATCCGAGAAGCGCGAGCATGATAACCGCGAAACTGAACCATGTTATCCTCGCAAGCTTCGGCCGGCTGAAGTACTTTGTGTCGAAGACCCAGCCCCAGAACAGGGGTCGGGTACGTGCCATTCCAGTTGAATCTGATTATCAAGGATGGGGATCAAACGCAAGGTATGCTTTTTCTTGCCCTGCGCCCAGAGTATGCAGAACTATCCATGGATGGCCTTTTGCTTCGTTGGATCGGGGAGCCTCGGGTCTCGCCATCTTTGACGTTCAATGATAGCTGCATCGAAGAGCCGATGAGCTGACCGAGTTCACACAGTCCAAGCCAGATTCCAGCTGTTCAAGTCAGCATTCGTTCACTTCGACGAATCTTAGGAGGAAGCATGCTGAATCTTCGTCTATCCTAACCCCACCATACCCCAGCGCAATGGCACCTCGATTGACGATAGCGCAGAAGCCACAATACCGCAAGTGACGCCTCCAAAGAGCACAATCCACTCCGTGCCATACCGGTTGTTGGCATCCAGCGACGCCGAATATGGGGCGTATCCCAGTGTGTCGAGAACCAAGACCCGTCGAAGGGCGTATCGATTCGCGAGGATAGAAAACAACGGGCAATCGAAGACCACGATACCACGGGAAGGTCAAGTTGTTGGCCCCGTTGACGAGGTAGCGCTTTTGCTGCCCGCCAGAACATACCAATGGAGCGTGTGCATACAGTTCCCTCCGCCAAACAACCCACATAGCGCCGTCCAGACATTGATCGCCGCCCAATTGGGGGATGATGCCGCGAGCAATGTCACGATCGGGACTCCGAATATCAACAATTGCCACACCATCTTGCGGTCCAGAATATCGGCGATGAACCCGCACGCAACGGCGCCCACGAACAGGCCGGCGTACAGGAACGCCAAGAGAAGAGTCTGGTATTTCGGTCCAAATTCTTTAGCAGCATTGGGCATTATAATCGACATCGAGATCAGAAGCATCTGCAGTGGAACTCTCCAGTCAGCTCCATGTGCTTTTCGGTGGGGGACTCCGTAGGGATGGGTCGAGTACCTGGTCAACGAGGCAGCCAAACCCACACGAGCAGAGAAGCTGCCACTGGTATCGACCCATTCCGATGGCCTCGATCGCCTGGTCGACGACGAGCTGATCGCTGGCTAGAACGTCCAACGTGCCTTGCGTTGTGCTCCGCATGGAGTGACAAGCATCCAGGCCCACGCCCACTTTGTCGGACCCGTTTCCATCAAGCCGTTCGGTCATTTTGATTGTTGAAAGCAAGTTAGCACATGGAATGGGATGTAAGTGAGTACACTGATCATTTAATGTGGGCTGGCTTTCCTTATCTCCTCCGCTTACTGTCTTTCTCTTTCGAGATAGGGACGACCTCGATCGCACCTGCAGGTATCAAGCCCGGGGAACGAGCCGATCCAAGCGGGGAGCTTCCAGATATTGGTCTCTCTGGTAGACATCGCAACTCAATACCCAAGAGACAATACCCCTCCAAGTTATCTCCCTCAGTTACTCAGTCATCATGTCGTCCGTCGATACGTATTTCCTTCCGCCCACTCCTCATGCGCCCAACAACTTACTCCCTGTCCTTCATTACCGGAGTGTCCTTGTGCCGCCACTGAGTAAGGAGTCGGCTACATAGTTCCTTACGGCGAACAAATGGGAGGAGATGGTATGCTGCGATATGGACTTCGAGATCCGGCCCTGGATGGTTACTGATAGCCACAGAGAACATGGGGCCACATCCCAGTCCGCCACTTCCACCCAAATAGTCACGAATGCTATGGTACCGTACACTCTCAAGCCCAGGAGTCGTGAGCCCAAGCTGACAACAGACCCAGGAATATTCCAAGGCTCGTCAAAGCTCCTCCTTGGTGTCGGCGGCGGCGATGAAACCGGTAAGCTCGAGGTAGCTGTCCGAGCCGGCGATGTAATTGTCCTTCCGGCAAGGACGGCACACAGTTGCGTCGAGAGCAGCGAGGATTATCGGTACATTGGTGTATATCCGGAGGTACGGTAACGTCGATGCTCCGTGAAGTATTGAAGTATATCTGATACCGGACACAATGTCCACGGTGGCGGAATGAGATGGTAAGCAAGCCGGTCGACCTGGCTGTACTCTGTTAAGAGACGAAGAGGGTTGCCGAGCCTGAGGCGGATCCTGTCTATGGTGTTGCAGGGCCGCTGGTGCAGCTCTGGCGGTGGAATGAGAAGGCGAGACTATAAGTGCCTCTTTGGGCAGATCGATAGTGACCAGAATTTGTCTTTCCCGCATCCGGATGTCACCATATCCAGTACCTAGGCACCCCGTAGGGACATATAAACAATCCGGCCGTGTCCAGTTTATGCTCAAGGACGGTGCTGATAAGTTGAGAGGGCGCAATTTGCCTGGTATCATCTACCCTAATCTACCTCGTAGGCCTTCTTCTGCAGGATACAGCACAAGGAGTTACTCGCCACAGTCTCCCCCTGTTCAAGCAGGTGCTCCCTCATCCGCGCACACCAGTGCGTCTGGATAAACCCCCATAGCGGGATTTGCATGGCCTCAAACTCGCGTTGTAGCTGCGGGACAAATCCCTCCAGCTCCTCGATAAACGCGTTCTCCTCTTCATGGATCTCGGCTGCGTCGTCCTGGTCAAAAGGTTGCACCTCCACTAGCTTATAGCCGGAGTCACGCTCAAAGCCATAGCACGTGTGCGTGAGCTGGATGTCAGTGAAAGTAATGAGACGAATGATCTGGTTTGATATGGTGGGTGCTATCTGCGGAGCATCGAGGAGCATTTCAAATGCGGTTTGAGCCCATTCCCAAGGATTATTTTCTTCGTCATCAGGAGGCTCATGATAATGAACGTGGATGATGTATCGCAAGCCCAAGTGTAGAGGGCAAGACCCTGAACGCAGACAGAAACATGGAGGTCCGACTTGCTTATCGTCAATGGCAACATGCGGGATATCAGCGCAGTGTAATATAGACGCCGGCGTGGGGAGAGAAAGTATGTCTTGGATAGTTTCGAGGGGTTCATCGAAGCCGTTGAGTAAGGGCGCCCGTAGACGTCCGGCTAATCTGGCAGCGAGATTCAGGGCAATGATATGGCGCGCTGGTAATCGGTCATCTGGCCGCTCGTTGTCAAGACTCGCGCCCTTGTCAACCAACCATTGCGCTCCTCCAACATTGCGGCAGATGCTATCGTACGGAGAAAAATCGAAAGGGGACACGGTCAACATCACCGGCGTGTATCCTTGATCATCACGGCTGTCCATGTCTCGGAATCCAGCTTCATATAGGCGCTGCATCTGGCTTACCGTCAAGTCATTGTTGTGAAATACAGAGCAGTTGTCGGTGTAACGGAGGTTTTCATCCATTTGAACGCCGCAAGAGTTGAGCTCCGCATATGCCTCCGCTGCTTTCCGGTCAAGCCACTGACCCTCTTGTATTCCGAGACTCGCTTGGATGTGAGGCGGCAGATGTGTCTTTACGAGCTCTGAAAGACGCTCGGCCTGCGATAGAAAGGCAGTGAATAAATCTCTCTCCAAGTGCACTGACTTGGATGCGAAGATATGGGCTGGAGTCACCGGAGCTCCAGCATTAACAAGCGCTAGTGCAGCTTCCGGCAATTTAAATTGCACTGCTTCATCTAGAAGAAGACTCTTTTCTTCCGCGGAAATAGCCTTCCCAGTCTCGTGCAGGATGCCTATTCCATCTGCCCAGGAAAGGCAGAGCCTGTACAAGAGAGACAAATCACGCTCGTGATTCATTTCCAGGGCACGCTGCAATCGCTCCCTGGAATGGGATAGAATGGCGTCCACAAGGTTTGACACGGCGGATGCTGGAACAGATTAGTCGTCGATGAAATTCGGAATAATAAATCCGTGACGTACTTTCTTCATAATGGGACCACACGCGGCTCAATACTTCAGCTGATTGCCAGTAAACAAGGTATTCATCTTGCACGAGCGCACCAAGCTCTACGAGAGTGATTGCCATCCTCTCCATCATCGGATCGCCCCGATGGTAGTTCCAATTGCAAAGTATCTGGCTCAACGGGGTGTCACTGTAAGAGTTGGGTTCGTTGATGGGACAACCTGCGTTGACGAGATACTTTAGTAGGCAGTCATTTACAGAACCTGGACGCTGGCATGCGACCTAGGGTGCAAATATCAGTCACTGTGGTGTGTGGGATGGCAAGGGACGTACATGCAATAGCGTACGGCCGTCTTCCAATCTGTCATATGGGCTCGCATAGCCCTGGTCAAACGCCAGTTGCAGTTTCTGGACTATGGTGTGGTAGTGCTGTGAGATTTCTTCAGTCGTCGAGTCGAGTGGCGGACAAGTGCGCACAAGCTCAAACCCAGGGGAGTCATCCATAACAATCGACTGAACGCGGAGTGTTGGGCAGACCGAGACACCGTTCCCGCCGGTTATTATAGATATGGTCGCCTCAACAGAAAGCCCGAGCCAGGCGCTGGCGAATCGAAATACCCTTGCTCGTGCTTTTGTCTGTATCCGCCTATGCCGTGGACATGCTCGGGGTAGCCGCAAAGATTCAAGAGAAGATACCCCCATCTCCAAGCAAGTGCAAGTCGCCCTGACAGCAGACCGACGACTCATGCCCTGGGTGGGATATGTAGCCTCTAGCTGTTTTTGTTGCGTTGCGTTGGAAATAGCCAGGGTCTGAGAGCGTCAGAGTTTTGCCCGTACCTGATTCGAGTGACGCGGAACATACCATTCTTCCCATAGTCGAATCAAGCTGGTCCAATCTTGCTCGGACCAAGGTCTCCATTCTCGTGGTAACCTCAGCTTGTCGAGCAATGGCAGAAGCATGTTGTATTTGCAGTCTAATTTACGCATCAGTATGTACTTCAGGCGACAATCCAAACTACTGACGCAAGTAACGCCGTATGTAAGTTCATCTGAAGACCCTGCAGTAAATCCAGCGTCCCGAGCAGTGTATCCTTGTTGAAAGGATAGGTTGCCTTTTTGGCAGAGACACGCAACCTCTCGCCGAGCCCTGTTCCCTGGGCAGTGACAGACAGCTTCGAAATTCGGTCATTGATCTTCTCGACCCATTGTTGATTCTGTAGAATTTTCTCGCGAATATCAGCAGCGACCTTGGGATTTAGCTGGTCAGTTTCGTCGAGCAACGCGGCCAATGATTGAAGAGTAGTCAGGAGGCCGCCAGCCTTAAGCGCTATGGCGTCAACATCCTCATTGCAACCATGTATGTGGCTGCAGTAGTGCACGATGGTCTTGCAGCTCTCGATGCCGAGAGAAATAAGCCCAGCAGCGCTGGCAGCGACTGACAAAGGGTCCACCATCTTCGTTGTGCCTGGAGATCCATGGAGGGTGCATGGGGAATGAACGATGGCGGGGAGATTGGAGGAAGAGAGAGGCTGAATGTGCACAGCCTCGCAGCAACTTGACCAATACAATGAGTACATCCTACTCTGGTCATGTGACTTTATCTTGCTGTCAAATACGGCAGGTGCCCTCCGCTTAGTAATTCAGCCCGGATGAGCTCCGGATCCAGGCAATCTTCGCCATTGCTTTTGCAAACAAGCAAGGATGCTCCATGTCAACTGCTCATGGACGCGTCAAGGCCGCCGAAGCGCATCCGTCAAGCGTGCGAGCAATGCAGGTGAGCTCCCGCGCCCCAGCCGACTTTTCAATGCCGACTGACGCGACCAGACGGAAGAAATCTCGCTGTCCCGGCGAGCGGCCGGATTGCTCGTCCTGCCAGCGACTGGGTCAGGTTTGCGAATATGCTGGCGATGAGGAGGCGGATTATGCCCGGAAGATGGTGCGACAATACTCACCATGAATCGACCAGCTTAATCTCAATACTGATCATGCAGGAACAACGCATCGAGGGCATCGAAGGGAAGATCGATGCGCTGATGGCTTGCTTCAGTAATCAGAACCAGCCATTGCTTCCCTCGCCATCGACGACATTTCAGCCCAGGCAGCCGTATCCTGAGCCGATACCAGAAGCATCTGTTACTCCATCCACGTAAGACAACCGTAATCGCCGTCAATATCATTGCTGACTCTAACTAGCCCAAGGACAGTCGTTCAGAATGCGATACAGCTATTCCATACGTACTGCAATTTCCAACCACTGCCTCTGTTTCACCACAAATCATTCCTCCCCAATGAGAGCCGTGACCAGGAGCTCGTTTTAGCCATGAAAGCACTGGGCCTACGTTTCAAGGGCAATGGCATTGCAGACCCGGAAATTGACCGGCAAATAAAGGACTGGACTGAGAGCTCGAGCCGCATGGTGATGACTCGTGTGGCAGAAGGCTCCGTGGAGCTTTCGACGTTGCAGTCCCTTTGCATCCTTACTCTGATCGACTACACAGCGGGACACACATTGAAAGCGGGCGCGAACATCCGCCTAGCGCTCTATGTCCTACAGAATTTACGGTTTGGAAGTGCCGAATTTACCAATCTGGAGGATGAGCGCGATGAGCGTTTATTGCTGCGCTGGAGTCTCCACATGCTTGCAAATCTCATCGGAGAACCTCCAGCGACAAATCTGAGACCTGTTTACAACGGACATGGCTCTGCCAATGCTAATGAGATGGGTATTGTCGGATGCGCCATTCAACTTAGCGAAGTCTGGGGACTGGCACAGAGCTACGCCGCGGCTGCCATCACACCTGACGCCCCTCCGCCTTGGGCTCCTCATTCCGACTATTCAAGGATCACGTTCCGACATACCGAGTTCGAAAGCGTTACGCCGCTGAGATATCGCCTTCATGAGACCCGCTTGGACGAGCTAACTGGGGCGGAGCTGCAGCGGCAAAGGGACTTTTGGGGCCACTGCTTGTTTTTCCAGCTAATTTTCCATGCGGTCCCTTGCCTTCTAAATCACCCTCTTTTGCTCTCAGCACGGCTGCGGAATTTTCGGCTCACCATGCCACAGTCCTTTATACAGCATTCATACGAACAGATTACTCTGCATGCAGGGTGGATATTGCACTTTATCGATCTCTTGGGGAACAAAGGCTATGAAGTTTCTGACCCAACTCTCGGTCAAGCCGTTGTGATTGTGGCTACCATCTATCTCCAGCATAGCTTCGTAGAGGACGTCTTTTTCCGAGAAAAGGCTCAATCTGGGTATGATAGATGCCTAAAATTTCTCAAGAAAATGGCCCTTCGATGGCCGAACATCGAGAGACAGGTCGACAACCTTGGCAGGTTGAGAAGTAGTATTTCCGCCGGAGACGTACAGAACTCGCGTCAGACATGGTCGGTGAACGTCCGCCTGCTCCGAGATATACTGATCGCTGCCCCACCGAAGCAGACTGCGGCGGATATTCTCGGTCCTGGCCTTGCCATGGAATGTGCGCTTCAGATAGACTCAACTACTCCAGATCCGGAATTTGAGTTGATAGGGTCTGCGGGAATATCAGGTCACAAGACAGTTGCAAGAGAACTAGTCACCTACTATCCGCCCGAGCAGGTTCTACAACCGACGCCTCCGGATCTGTCGGCGTTACTGGGCGAGCCTGGAATGGCCTTCACTGGCTCGAATACTGCATTCCTACAGCCGCAGGACTATGGACGCTTCATCGATAATTGGCTGGACCTTCCCACATAGCATTTGTTATAAACCGACATGTTATGCAATACTACCAAGCTAGACCTTTGTTTCCAGCCTGACAATCGATTTTCCGACAAAACTCCATATCCTCACTCAGTTCAGTCGTCATAATCGGTGTCGGTGTTGCAGGCCATATTTCTCTACCCTGTTTCTCCTCAGCGCGATGATGATTTACGATCAAGTCCTTTACGCTTTGCTGGAAGAACAGTGGACCCTTCTCGTGCTGAGGGTGTAGTTCGCCGTTTACATACACCCCAGCATTGAGATTCCTCTGCGCCGCATTGCACAGGTCCTTGTCTTCCTTTAATACCTGCTTGAATATACTGTCGATGCTGTGGAAGTCTTCATGCGAGGCGTTTATATGTCTGTACACCTCGTACTGCATATACGTTTGTGATGCCGAGATGGGAACGCACCGCATGAGCTTGAAAAAGTGTGGTGACACGGTCATGCAGGCATTCGGAAAATAGAAGGTGCTGATGATTCCCATGCCGTCATGGTCCGGCCGGTCCGTGTTATAATGCTGGATATGGCCAGCTTTGGTTTCGACCCAGTATTTCCCTAGATCGGTATATTGGACGATTCCAGGATGGCCGGTTAGACAATGGTAGCACTGCGGCCGTCAGCCTCTGCGCGATAGAATGCCAAATTTACTGACCTCGTTATAGTTATCTGCCAAAGTCTGCCAGTTATATTCACCCATCATACCCTACGCATGGTCGAACTGGTACTGCGAAAAATCGAACGGCTTCAGACGAGGCTGTTCATCGACGCCGGCGAAGTCATCCTCCCATCGCACAGCTGGCGTTTCCGCGGCATCGAGATTCACCCAGACGAAACCCAGCTTGTCGATGTGGACGTGGATCGAGAACAGGCTATTTTTCTCTTTGTCGAAGCCATCGAGCTCTTGGTAACGAGGTGCTTTGGCAAGCTTTCCGTTGAGTCCATATGACCAGCCTAGACAGTTAACTCTGAACGGTTACCTGCGCGGTGGAAAAACCTACCGTGGTATTTGCATGCAAGGATCTTGACCGTTCTGGCTTCTTCCTCCACCAGCGGATATGCGCGGTGTCTGCAGATATTGTGGAAGCCATTTATCCTGCCTTGTCTGTCAAGGACGAGAAAGAAAGAAAACCCTCCTTCATGAAGCTGTAGGTAGTTTCCTGGCTCGCTAACCTCAGCTGGTGCGAGACAAGCATCCACTTCTTCGAGAAGATGGCACGCCGCTCGAGGCTGTACATAGCTTCGGAACGATACCATGATGATGGAAGTGCAGCATTATCGCTAGGCTGGGATTGTCGGTATCCGAAGAGACGATTCATGATGCAAGATGAGTAGCCAGTTGGCGCAGCAGTAGAGGCTTCGTCTCAGTACAGGCTTTACTTTGAACTCTCGGAGTGGCATCACAATCTCTGTCTTATGGGCCTTATCGCGCCCCCCGTTTTTGCCTGTTTTGGAGAAGTGGTAGCGCACGCCTCTATCCATGTCGGCGGAATGCGCCCCGGATCCGCTCGGTGGAGATAAACCCGACGGGGAGAGTTCCGGACAATTGGGGTTGAAAAATCCCCGGCTCTCGTGTCGTTGTCTCTTCTTATTCTATTCGTCGATAGTAACGCCTTTCTTATCTTCAAAATGACCAACCAGAAGATGGACTCCATTTTGATTATCGGTGCCGGGGTGTTTGGCCTGTCGACAGCGCTCGAGCTGACCAGGAGGGGATACACAAACATCACTGTGCTCGACCGCCATGTCCCGCCGGTTGTCGACGGAAGCAGTGTTGACATTTCGCGCATTATACGTGCAGACTATGCTGATCCCGTCTACGCGCAGATGGCCTTGGAGGCCTACAAGGGCTGGACGAGCACATACTCCGACTTCTACTACGAGTCCGGTTTCGTTTTGATATCCGAGACCGCCTCCAACCCGTACATTGAGAAGTCAAAACAGAACATCCTTGACAAGGGCGGTCGTGTCCGTGAGTTCTCTAATATCAGACAGATGCGCGCTCTTTACCCCGGTATTGAAGCCGACCTGCCATCCGCGCAGGGATACAACAACCCCGTCGGAGGATGGGCGGACGCAGCGGGAAGCATCGGACGTTTGGCTTCCCAGTGTAGCGTTGCGGGCGTATCCTTCATCACCGGCCGTCGTGGAACAGTACATTCACTACGTAGGTCCGCTGATCGTGTCGTTGGCGTCAACCTTGCGGACGGAACACACCTCCTCGCGTCGCAAGTCATCCTCGCCACAGGCGCATGGTCAAACCGCCTCATCGATCTCTCGCACACTGCATCCTCCTCTGGCCAACCCGTCGGCTTCATCCAACTCACCGCTGATGAGGCCGTCAAGTTTGCTAAGACGCCTGTCATGATCAACATGACATCCGGCGTGTTCTCTTTCCCGCCCACACCTGGAACAAACATCTTGAAGCTCGCCCGCCACGGTTACGGCTTCGCCACTGAAGTCAAGTCTGAAGCAACCGGTCGCACTATCTCAGGCCCCAGGCGAGACTCCAGCAATGCAGCTTCTGGATTTCTACCTGACGACGCGGATGCAGGCCTCCGAGATGGCTTGAAGAGTCTTTTCCCCAGCTTGGCCGATCGGCCTTGGATCAACCGCAGGCTGTGCTGGTACACAGACACTCCGACTGGAGACTTCATCATTGACCGTCATCCAGCATTGGAAGGCCTTTTTGTTGCTACGGGCGGTGCGGGGCAGTACGTTCTTACTCTATACCTACGTTTTGACTGGGTGGCAGACTAACATTGATCCAGCGCATTCAAATTCCTCCCCGTCCTAGGTAAATACGTTGCCGATTGCTTTGAGGACCGCGCATCCAACGAGCTGCGCCAGAAATGGAGGCTGAAGGCGCCTGAGAAGGAGAGTGTAGGTGGTTCGGTGGTTATGTCTGGAGACGGCAGCCGCGGAGGACCGCCTCTGCGGAAGTTGTCGGTGTTGGAGCAGTCGAAGTTGTGAGCTGTATACCTACTGAGTAGAGATTGGGAATATAGAAAGACCGCGACCAAGAGAGGCGCTTTCGTCGTTGCTTATCGGAGGATTCGGAGACGGGGAGAGATCCGGATGTTTTCCCGCACGGTGATTGACGTCTGAGATAGATGATAGCGTGATAGAGATAAATAGACGCAGAAAATATCAGGGGTGAGAAGAGAATAGAGAACTTTCTCTGCATATCCAATAAGCAAGAGACATCACCATGGTACAAGCTCAACCCTCCAAGCGTCTGCGGGTGACAGTCATCGACGCCGGGTTCGTCCAAAGTCCTTCATTCACCTCCACCACCTCCTTACTCAATGCAAGTCTGACAAACAAGCCAGAGTCTCTGGCATCCTCATGGGCATAAAGATCCTGCAACAAAAACACCTTCCCCAACATATCGACTTCCACATCTACGAGAAGTCCCCCGAGATCGGCGGGACCTGGTTCGAGAACCGCTATCCGGGCTGTGCCTGCGATGTCCCCAGCCATCTCTATCAATACAGCTTTGCGCCGAATACGGAGTGGTCTATGTTGTGCGTATCCTTGCATGCAAGCGATTCTGGACTTGGTTTGGTCCCAGTGATGCTGACTTTTGGTGATTAATAGTTACGCAACATCATCCGAGATCCAATCGTACCTCAAAGCCGTCGTGAAGCAGTACAACCTCAACCCACATATCAGCCTCAACAGCCCCGTCATAATTGCAGTCTGGAACCAAGAACGGGGAACCTGGACCGTCACCGTCCAGAGCCAGAACCAGAACCACGGCCCGAGAACCCTCGACTCAGAAATCCTCATCAATGCCGGCGGGAGCCTGAATCACCCGCAGATGCCTGATTTTCGCGGACTGGACACATTCGCCGGACCGGTACTGCATACCGCGGCATGGGATGATACCGTTGATCTAGCCGGGAAACGAATCGCGATTATCGGCGCCGGTACAAGTGCCGTGCAGCTCTTACCGGAAGTCCAGAAAGTGGCCGAGCACGTCGATATCTATATACGGACACCGTCGTGGATTTCGCCGCCTGTTCCATTGCCGCCTAGTATAAGCAAGGGGCATGTTTACTCTGAAGCTGAGAAGCAGGATTTCCGAGAAGATAAAGAAGGATACCTTGCCATGCGAAAGGGGCTCGAGAACCAATTCAACGGCATGTTCCGGGCCTTTGTGAAAGGTTCTCCGGGGCAAAGGAGCTTAAGGGCGAGGTTTAAAGGACGCATGAAGGAGCTCATTGCCGATTCGCAGCTGTAGGAAAAGCTCATTCCGAAATTCGAGGCTGGTTGTCGCCGCGTTAATCCTGGCGAGGAGTACCTGCTCGCCCTGCAGGAGGAGAACGTGCGGCCTATCTTCGATTCCATTCGGGAGATTATGAGAGAGGGCGTGGTCATGGACGACAACTCAACGAATCCAGGCGAAATCCTGATAGCAGCAACGGGCTTCAACACCTCCTTTCGTTCCCGATTTCCTATCATTGGCCTTGACAGGATCAACCTCCAGGATGTATGGGAGACGAATCCAACCTCGTATTTTGGGATCGCGGTGGCAGGGTTCCCGAATTACCTCATGTTCCTGGGGCCTAATACGCCGATTTCGAATGGGAGTTTGATGGGTGCGCACTACTTCCTTACCTACCCCCTTCTAGAATGCCGTTGGCTTAACAAAAACCCCTCCGGGCCCCCTCGAAGCAACAAGCGCCTACATAACCCGCCTCCTCCTCAAAACCGTCCGCGAAAACATCCACTCGTTCACCATCAAGCCATCCGCCCAAGCCGACTTCAACGCACATACGCAGTCATACATGGGGGACATGGTCTGGACGGGCTCATGCAGAAGCTGGTACAAGAATAACGTCACCAGCAAGATCACCGCGTTGTGGCCGGGCAGCTCGCTACACTATATGCAGGTTCTTGCTGAGGATCGCTGGGAGGATTTCGAGTGGCAGTATACCGGGAATCGGTTTGGGTATTGGGGGAGGGGGATCTCGTGGGTTGAGGACTTGGCTGGGGAGGTGGATTGTCTTGGGAGGGAGGGGAAGGGTGCAAAGGAGGCGAGTGTAGTTCCGGGTGTGCAGGGGGTTGGGGATTTGAGTTTTTATTTGGTGCAGGGGGAGGCTTTGCCGGTTTCTTTGGCTTCGTCCTCGTCTTCGCCTTTGGCCCAAGGCGGGCAAGGGGATGAGGAGAGGGATCGGGATGATGTGAATATGCAAGCTAGGCTTTGAAGCAGGCCTCTAGCATATAATTTCCATAAAGGGAACATCACTCTCCTTCCTCCGTTTATATAGCCATCGAGAACTTCCTCAACAGCAGCATGTATAGTACCGCCTGCCTCAGGGTCCAGAGAAGGTCAACAGATCCTCCAAGCCCTCACTATCCACCTCCTCCCACCCAGCCTCCTGTGCACCACCACCAACAAACCACTCCTCCTGGCTTGTATCACCCTTAAGCACCCACTTCAGCCAATTGACAGCCGCAACGCCAAATGCACCGCCCTCGGGCTCAGCATACGTCCCCATGTGCCCGACGGGGTAGTTCCCAACCCACTTTGGAACGCCAGTAAGAGCGGCGTAGTCGGCCATGCCCTGGGAAGTCCTCATCAGTCTCACCTCTAAAAAGGGTGCAGAAGAACATACATTCTTATACGCAATATCCCGCTCCCCACCCAGAAAGTAGAAAACCGGCTTCTTCACCCCCTTGATCGTCACGGGATCCTCACTCGGCATCCCCAGTAACTCCCCGAAGAATCCCAGGTCCAGAAACCCAGAGTTGAAGATGCCGAGGTACTTCACGCGCTCGTCATCGCGCATCTGGTACGCCTCTAGACCCCCGCAACTCTGTCCCGCGACGGCGATGCTGCTCGTGTCGATTGGGACGTTCGCATATCTACTTGTCTTGTTTGTAGCTTTCTCAACCCAATCCAGCGCGTCTTTCATGAGCTGCACGGTCGTTGTCCCGTGCCCGTTCGGTGCGCCCGATGCAATGGCGAGGAACCCGTATGATGCAATGTTCGTGAGCATGTTTCCGAAGAGTGTGCCGTTGGCGGAGCAGGCGCCGTTGCCCCATATTAAGATTGGGAGAGTGGTATTGCGAGGGGGGTCTTTGGGTAGGTAGAGGGTGTGGTTTGGGAGGGTTGGGTCTGTTGTGTGGGCCTAAGAAGGAGTATGTTAGCAAGGGCTGTAGATTGGATAGGGTATTGGACGATGATGAACAGACTAAGAAGAGGAAAGACGTACGGCATCGTAGGGACCGTTCCCTGCTGCGAGGGTGAGGGTTGCGTGGATGGAGGTGAGGCCTGCGAGGGGCCACTTCATGGTGGGTGAAGCTGGGGTATCTACAAAAAAGAAGAAACTGTGGTGTTTTCTGAAGGTGCGTAGAGGAGATGGCGTCGAAGGTGTGGTATTTATGGCCAAGGCCTCTTAAGACCCTTGAAACCAAACAGACGGAAGCATCTTGCTCAATCCACACCTCGGTCTGGCACTTCAAACCAGGCTATTTCATCGGTAGACGGACCAATATCCGTAAGCCCTACCATGGTCATCCTTGCCTTATACTCGGCACTTGCGATCTGTCGGCATCACGGCGCACCCTCGGCAGATTCGAAACAACCAAGACGTTTCAACAACCCCGTGACGCACAACGATGATCAATTAGTATAGAGCCCGAGACAATTGGACGGGGGAAGCAAGCATGATTCCTTGGCCAAGAATCACGGATCTGTGAGGTCGGTGCGGGGAATTCAAGTTTCCAGGCACTTGGATGTATCTACTCCGTACTTGCAACTTCATGGTCCGCATGATGGATCATTTTTCCTAGATTGAAATGCACATTAATGGATCAGACAGAAAAATGGCAATATGGTTAATCGCTACGGTATTTTCGTAGTGGATTCTGTGCAAGCGAAACAGAAGGAGGCGTAGTGCAGAGAGCTGAATCTTGCCATGCCCTGCGAAAGAATAAAGACTGAAAGACAAAAAGATCGGAGGGGCTTCAACCTCAATAGTAGTACGTGAGACTTCGATATCATAGCTCAAGATACGCCATCCCCATCGCGCTCGGCCCTGCGCCGAACTCCTTCAGTGAAAGCCGCTGAACCTGCTCATTCTTCTCGATATCGAAGACGGTGATGGCAGCATCAGTAGTTCCATTTCCTGGGGACAGCGCATAGACGTGCCGATCCACAACGACAAGATCAATCAGGCCGGGGTCGTCATTCGGAAGGTCGGCCGTCCGCAGAATACTCGCGTCATTCGCATCTAGCTCAACAAGCCTGTTCACCAGAACATCCGTCACAAAGACGCTGTTTGCCTTGTACGAGTACGCGGCCCAGCAGATTGCTTGTTGGCCGGGGACGGTAGCTTTCGCGACAAGCTCGGCTTCGTGCGTATCATCATTGACTTTAAGCACGGCGGCGCCAAAACCAGGATCCGTGACGAAGACAAGGCCTGAAGAAGGAATGACGACAGAGCCGAAGAGTAGATTCGTGCCGTTGGGCGAGCTCCGGATATCTTCTCTTGCCACGGTGGCAGCCGTAGCCGGGGAACAGCCGTAATTGACTGGAAAGACGGAGAAAAAGCCAGTATTGTTGGCTGTTCCGTCTCCCTTGACCGCGGCGTAGAGGAACGCGTCGTCTTCCGAAAATAGGACATGGGAGAGAGTACCGGCTGGGCCGACGGGCGGAGTAGTCTGGTTCAGCTCGAACGGGCGTAACTCGTCAAATGTTCCCAGTCCATGCTTGTTGTAGCTTGTACAGGATATACCGGCCTTTGTACCCGTTGCTCCGACGCAGACGAGACGCCCTTTTGAGGATGCAGCAACGGTGTTGGGGAAGTCGCCTGGGACGAGAGCGGGTTGGCCGACCAGAGTGAGCTTGGAAGGATCATGCTGGCCAAACTCCAGCATGCTTACGCTGTTGGATCCGGGGTTGACGGCGAAGACGTACTGATTGGAGACCTCAAGTTAGTGCTAGTAGCGCATGGCAGTCTGGGTGGTATACTTCTCCTGCAACAGCAACTGCCCCTTGGCTGAAGAGTGAATCCGGGCCCGCAGGTACCCCAGCATTATCAAGTCCGCTTTCTCCAATGCCTCCGGTCAAGGTCACTTGGGCATGTCCGAGAAGGCCATTCCTCTGGATTGGGACCCCGATCACAGCATTCTCCGGGTTGTTCGTCAAGAGGTAGACTGCCTTGCTGAAATGAGACTCGTGACCGGGATGAGCGTAAGCCGACCCAGCCGTGCTCGCAAGTATGATGCAGAGTTGAGGATTGATACGCATTTCGGTGGAGTAGAAGGTCAATAGAATGGGATGACTCGGAAGCGAGGTGCTTGTAGGTGTGTGGAAGTTGATCCACGGCGACCTTCTCCTCCCCTTATATAGGCGTCTCACTGCCTATCTTGTCTTCTAAAACCCCTTAGCTGAGCACATACAATGGCCCAGTGCTGTGAGTGCTGATCACTTATCCAAGAATTCATCATCGCATACTTCAGCCACCGAGCACGTAAGCGCCCGGCTCCGCCGCCTCCCCCTGATTCCTGATCCTGATTCCTCGTCGGTTGTGGGCTAAGGCTGACAAGTGCCTAACCTAATCGCGTAATCTTTGATGATGAGAGCAAGTGGTCAATGCGGGCAATGTGTCCGCCGAAGGGTATCCGTTTTTCAAGCCTCCCTCCGCCGATGGTCCCGCCGTGACCAAGGGGCTTGGTGTCATGGTTCCCGAAATTAATGTTCCTTTCAGTCTGCTAGTAATCAAACATTTGGTCCCGTTGATTTGAAGTGCCTAAAGTAAGGTCTAAGTTCCTGTCCAGGTTCGAGCTGGTCATTGCGGCTTACCGGTACCGTAAGAAGAGCTCATTAATTCCGCCGATGCGGTCAGATCTCAGCGCATCGTTCGAACCAAGGCCGCAAATTGGGACAGCTGCTCCGTAGTGTCAGTAGGAGAATATGACCTGGTGGAATAGTCGACATTTTCAATTCTGCGAGGGCGTAGTTGGAAGAAACAAGACGTGATCAGGAAAAGTCCTTAAGACCCCAAAGGCGATAAGGCGATAAGGCGATAAGGCGATAAGGCTTAAGATAGTAAGGCAGTAAGGCAGTAAGGCAGTAACGCAGTGAGGCAGTGAGGCAGTAAGGCAGTAAGCTAGTAAGGCAAAAAGTGGTTATATGACTAAGCTATGGCAGCCAATCAGAAGCGGCTTGGAGGTTCCCTCTTCTTCTCTTCCTCATGTTTGGCCTCTTTCCTCAAGTTCCTAAATTTGAATGGTTTCATTCATTCATCTATCGGTAGTCGCAGTGGCCGCTACTATGAGATTTGAGAAGCTGGCCCTGTCTGCAACCGCCGATATTCTTCTTTCTTTTGCCGATATTCTTCCTGCCACTCTCGACTGCGCGGAATCAACCCCCAGGCAACCATGAGTTCGTCCTCTTCCGGTGTCAAATCTAACCAAGCATACAAGTCCTGACGACGTATTCGTTTGGTGGCCGCTCGGGCCTCCTTCAATGGGACCATGTTCGGCTGCTCTAAGTCGGTGTCTGTCGATGTAGCCTTCTTTCTCCTTGGCCTCCAGAGTCGAGACCATGACAACCGTACCTTGTTGGTATCGATGACATCTTGTACTCTTGTGGCATTGCCTCTTCCTCTCGTTGGCATTGTGTTGCTTTGGAGGGTAGCTTGCTTGTCGAGGGACGAGTGCGAGCTGACAGTGGCCTTTAATTTCGGTGTTAACCAGCATTCCCATCTCTCATCGTTATCGACAACAGGAGCCCGGCGCAACTCGTTCCAACCGACTATGCTAATCCGAGAATCCTCGCAGCCGACCTTGTATCCCGTCAGAACAGTGGCAACAACTACCAGGGCGACAGAGCAGATCTGGGTATGCAGGGCGGCCATGCCGATGGCGATGACATGGACGGCAAATGCAATCCAGCCGATGACTCTGCAAGTCAGGTAGAAACCAGGGCTTGGGATGTGCGGGTTTGCAGTAAAAGCCGGTCTAACCAGGTACGCTGGTGCGTCAATGGTGATGACCTTCGAATCCTGCGTTACCACAATTGCTTTAACCCACTCGTGGTCTTTAGGGACGGCAGGTGGCTTCATTTCGTTCTCGCCGGTATCGTTCTGCCGACGTTTGTCAAATTGCTCCTTTGCTTTCTTGTATTTGTCCAATGCCTCCTGCACTTCTTTCTGAGCCACCTCGATATTGGCATCAATACCGGCCTGATTCTCCGCAACCAGAGCGCACCTCACCACCACCGAGACCAGCATAGCCACAACATTGCTAAACCCCCACCAGTCCGCCGTCAACAAGGTCAGCGTCAGCAACATTCCATGCACCGGCAATGCAACAAGCAGGATGCCAATGAACAATTCTTTCCAGCGTCTCGGACCTGGCCCCTCCACAACTTCCCACGATACCTTACTGCGGACCGCATGGAAATCCTGCGCCTGCAGCCACCGCGAGAACCATCCTGCTAACTCCGTCGTCATGATTCCCGCCGAGATGTTGTACATCACGTACCCAGTCTTCTTCTCCGTGAAACGATTTCCGGCGACGACAAACGCTCCGAGTAACGGTAGATAGCCAAAGTACGAGCTCGGCATGAGTCTCCCAATACTTCGGTCCATCTCCTCGGCGCCGAAGAGGGTAATGAGCCCGAGGGCGTCAATGTGAAGTCCTGTATCTTCGGCCCAGGAACGAAAGGTCTCATGCCAAGGATACATACTGAGAGTTCTCCTTGACGATGAAGTCCGGCATCGACTCCGCTTAGTTTCAAATGTTGTAGTAGAGTCTCAGTCTTTTATTTTTGGTTCCTCAGTGACCAGTGCCACGGTTGGTTGACGATGTGCCCTCGTCGACAGTGGCCCTGAATCTATTCTGAAAGGCTCTGAACCCTGTTTCGCGGTTGAACAAAATTCCTGAAGGCTGCAGAAGCCTCCATGCTCGTCGGTGAAATTAAGTCACGCAGGAATCATAAATTGCTTTTCTTCGTCGCACAGTACAGTACGAGCACTGTCGTATTCATGGAGGGTGCCTGCACGTTGGCCCAACTCACTCGGCCCCCAATTTCCAGAGCCTCAAAGAGTCAGTGTTGCCGCCAATGAAGAGAGGTGTCGTCGTTCTATGACCACTTCGCCGAATCAATTCCCAGTTCAGCCGCTTGCATATTCGCCCCTACCAATAAGCAATCACAGTAGTGCGGGAATTGCAGCTTGGCCCGTGGATGATTGGTTGGCAAGAAGGGTTGGATGTGGCACGGATGTTGGCCAAGAGTCCCAAGGCAAGGCTGAGGGAGTCTCTGGACGAGAGGTTGTGGTTCCCAGGAACTCTTCGGAATAACATCTCAAGACATGATTTGAGGAAATCCCGGTTCTGTCACCTATAAAGTCCTTGCCGCTGACTACCATCCTACCTCAACCAAGACCATCCCTACCATGTCCTCCTGCGATGGGGCCTCGCCCAACTGCCACTTTACTTGCCCGCCAGGAAGCAAATGGTATGCCTGCCCAGACCCGCCTCGCTTCGTGGGCTGCTGCACCTCCGCTCCTTGCAACAATGCGACCAGCTCGACGTGCCCGCCCCTCGATATTCGGCCAGCTTCGTTTGACGGGGCCGCCATGTTCGATAAAATTAGGCCGGGCGTCTGCATCAACTTTCCATCAGAATACTGGTTCACGTGCAATTTCACAGAACCTCCATTTTTGGGATGTTGTGGAAGTAATCCTTGTGCCGGAAGCGGTTGCCCCTTGGAGGATTTGATACCCGCAGCCTGGAGTGCCAGCGCCCCGGATCAATACGAGTTGTTTCGTGATGCAAAATCTCCTACTAATTCGACATCACACTTATCCTCTGGGGCAATAACGGGAGTCGCAGTTGGCGGCGCGGCTGTCTTCGTTTGTATCCTTGCTCTCTTCCTTCTCTTAAGATGGCACCGGCGGCGCAGGGATTATTCGTCTCCGCAACCTCAACCATCGAAAATCTTCAGTAACCGCTACGGGATGTACTCTTTGTTGCCTGGAGAGGGGCAATCTTATGGGAATTGAAGCAAGCCGACGGATGCGCGAGTACCAAGGACTTGGAGTTCACATAATAATGATGTACAAACACCGATCATCCAGCGAGCGGCCTAAACAAGAAAAATATAAGCATGCATGTGCCAATACGAGTCTAGCGTCGACACACAGCCTTGCAGCCCTCCTATTTAAATCAATGCGTGTAACCGTGGCAAGCCTCTACCTAGTTTTCCCTCACATCCTTCGAGGCAGCGCTTGCCTTTCGCCACAATGGCAGCGAGAACTGAAGGGCCAGCGCCCACTCAGGAGCTCCTGGAAGACGATCGGCGGATGTCAGAAGACCAGAGTTCAGACATACAAGTCACTACCTCGTCCGTTTCCACGGTGCACGAGACTGCTAGCGAGCGGTCGGCACGCATGAGAATAAGTGATTGGTTTGTTCTCGAAATACTCGCGACCGGTGTATCTGCCGGAGCCTTGATTGCTCTAGTCGCGGTCCTCGCCAAATATGACGGAAAACCTCAACCAGACTGGTATTATATGTCACTCAACTCTCTTATTTCCTGGCTGTCCACCATTTCAAGAGCATGCATTCTGTTCTTTGTCAGTGAGGCCTTGGGCCAATCAAAATGGGTATGGTTTTCCCAGGAGGAACAGCCTATAAGCAATATCCGCACCTTTGATTCAGCGACCCGAGGCCCTTATGGGGCTCTCGAGTTGATTTGGACCCTCCAGGGCAGGTACGTCCCTTGTGCACGTCAGCATTATCCTGCTGGTACTAATCATCCTTGTCTTCTAGACACTTTGCTGCACTAGGCAGCCTGGCGGTTGTCCTGGCACTGGCATTTGATCCATTTGCCCAAAACCTGGTCCATTACTATGAAGGCACAGTGAGAGATACATCGAATACTGCTACGATTTCGAGCAGCTCCTACTACGGGAGCCATGGCGGACCTTTTCAAGTGGATGGTAAGCGACTCCTGCCTCGTAAGGTATATACTAATGTAACCTCAATTTAGCCTTTCCCGTCGAGTATGCGCTGAAAACAAATGTATACAATGTCTTTTTCAGCAGGGATTCCGAGACCCCGTGGTCTATCCCTCGGTATGGATGCCCATCAACCAATTGCACGTGGGATTCGATAGTATCGTTAGATGCCAGGGCTCTTTGCGCCAACATAACGGAGCATTTGACCCAGTCGTGCGATGGCCTCTCATCTGACGATATAAATTGTACTGCAACTTTAACCAAGAGCCAGATCGACGCGTGGGCCTTGCCTTATGACCCCGACAGCGAATACGCCCAAGCAGTAGGCTTCGTTGTGAAAGCTGTCAACTCATCGCAAGCTATCACCTACACAAACACGACAACAAGCGCAATTCAGTTTGTCGAGCCTCTAAAATCCTCTGGTAGCTCTCCAGGGGACCCGGTCATAAAATGGGAGGCAACTGAATGCACAATCGAGCCCGTCGTCCGCAAGTTCCGTGCATCCGTGAGGAACAACGATTATAGTGAGGAAACACTTGCCATATGGTCGGATCGCGCGTTAGTCAGGATGAACTACACCGAGGATCCTGATTACCTTGGTACATCTCCAGACTTTGCCTTCACTAACGACACTGACTATCAATGGCACTTCTACCCACCCTGGTCTGAGGAGTTGACACACCTGAAACTGCGACCCAACCAGTCTTTTATATACACTCTTTCAGCCGAGAAGGCCATCGCAAAATTCCTGCGCATCATATTCACGGGCTACTACTGGCAAAATTCGACTGAGTACGGCTATAATTCTACAGATCCCGAGGCAGCCCTGTACGCATCCAGTGACGTCCTTCAATCGTTCCACCGCGAGGGAAGGAGTGCGTGCGACTCAAGGCGGTGTGATGTTAAGCTTGACAGATTCAATCGTACCATGTCGAGCGTTGCGCAGGCGATCGCGAAGACCTTTCGGGACTCGCAGGATACCACTTACGGTCACCTGGAGGTGACGGTCACCCATATTGCCGTGCACTGGCAGTGGATTACGCTTCCGATATTTGTCTGGGTATTAGGTGCTGTAGCACTCTTTGGCACGGTGTGGAAAACGAGACGACGCAGGGCACCCAGGTGGAAGAATGATCCTCTGCCACTCCTGTTTCTGTACCAGGATGGCGGGGAGAAGGAAGGTGACTGGGAAAGACCGCGACCCCGGCCGATTCCCGATATAGACACTGTGAAGGTCAAGCTGCATGGAGTCAGCCCCCACTTATAGCCTTGTATGCATGACACTTGAGGTCACGCTCGTCTTCTGTCCGGAAACCAACTAAAGCTGACACCGAACATACGAAGCCCTTGGTTCGGGTGGGCTTGTCAGGTCGTACAATGTCAACGTTGCTTTGCTGAGCCTCAATAAACGGCGAGACGCATGATTAATCTACATTCGCGGTATCATCGCCGGAGACTCTGACCCTTTATACTCGCCAATCAGATATCTAGTCAGCATAGATTGAAGGCTGTCATCAGCCCACCGCGCGGACTTGCATTTGTCAACACGAGTACTCCGTAAGCAATGCTGTGTCCTCCTTCCCGTTGTCACACAAGCCAAACGAGGGGCTCAGAAGGTCATCAGGACAGGATCACCCAGTCGCATCGACAAGAGACAGGGCTCTGGCCTAGGCCTGGACTGAGCCGTGCCTGCCGAGTTTGGCCAGGGCACAATGGCTTTTCTCCCAAGGGAGCTCCTGCTCATGCCGAGATTTTCTTTTTGTCTTCGACGTCCACCCACATCGTTTCAAAGCAACTATCCTCGGCGAAGAATATCAGCGCCCGACTCCGAGAAAACCCTTCTCATCAATTCTTTCGCCCGGGCTGTGACCACACCCGGGCAATGCTTGTGCTACTCTTCTCTTTCCCACGGCCAATAACTCGCTGCAGGAGCTGACTACCCATTACAAATCACACAAAACGCCTATATTGGGGGGCCCCCGTAAGCTGTGCCTATCAAGCGTCGCGATGCCTCGTCTTCTACCACTGTGGCTTTTGGCAATCAGGGGTGAGCTCCCAATCCAGCATCTGATGTGTGCTTGTCTCTTAACTCCGTCCGAGTCCCGACCCGTAAGATGGGGATTGTTCTAGCTCCGACCATGATGACCAGAAATACTGAGGGTTTCGATATTGAGAACTGACGGTGAAATGATCATCGGGCCGGAAGGAGGCTCACTTGGCGTCGATGGGGGGAGGGAAAGAGGCGAAACGGAGGGAAGGGGCGAGGCTCTGCTCTTATGCCATATATTGGATCTTCCCTCTTATTATTTTTCGTCTCGTCCGTTCTTCACCTACCCAAAACCTTACCCTCACTTCCCCGCTCAACGAAATCTATCATGGGAGCCAGCCAGTCTTCCAACCACTCCGCCCGAGAAGAATCCCTGGAATGGGGCCGCAGCCTGCAGCGACACTACAACGGGGACCGCCACTGGGCAAGCGGTCGCCGATCTGAGCGACCGAAGCTCACTCCAGGGCAGCTCGAGGCCCGACGATTGGAGCTGAGCAACCATCGCAAGCAAGCTATTCAGGCCGACCCCGATGCCAGTGCCGATACCGTTGCCTACTCAGATCGTCCACGCCGGTATCTGAACTTCTGGGGCAACGATGAGCATGAGAAATACCCGGACCTCGACGTCTACTACAGCTCAACGAAAGGGTTTGCGCGCCGGCTGGTTGTGCAAGCGACTGACGACGCCCTGGACGATAAACGTCCACGACACTGGGATCACAAGAAACTTACAGGCAATGCTCCTTTTGTGATCAGGCTGGCCGAGATTTGCTTAGACCCCTTTGACATTGACCGGTTGGCGGAGCGCATCAAAAAGAACAGGGCCTTTCCGCGACGTATTCTACTGACTGTTGTCCTAAAGCCCGTCCATTTTGTCTTATCCGCAGTTCTTACATTGCTCCTGGCGTGGATTATTCAAATTTTGATATCCGTCCAAGTTGTCACCTCGCCATGGACCGCCGACGGCTCCGTCGAGCCATATGAAGACTACGAAAATGTTCACTGGAAATGGCCTAGACACGCGGTCAACGTCCTGGATCAGGCGCCTAAACATAAGGAGCCACAATCTGACACACACAAACTTATGATCCCGAAGCGTCTGGTTGTGAAGGGGGCAGATGGCAATTGGGAAGCTCAAGACACCAAGGATCTCAGAGACCGAAACACAGGCATGCTGCAACCGTACATCTTTCTGAGTTTCACCAGGGCTAGCTATCCCGCCGACGACTCCGTTTTACGGCCATTCTTCCACTCAGTTGGAGAAGCTATCCTCGAGGCCGAGAATAAAGCAAGATTGCCGGACGAACCTCTGATTAAAGCATTCTGGGTTGACACGGATTGCGTCTCTCATGAGTCGGGGCAGTGGGCAGAAGATGTCAACACGATCTGCGACGCCGTTCGGTGCGCGAGACGGGTGTACATCCTTCTTCCCAGCGATGGGAAAGAAGACAAAAGAGCCTGGGGTGAGCGGATCTGGACCCTACCCGAGGCCCTTCTTGCTGCCGAAAAGCTCCGGTATTACTGTGTGGCTCCGAATTGGCAAACACCCGTCCAAGCCATGTCTGCCAAGTACACAAAGGTGTCGTTGTCGGATATGCGTGAAAGTTTCTGGCCTGCCCAGTTCTACAAGGCGCTACCCGGACAAGGCTCAAGTGAGGACGCGATCTCTCACCTAGTCGACCATTATACAAATCGCACCCAACTCAGCGAGCTGCAGTTGATTACTTACGCAGTTCAGGCCCTGGCCCGTCTTACCATGGGCAAGGATATCAAAGGGTACGAAGACAAGCACCTGGCCTATGCAGCTATGGGACTCCTAGCGTACCGACTGAGACCCGATGAGGATGACAAATCCTTCCAGGCCATTGCTCGCTTGTCTCTTGTGAATGACAGCAACGAGCTCGTTGAGCGCCTTCTTTGTCTGTGGCCAAAGCCGACACCCGAAAGAGGGCCCATGGGACTGCTCTCCGATATCGCCGAAGAAGATCAATACCGCACTCATCTGTGGGACATTCACCCGCTCTGCAGCGTGGTCGGGATCGGGGATGACGACGACGACGAACCCGCCTCCACGGTGGTCCTAGACCGCTGCCGCGGGATTCCGATCCGCTGGAAGAGCTTCCCAAGGCTGAGCTATGCGAGAGACATGACCGGCTTCCGTGCGTCTCTTTCGCAATGGATTGTGTACCTGGGTGCCTGGTTCTTCCTGGCCGGGTTCAACCTCTTCGGAACGGTCGCTCTTCTTGCCTTTTCGAGGCTTGGAAATGAAACGGAAAATGAAACGGTGACACAGGCATTTGACGAGAGTAATTTGCAATGGTCGTTACTCATGGTCTTGTTGTATATGGCTGTCGGCTGGGTCATCTCCTGGTTCAGTCCCCTCGCCGTCCGCCAGCTGTGCAACAGCGGCACAAAGGGTGTCTCCTGTCACCTCTTTGGCTTTGAAGGCACGAGTACCCTTTACGAGATCGAGACTAAGATATATGGCAATCATCATGACCGCCTGTCATATGCCCCCTCGTCTACTCCTTTTTGCAAGGAAATGCGGCACGACTCTATAAGACAAGGCGAGGAACCAGATTCCGAGTATTGGAACAGGATGCGCAAAGAGCTCAATGTCCCTGATAGCCATCGGCTGTTCACCATTGTCGACACGGGCAGCCTGAGCGTGTCCGTTATTGCTGCCGAGAGGCCGCCGGTGGTTGCGCTCATCTGTGGCCGGGAAGGGGGCATGCTCCGCACTGTGCTCTGCAGCTGGCGGTTTGAGACCAATACCTTGTATCGAGAGGGGGTGATGCGTATGCGCAGCTCACTGGAGGAGATTGCGACGCCAAACGACTGGCTGAAGATCAGCTTTGCTAGTCAGGGGGATGTAAATCGCATGCGAGGATTGGCGAGGAAGGAAACTTGACAATCTTGTCGAATGTTTGACCAATCTATCAGACTGTACTTTCGGATTTGACATGATATCTTATGCTGTGGCGATACTAATATAACCTTACTAATTCATTGTCTCAGCGCAACAACCCCTTTTGGCGTACCAACTGCATCCAAAACAATTGGGTCCTCGTGGAACAAACCAGGCTCAACAAACTCCTTCAAGATCCCCAGCACACTGCGCTCAATGACAACAACGGACGGATCTAGATCACCACTTTCCGTCTCAGTCGCAATGACAGGTGCAGTCACAACGCGGTGCAGAAACCGCAACGCACTATCCAACTCCTTCCTGTTCTTGATGCCACTCAGAAAAGCAGGCATATATGTCGGCTGAATAGCAGGCTTGCCTCTGGTGCCAAGAACATTGAGGGCCTGCTCTAGCTCCTCTTTGATCCTCGGATCCAGGTCTTCCCATGTAGATTCGTATAATTCCGCGACGTCCGCAGTTGTGACGTTCCCCATGCATAGAAGACGCATGAATGCCCGCGTATTCCCGCTTGTCTGGTTTATCGATAGATCAAAATCAAGATCAACCCCTCTCCTCATCAGAAACGCCGCCCGTCGCCTCAGCACCACATCATACGCCTCTTCGCAACTCATCCGCCCCTCAAAAACCCCGTAGCACGCTTCATAAACCCCACGATACGAATCGAACACCGCCTCGTTTAACTTCGCTGCACATGTCCAGTCCATGTGGCCTCCCGCACCAGCAATATCGAGGAGTTGCTCCATAAAGCGCAGGTTAAAGGCGCGCATGACCCCCTCATCTCCGCCATCGGAGCCCGTCCAGGTCTCCTCCTGGAATTCCAGAAGCGCCGAAAAACAGACGGGTGCGTTCTCCGCCTGCGCAAGCTGGCCGAGGTTAAATTTGCTGGCGAGTTTCAGTCCAGATAAGGCGGCCTGTTTATATGGTCCTGGTAATCTATCCAGTGAAGGGATGAGACCGGCTTCGTACGCCTTTAGGAGGATTGCGTCGTGGTTTGAATCTGATATATCCGTTCCCGTAATACTGCGGTACTCGCATGCGAGCTCGGGGTCTTTGCCGAGGTCATTCGTAATGATCAGCGTGAGTAGCGTGTATAATGCATCTCCCGGCGACTCTGCGTATGTAATAACGAGCGCGTAGAGATCTCGTATCCAGTCAAATGATTCCCTTGATAATCGCGTCTCCGATGGCGCTTCGCCAATGAACCCCTCATATTCCCCGCGGTGAATCCATCGAAGCGCTAAAAGCCCCACGAGCGTCCGATTTACTTCGTCGTATTCCTGCCCGAAGAGGATATGCGATGGTGATGGGCAGCTGTTTGGTAAAGAGGCTTGAGCGTCTCGGACGGAGTAAGCTCGTTTGAGACGGTTGATGTCTGATGTGAATTCGCGGTAGATTTGGTGGAGGAGGGATTCTGGTGGGGTGGAGAAAAGGGCGGAGGGGTTTTCGCATGCTGTGTAGAGGGATGTGTCCATTATTGCTATGGAAATTGCGGATGGGATGTGGATTCGAACGCAGGTTGAGATGCTGGTGATGGGATCGGAGATATAGGTTGCGGTGCACAGCCACACTCGCTACCTAAGGCTGACAGGGTTCGCTGCTAAGGAGGATGTGATGCCATTGGCTGCTCCTCACTCACTATGCATCAACATCGCTCAAGTTTCCTCAGCCAAATAGTTATTGAAGACTTTGCATCCATCGCCGATTCGAGTTGTTGGACACCAAGCAAGAGAGGCCCTTGAAGCACACCGTCCCTAGGGCACGCCCCATCTGATCCTTCCTTGATGTTATCGCCCACTTGTGACTCCTTTCGATCAAGTTCATATTCCAATAGGGGCTCTTGAGGAAGGCAACCTTAACCTTTGTCTCATCCAGTCTGCATCTGCACCCATTCAACGCGCCAACTACTCCGGCCCAGTACGCATCACTTCAACGTCCGATTTGCCCGGTTGCTGCTGCGCAACAATCAAAAAGGGAACAATTTCTCTGGCTTCCGAGTCCATGGTTCAAAGGCGAGGAAGTTTTATCCTGCTGGATCCACAGTCCATGACCATATCATCATGTTCAACGTGGTGAACACGGAAGATGAGTTAGGTATCCCTCGGCCAATGTGGGGGCGAATTCTGTCGGCGACAACCTGTGTCAGGTACTCCGGCCCCCAGAAACCGGGAGCACTTCTGGTGTCTCGCTCGTGAGTATGGTGAACAAGGTGCTGGGAATCCGATTTCCAGATGTTCCAACGGCAAGTGCGTAGCCAGCATCTGACCCATGTGTTGAGACGGCTCCCGTCCGGGGGCATTCCGACTTGATTGTGTTCCAGGGGGTCTTTATGGTGCGTCCGCTGTTGCTTTGGGGTTGCAAATGGGGTTTGTGCGGGTGGTTCTGTATCAGCTCGACTCAGAGCATCTCGTGTTCATGAAATGGGTTGGTGATTTCCAGTAGGTATGCAGGCGAAGAGAGGGATGCTTGGCTGCAGGCTGCTGCCTACGCTGCCTAATCTCCCAGGCATCCGCTCCTTCCGCATGCTCCAGGCCCCGGCCGACATCACCACATACTTATACCGCTGCTCCATCACTTCCCGGACTATCACTCACATCATATTCCATCCCATCTTGATCATGGATTCACAGGACCCCTATCGCGTCGAATACCGCCATTCTTTGGCCGAGCTCGAAGATGAAGTCAACAAGATCATGATCGAAGACTGCAAGATTGACGCCTGCGCTGATTTATTCCTCTTTCGCGTGCTACCGTTCCAATCGGGAACATACCAGCACGAGTATTACGAGTACTCAGCGTACTCCGGGTATGGCTTTTCCAATTTCCTCAAGTCTGTCCCTGAAGAACCAAAGGCAGCTGCGACGGAGGAGCTGAGGCTGAACGTCGACCGAGTGCTGCCAGGGCTTCTTGATGACTATGACGGCAACATCCTAGAGCATGAAAAGATCAAGGGGCGTCTGGACGCGAGGTGGAAGGGTATGGATGCATATCAAAAAGATGGGGCCAGCAAGAACAGCATTCCACGGTCACTAGTGGATATCCTCATGGAGAAGCAATATCGGGAACGGGCTGGATTAAGCGACGTTTCCTCCGATGAGAAGGCTGCATTCACCGAGTCCTGTCGCCAGTTGCAAAGCATCATCGAGGGTGAGCATGCAACGGCCTCGTTCTCCTGTGGTGGCTCGATTCCTATCGTTCTCGGCGATCTTCAGGCTCCGGAAGTAACCCGGCCTGCTTCATCTCCTGTCAGTATATTCTGGAGCAAAGGCGATGACGCCACGGCGCGCAAGCTCGTTCTGCCCCTCGACGAATCCGTGCCGCACACTCACCCAGACACGCTCCGCCGTCTCGTCGTGGACTGTGACCCTGCAAGCTTTGGGCGAGGAGAGCAGGACGTGATTGACCCAGAATATCGGCGAGCTGGGAAGATCAATGCCGACCAATTTGCGACGAGCTTCCATCCAGCCGACTTTGGAATCTTGGAGAACCTATCGCAGGTCCTTCTACCGAGTATCAGCAGCGAGACCGACAACCAGTTGGGATTTCGAAAAATCACGGCCGAGCTCTACAAGCTGAACGTAAGCTAACATATGTGCCTATGTGCAGTGTTCTAAAGCATGCAGGTGTACTCCGGCCCATCTGGGCACTTCCGAAAGCACGTCGACACTCCTCGCGCCACAAACCAAATAGGCTCGCTTGTTGTCTGTCTTCCATGTCCTTTCAAGGGAGGTAGCTTGACTGTCGAGCATCATGGGCAAAAGGTCGAGTTCGACTGGAGTGAAAAGAGCGAGACAAGCATCCAGTGGGCTGCATTCTACAGCGACTGCGAGCATGAGATTGAGACCATCACTCACGGCGATAGAGTCACGCTGACCTACAACCTTTATGTCACTGAGCCTTTGAATGTGGGAGTTCCATCGCCAATGTCAATTGTGGACCCCAAGGCGTATCCCGCGTACTCGTGGATCAGAAACCTCCTCGAGCAAGAAGAGTTCATGAAAGACGGTAAGCTTCTTTGACCTGGGCTCCTGCTTTACTAACATACAGGTCAGGTGGCGTCCTGGGCATATTTTGCTCCCATGCATACCCGCACTCCTCCAACCTAGCCGACCTTCAGCTCCCTCGGGCCCTGAAAGGCGCAGACTTGGTTCTTTACTCCGTCTTCAGATCCCTCAACATCGACGTGGAAGTTCTCCCAATCCTCGAGAAAGACGGACACTATTGCGCCGAGGATCCGTCGCTAGGTATCACCGGCACTGTCCCAGGTGAGGACGAGATTGCACCGAATGGACGTCGCCGGCGTAGTCGCTTCTATATGAGCGAATATGACTACGACCACAGCGGGACGCTCCAGAGGTTCCTCGGAAACGGCAAAAAGCCATGGCCTAACTACGTCGAGCTTCTGCCGTCGGCTTCGCCTGCTGACTATGAAGATATCGACCGGCGGTGGAAAACGCTCATGCTGTCTCGCCGTGTAGGCGGCATGCAAAATATGGTTGAAAATTTCGCCACTGAGGAGCTTCCGGCGAAAGTAAATAGTACACACAGGAACCCCGGTGTCCAGGTGGGGTTGTCGCACCGTCCGTATAAGACTTTTAATCGTGGTTACGAACGGGGTCTTGACGAGGTATACCTGCACAACCTTGTCCACTCCAATGCCTCGACTAACTTTTTTTTCTTTTCCAGGTCATCCAGTCCATCTGGCCGGTCCAGTATCTCCCCGGTGTCACCTGGATCACTGGGCCAAAGCACGAGGAGATGGCATTTAGTCAGATTGCGTACGGTAATGAAGCCTCCATTGGGACGAGGTACTCTTGTGCTGCCATTCTGGCTGTTGTTCCGCCTGCGGAGCAGAGGGTGGGTATGCTTCGTCAGGGTTAGTTGCCAGCTAGAACGACTTGTGACGTATGAAATTGTGGCCTTGCATCTTATTATGGTAATTTTATCATGGGAAATTGCTTGCTAGAATCTCGAAAAATCTATATTGCTTTCGTTATTTGGTTACGTTTGTAGCAGCGGCCAGCAACCCACACCGAACCCAGACCATGTCTGGGTCCCAGCTCGCGCTAGGGCTCCAGGGCTTGACACGCAGGGGGGACACGCAGGGGGGCTTAGGCCCGGGGGACCATCCCGACGTGGTTGGCTGCGGGCCTCGCTGAAGCCTAACCGCGGGGGTTCAAGACCATCAGCTCGGGCAGGTAGCCTGCCAAGTATGGGGGATGCAGAGGAGGTTCGCCCAGTCGACCATGACCGACCAGACTACTTCATCCCCTTCTCGCTCCTGCAGGATCTTCCGTCGTACGTTGGGACGCGGTCTAAATTCACGGGGGCTCACCAAAATATATATCCGCGCTGCCAGCGACCGCGGAAAATACACCACCACCATCTAAAACGAAGCAACACGTATCTTGAGAAACCTTTAGACAGCAATATCCAAAGAAATTACAAGTGCGGCCGGGAAATTGCAAACAAAAAAGCAAGAAACCCTACGTAATCGCCCATCAATCCCAAATTAGCAAAGAAAGTCCCGGCGATTCCTTGGCACACCGGCTGCCGCATTATAAAACGTTTTTTGAATATAATACAAAATAAGCTGCAAAAGTTTCAGCAAGTTTCCATAGTCTAGTGGTTAGGACGTCGGTCTCATAGGTAATATGACCTTTCTACAAAGGACATCCGAAAACACGAGTTCGATTCTCGTTGGAAGCATTTCTTTTTGCAGATGGAGTTTGTCTTTTTTTGCTGGCATCTCGTCCAGGGTCCAAGCATCTCCCTCCCAATACATTCTAGTCGCCTCAATCGCCTCAAGGATCACTTGCATAGCCGGTCCCAGCCTTTCCCAAGACCTTGATTCGGTCCGCCCACCTTGAAATCGTCGTAGGTGGAATCAATCCTAAGGCTTCAGGCAGAACTCGGTACCCTACCCCGGGCGACTGTAGCTCAACGTTCAGAATATATGACCAGGAAGCCAGTTTTACAGCTGGGGCCACCAGTGCATGCATCGGCAACTCACGCTGCCATACGGAGTACAATGAGGATCTGGACATCAATTGCTGGGCTGCGCGACTGCGGTATCGCGAGGCCTAGCTTTCATTCATTTATCCATGCCCAGCGTAGGCCGTGAGCTGGAGGGCCAGGGTCGGTTCGCTGACCGCAGCATTTGAATCCCGTGTTATGGGGACAAACCTATTCAAGAGGCAAGAGATGGAGATGGATGCTTCTCAGGACCTGTTCGAAAGTTCGGATTTCGTTGTGGCGGAAGCGCGGTAGGTATGCAAGTGCTAGCTAGTTCAATGCATTGCCATGCCCATATATTAGATGACTCCCTTAGCCTCATGTGCGTCCATGCAGCGCAGTGAGGGCGACGGGTTAGGTAGCGCCGCAGGAAATTGAATGCACGTATTCTTGTCTGAGTTGGGTGGGAGTATGGCCTCACCTAGGTACTTACTGTCACTGACTGAGTATCCTGTACCAGCATACTTTACGGGTCCACGTCGCCACCATGTAGATAGGAGGTGATTGGACTTTCTGAGATAACAGACCAACCCAAAAGCCGTTAAGCGCAAGAACAACATAAGGACCACCGATGGTCAAGAAAAGAAACCCCTTCCCAAAGAAACGGGGTATCATTACCAGTAGCAGTAACAGTCAGTCTATATAGTACAAGCAAAGCTAGTCCAGTATGCACCAGCACGCAAGCCCATCCACCAAGATCGCTAATTAAGAATAAAAATACAGTAGCTGTATATAGCCTCTCATGCCAAAAGCAAAACAAAGGAAAAAGAGCATAGTCGTAACCTCGTACCCGTGATGTGAAGTGTTTTTATCTACGCCATGGTCGACTCAGGACTCCGGCGCCCGTCGGCGTTGGCATTGGCTTCTTTATCGGCGATGCTGCCGTCCTCGAGACCCCCGCCGTACTTCGACTTGGGCCCGTACTGGTCGTCGTGGTTTTGGGATTTCCAGAGGATTATTGTGCTGTCATATCGTTAGCAACGCGTCTTTATAACACACAGCGGGCTTGAAGGGAGCTGGGATGGAAGTAAAGCGTTTAGGTAGGGCGGCATACCTAACAACGCAGAAGACCCACCCGGGCCAGGCGAGGACAACGGCGGCGATGACCTTGGGGTTATCGTGGTATGCTGAGGTGCGTTAGCACAAGCACGCTTCAGAGCGACGTGAGTATTGGACGGGCGGACGCACTGTAAGAAGGCTTCTTCGTAAACTCCAACCGGTACGTCTGCGCCGTCTCGGGATCCGTCCCCGTCACGACGGCATTATGTAGAGCGCCGATGCACTGTACGCAAAAGTCAGCATCTCCCACACACCAATTTTACTGCCTCTCCTCGAAGTGTAACAGGACGCACCGTAATTGTCAACGCAGAACTAAGCATCATGATCGTCACCACAACCGCCGAAATCTTCCAGCTGATCCGCACATGCTTGCACTCGTGCCGTTCCGGCCAGAAGAGGTCGAAGAAGAACGCAGCCCCGAAAATGAATGCCACTGCGATGCCAACGAAGATGTTATAGCTGAACGCGCCGATGAAGCTGTTGTTGTGGATTTTCACGCCGGGGTGTTGGCCTTGGATGTAGCTTTGTTGGTCGAGGTAGTCTAGCACAAGAGGTCGTTAGTAGCTGGTCTGGATAGGATGAGGGGAGGTGGAGGTGCACCTGAAAACGCAGCTGTCCCAACTGACTCCGAGCAGACGCAGAGGATCATTGCGAGCTGGTAGACGATCATTTTTGTCCGACGGAGATGGTACGCTTTATTGAACATGTTCGCGGACTTGAACTTGCTGAATCGGATCTCGTGGAGATCCAGGCCCCAGATTACTGTCATCTTGCCTGAATATCTTCTGTTCTTGACTGCTCGTTTCTGGGATGATGGATAGGTTCTGTGGAAAAAAAAGTCTGGTTGAGTTTGGCTCGATCTAGAAAGGAAGTTGGCGAAGGGACGGAGATATCAGCCGTAAAGTAGGCGGACAGAATTGGGAATGACAAATCCACCGCTGTCTGCTGCAAACTCGGATAGGGGACTGGCGCACTGTGATTTGGCGGGAGGGAGTATGATGAAGTTCGAACCAGGGATCAAGCTCAGGGCAAGCATTGGGGCCTGACGGAAGGTGAGGTCATGGTGGGTAGCCAAGTGATGTCATCGCTCGCTGCGGAGTATGCGATCGCCTCGACAACACATCGGTTCTTCATAAGAACCTAATTTTAGGTTATTGCGGTCTATTGATATATTGCCGATGTTGGACAGGATTGTTGGCAGCGCCAGTCGAAATTAAAGTACGTGGTTACTCTTCGAGTTGTTAACCACGAAGCGATAGTATGAGTGTATAGCGCACGGATACCGTATACGGGAGAACGCCAAGCTCCTTCATAACCACCATCCCCTGACTCGTGACGATTGGACACCTTCTAGGGATCGTCGACTCTTATATTAATGAAGTCACCGCCCAGCCATCGGATCTTCACTACGCACTCTGCCCTACGGCTCGGCAGCTCGAAGCTCCCCCTTCAACGCCGCGACAACCGCATCGCCAAACTCCTTCGTCCCTGTCTTTCCACCCAAATCGGACGTGCGAATCCCTTTATCTAACACGGTGCGCACCGCGTCCTCGATCTGTCGCGCCTCTGCCTCCATGTTGAACGAGTACCGGAACATAAGCGCGACGCAGAGGATCATTGCCGTTGGATTCGCGATGTTCTGACCGGCAATTCTGTTATTGTTAGCGATACAGCAGGAAATATTTGATAGGTGAGTGACATACGTCGGCGCAGACCCGTGCGTCGGCTCATAGAGTCCATGCACCTTGGTCTCCTCGCCCGGCTTTGGCAGCCCATCCAAGCTTGCGCTTGGTAAGACACCCAGTGTTCCGACCAGTGAGCCCGCCTGGTCGGAGACCATATCGCCAAAGGTATTGTCGGCTAGGATAACACCATTCAAGGCGCGCGGGTTGGTCGCCATGATGAGGGATGCCGAGTCGGCGAGCTGATGGACCAGCTTCACCTGCGGGTATTCCTCGGTCATGGTCTTCTCGACAACACGGCGCCAGAGGCGCGATGAGGCAAGGACATTTGCCTTGTCGAGGGAGATGACTGGCCAGGGAGGATCGTGCCGCAGAGCGAGCTCTGCCGAGAGACGGGTGATGCGTTGGATTTCAGGTGTCGAGTAGCCCCATTCATCCATTGCTATACAGCGTCAGAACAAACATGCAATAACCTTAAAACGACATACCATAATCATCCTCCTCAACCTTCTTCCCAAAGTACGCACCGCCGCAGTTCTCCCTAACAACCACGAAATCCACCCCCTCAATAACCTCCTGGCGGAACGGGCTAAAATCTCTTGCAATCTCCCGGCTCGGACTGTCCACGGAGCAAGGCCTCAAGTTGGCGTAGATGTCCATTGCTTTCCGTACCTGCAGAAGCCCGCCTTCAGGCCCGTCAAGTCCGCGTCGGATATGGTCCCATTTTGGGCCGCCGACTGCGGCGAAAAGGACTGCGTCCGAGGATACCGAGGCGTCGAGGACTGACTGAGTCACGGACTTGCCGTGCGCATCGATGCTGCATCCGCCGATGAGCTCGGTTTGCGTTTTGAATTGAACTGAGGAGTTGTTGAACAGGGAGAGAATCTTGACGGCTTCGGCCATGACTTCGGGTCCGATCCCGTCGCCGGGGAGGATGAGAATCTTGTATTCTTTGGCCATGTTGTTTCTGCGTCGCAGATGCTGTGGGTACTGTGGAGGTCTGGGGTTTAGTTGAGTGACAGCACTCATTGTTTTATAGACGCGATCGGAGAGTAGACCGAAATGCGGGGAAGACAACTCCCCACCGGAAGTCCCCCGATATCGCTATCTCGGTTGTATCATTGTATGACCCATTGCTCTCAAACATGATACGCTGTTGGAAGCTGAATCGGCTAAACCCCGCATTCGAATTCTTGGATTGATATGGTGAAGCGATCGCAGTGGTTCCTTAGGGGCTGCTAGTAAAGTGATGAAGACAATGAATAGGTTCGTCACCTCCCGTTACCTACTCAGAATGCAAAACCCCAATAGTGGAGGTCATAAGAAACTTGATGCTTTATAATAGACACTGAAGAGCATTAAGCTGTAGCACGGATTCGTGTTGCTGGCTTGGATATCAAAGCTTTTGGAGAGCATCGGGTCCGTGATATGCAAGGAAACTGTGGCCTGAGATATATATCACTCTGTCCAGGTTCGATTTTCTCATCGAAGTAGGGCATCTTGATCAAGCCTAGACAACTTGCATCTGTAATTGATGGTAAAGCTGCAGCCATCGGAGAGTAAAAAGCCGTTGTCGAGAGCGACATTCGATCGGGGTTGGGCAGGCACGTTCCCTCGGCAACCTTCCCTTGAAGCTGGACGCCTGAATGGTAAGGCATTAAAGGGAATTTTCCCACGGGCCACTGCCCGCACTCCCCCACTTCAACCCCGTTGTCTGCCAGGAACATCGACCCCCAGGCCGGGGTTGGAGATATCTCGAGTCTCTGCAAGATCATCGACAGAATTCCCATGCCATACGTCCAGCTCACAAATTAGAAGAGAACAGCCTAAGCAGAGCGCCAGCACGACAAAACAACAACGCGATGACATTATTACACTCAACCGACGGTCTCGGCCGCCACCTACGTACCTACTTAATATACTAGTCTCCAACTCCCCGACACCAAGCGATCACGCGCGCATCCATGACTCCATGAGGAGTCGAGGACCATAATCCATCGCTTCCTCGGGCCCCCGACTTGGCAGGTCAATCGAGGCGCGGGCCGTGAAGCCGACGGCACGGCCACACGATACCAAGCATCCCATCGTTCTACGCTCGGCGAGCCGAAGATAATCGTCCTTTTCGAGTTGGATACCGCTTTTCATTGCTTGTCCCGAGTGGGGCGATGCTAGTCAACGGAGTAAATGAAGCTGAATTGAAGCCGAAGGGAATCGGCGATGAGCATGGCGACGTTTTGACCGAGCTTCGGCCAGATTGAACATGGAGCACAAGGAGCACATGATGCTTGATGGCAGGTGGTCAGATGCAAGTGCCCTTCAGCCTGTTCTGCGGTTGGGCCAGGGGGATTGTCATGTAGGGAAACAACTGCTGGATCAAAGGGCCCGAGTTGGACAGTTGAGGCCCTTGTTGGGGGACGTCCTTTGCCGGATTATGGCGAACAGCGAGAAACTACAGTTGGGATAAAGTATTGCTGTGCAGCTTATTGTTTTCACGCTGTAGGGCGCCAGGGTGACTTTTCGAAGCCTCCGGACGGAAGGTCAAACCGACAGTCTGAGACCGGCAGACCGTTTAGCCGCCGGTTAGCGAAGGGCAGGTCGGCCGCATCGGAGGGAAAGTAACAGACGAAACCCGGGGGTTTATGCGATGGAGCAATGGAGAATAATGATCGTGAAGCAGCGAAGAGCTCCAACTACCAGCCATATAAGATTGCGATACCCATCTCATCAAAAAATGTCTCCAGTCAAGAAAAAACTATGGGGTGACAGAACCGAGAATATCCCTCATTATTGCGGCAGAATTTCGGTTGGGCGAAACATGGAGTGATCCCACGTCGTCAAGACCCTACCAAAGTGGAATAATCATTGACATATCCCACGCGCACGAAAAACTCCACCTCCGCCTGGGGTTCATAACCAGACCGGGACATTGTGGCGTATAGCGGTCTGGAGACGTCTTTGGCATGCAGGAGAGCCTGACGACAGGCTTGACAACGTTAACTGCCATGATTCAAGCTGAGACGTCAGCCGTGTATCTAGACTAGAGAGTCTAGAGACTCAAGAATCCTTGTTCTTGACGCCTGTCACGAACATTCTCGGAATTTCGAAACGTAAGAATGAGTCGGCCATTGGACGATTGGCCGACAAAAGACCGGGCCGGGGCAGACTTGGGCCAGAAGGTCAGCCGCCGAGCAGAGAATTTCAGGCGTCGGCCCCCGCCAAGTCTCCGGATTTCTCCGTATTTCGGTCCGAGTCCTTGATTGCGGAGCCCCGGAACTCCTCCTCCCCAATGCCGTCTTACCTATTGGCAGCTATATGCTCAACAGCGCCAGCTAAGCAAATCCTTTAGGCTTGTTGTCACCAGTCACTGAACCTTTCATGCATCGTCGAAATTCTGGAATGTCAATCATGCCCAGGTTGAGGACGCGACATCCCCGCATAGCCAGACAACGGCCTTGTGTGGTTAGGCCAGTCCGGGGCCCAAATCTCCGCGCGGACGAATTCCGAGGGGCGCTTGGATTTGGTTAAGATCCTCGCGCTAGTCCAGCAAGCCTTCGCCAATTTTGTCAAGAATGCCGGCGCCCTCGAGCTAGCAAAGCATGTTCCAGGCCTTTCTGGCCACTCAGCGTTTGCCGATGGGGACCTGGGGATTCGAGTCGAGTTTCGGCCTGGCACCCGCGAGTGCGACCTTGGAAGGTGGCCGACAGACGTGGGCCGATACACGGCGTGTCTGTTAGACGGCTTTTGGCGTGGTCTGAGACTGCAAATGACGCTGACGAGTGATGAGTTTGATGGGCAGACATAAATAACCGGGGTCGTTTCGCCGTAACACACCTCCCCCCGCTCTTTTTTCTCCAACCCCCCCAGACATTTTCTTCATCCCCTGCAACTTTCTCTCCCAGCTTGACCAGACCTTTTACATTCACACTGCTCTGGTAGCAACATGGCTGAGCCCGAGAAGACAGAACTCGAGGCTCTCGAGGTCGTGCGCGAGCGCGCCCAAGATGCCGATGCTTTCATCGATGAGATGGAGCAGAAGCTCCAAGAAGCTGGTGGACTTGAGACCGGTTTCTTCCACATCCAGTTCAAGAACCCCAAGCACTTCACATGGCTGCTCGTCGCCTTTGCCAGTATGGGTGGTTTGCTGTCGGGTATTGACCAGAGTACCATCTCCGGCGCGAACCTCTACCTTCCAAAAGACCTGCACCTAGACTCAAGGCAGAATAGTTTGGTAAACTCGGGTATGCCTTTGGGTGCTGTCGGTGGTGCTCTGATTCTCTCTCCCTGTAACGAGTACCTTGGACGAAAGTGGTCGATTATCATCTCTCTGATCTTGTATACTATCGGTGCTGCCCTGGAGGCTGGGTCAATTAACTTTGGTGAGTACTGCCTACATCTATCATCAGCACACTGGCTAATCCCAATGCTAGGCATGATGGTTGCTTCTCGTGTCATCCTTGGTGTCGGTGTCGGTCTCGAGGGTGGTACCGTCCCTGTTTATGTCGCCGAGACCGTCGAACGCCGCATCCGTGGTAACTTGGTGTCACTGTACCAGTTCAACATTGCCCTCGGAGAGGTCCTTGGATACGCCATCTCCGCCATGTTCCTGCGCGTCGACGGCAATTGGCGTTACATTCTTGGATCATCGCTTGTCTTTTCAACAATCATGTTTTTTGGGTATGCATCAATACCATAAGCTCTCAGAACCTCGCTAACCTTATGCCTCTTCATAGAATGCTGTTTCTCCCGGAAAGTCCTCGTTTCCTCATCCACACCGGCAAAACTCTCGACGCATACAAGGTCTGGAAGCGCATTCGTGGTATTGATACTGCCGAATCACGGGACGAGTTCTTCATCATGACGGCTTCTGTCCGCCAGGAGGAGAATCAGGTCAACGAGGGTGCTGTGAACAAGCGCTTCCCTTGGATGGACTTCTTCACGTGCGTCTCAATCCTACTCAACGACTTATACCTTGCTGACATTCTTACACAGTGAACCTCGCGCCCGCCGCTCCCTCATCTACGCCAACATCATGATCATCCTCGGCCAGATGACCGGAATCAACGCCATCATGTACTACATGTCAGTCCTGATGAACCAAATCGGCTTCAACGAAGAAAACGCAAACTACATGTCCCTCGTCGGCGGCGGGTCCCTGCTGCTCGGAACCATCCCCGCCATCTTCCTCATGGAGTCCTTCGGCCGCCGCTTCTGGGCGATCGTCACCCTCCCGGGCTTCTTCATCGGTCTCGTCCTCATCGGCGCCAGCTACCAAGTCGACATGAAGACCGACCTCATGACCGTCGAAGCCCTCTACCTCACCGGCCTGATCGTCTACCAGGGCTTCTTTGGCTGCTACGCCTGTCTCACCTGGGTCGTCCCGTCGGAAGTCTACCCAACCTACCTCCGCTCTTACGGCATGACCACCTCCGACGCCCTCCTCTTCCTGATGTCCTTCATCGTCACCTACAACTTCACCTCCATGCAGGAGGCCATGGGCAAGACCGGTTTGTCTCTTGGCTTCTACGGCGGCATTGCGGCCGTCGGCTGGGTGTACCAAATTTTCTTCATGCCTGAGACCAAGGATAAGACGCTTGAGGAGATCGAGGAGGTTTTCTCTCGCCCGACTATGGATATTGTGAGGGAGAACTGGGCCGGTGTTAAGGAGACTTGTGGCAACCTTGCCCGTGGCAACTTTAGGAAGGTCTTTGTTGAGCAGACGAAACGCCGGATGAGTGTGCATGAGGCGGAGATGAAGGGGATGGCTTAGGTTTCCATTGCTGAGTGCCCTGAAGGTAGATTTGCAAATGACATAAGTCGATCTGATGGGCGGTGTCTATGATTACATTATGGCTATATGAGATTTGTTTCTACATTACGAAGAATATACATGAAGTTGTATGCATGCCAACTACTTCCCTCAATCGCCTGAACCCCAAAGCCCGATAAGAAGCTTGACGAGAACTGCCTACATAGTACATCGGAGATCGGCAACGGTGGCCTCAGAGATCCCCGCTACCCAACGTACTGTGGAGCTCCCAATACCTACTAATAGTCTGAGCCGCAGCTACGTCCTTCCTATCACAAACTTAAGGCTTACCCAAGCGTGCACCCGTGATAACCTGCAAAGCGACGTCGGTACAGCTGCGTTGCGGCTGCCAGGCCAAAGGCTGTAACTTGCGTAACGGGGTGGGATACGGCCCTCTCAACATCGTCATCGAATGCTGGTAGCCCCTTCGCTGACTGAGCTATGTCCGACAGAAAGGAGGTCTATGGTGGGAGAGATGCGATTAGCAGCTTGGCCTTGGGGAAAGGGACACTTTTGGGGTGGAATCGGAGCGAGCTGCACTGAGGATTCTGTATGGGCCATAAGTTCCGCATTAGAGGTACGAACACCGTGGTGCGGAGAATCAGTAAATTAGTCAATTGCTGCATAGAAGAAAAGGTCCTTGTGAGAGGTGCTTGGTATCTAAGGCTAGGTAGGCTTTTAGAGTAGGAAGGGACAGACTCTCATAAAACGCGATCAGGGCATTTGGTAGCTCGTCTAGCAAGGCTTCTGATCCTCTCTGTAGGCATAACTCGCTTATGGATGTTTGGTGTGGCATAATCCTCTTGGACAAGACTGCGATGATGTCATGCATCTCGAGTACCTGGACAGCCACCACGCCATTCCCGCCTGTGCATTTAACAGGCCAGACAGCCAAGGAGTATATGTATACCAAGAGTCGACGACTCGACAGAAATGATTCTCACCACAGCCGCAGTTCAGCCCCGGAGTCCACATTCTGGGGCCATCTCGGCCGATTCCACAGAACTGGAGCAAGATCCCACTAACCACTTTTGGCGGGACGCTGCGCTCTCCAATCAGAGCTCGACATGCTGGGCTCGTACGCCCAGGAATGAGCTCAGCTTGCAGGACTTGGCCTGTCCAAGACTGTTTGGGCAAAGGGCAGCGACACAGCTCATCTCCATATGGAGGCTAGTGGCATGGCGCAGGAACACTGCTGGCGAGATCTATCGTCATTCAAGGCTGAGTCCTGTTGATTAGCTCACTGCCTCCGTCGTGGACATATAAGATGGGTATGCCCCGTTACCTTGGTTGACACTTCAAGCACTTCAATCCCAAATACCGCAAGATGAGGCCCTACACTTCTCTACTTTTGACAACTCTTAGCCTCCCCGGCGCCCTCTCCAACTTCCTGGGCCCGATCTACCCAGCTCCCAGAGACCTCACCAGCAGCAACAGTCTCGTCGCGGCCGCCTGGAAGAATCTCACGATCAGTCTCGACAGGAGCTTGCATGGCCAGTCCAACTCGACCCTCTCCGAATTCAACGACCTCACCTTCTCCGTTGGGCTCTTCTCCACGCGTGATTCAAAAGCAGAAAAACTGCAGTACCACCATGCCGCACCTGAAACCCGCAACGCCTCGTTCGGTACCCAGACAGTCGACGGAGACAGCATCTACCGCGTTGCCAGCGTCTCCAAGCTTTTCACCGTCCTCGCCGGGCTGATCGAACTCGACCTGGAGGAGTGGGAACGGCCGCTTTCAGAGATCTTCCCCGAGTTCGCACACTTCGTCCGCGAGAAGTCCAATACCCTCGACCCCATCTACGACACCCAATGGAACGCAATCACTCCCTTCGCCCTGGCCAGCCAGATGGGCGGGATTTCACAATACGGCGCTCCCTGGACCCCGGACTATCTGGCCTTGTATGTCCTCGAGCCCCTGATTTTAGGTACCTCGTCGCCCGAGTACAACCCAGCCACCTATGGCTTCCCACCAGTCGATCCATCCGACCCGGCAAACCACGCCCCCTGCACAACGCCCGAGGGATTCGTGGGAGGGATATGCGACCCCGAGTCCTACGCCGAAGGCGCATCCACGAACCCACCCATCGCCCTCCCCTGGACAAGTCCAGTCTACTCGAACAACGGCTTCACCCTCCTCGGCATGGCGATCGCGAACCTAACAGGGAAAACCCTCGACGATGTCTACCAGGAAAGCATCTTCGACCCTCTGAACATGACCTCTTCGTACTCCGTCGTCCCGCCAAACTCCACACTCCCCCGCAGCGTCGTGGCCGGCGAACCACAGGCCAACTTCGCCATAGACAATGGCCTCTCCAAGTCCTCCGGCGGCATCTTCTCAACCCTCAACGACCTCGCCAAGTTCAGCACCGCAATTCTAAATTCTACCCTCCTGGACACCCACACAACCCACCGCTGGATGAAGCCCGTAACCCACACCTCGGACCTGCACTACGCCATCGGCGCCCCCTGGGAAATCTACCGCTACGAACACCCCGAGACCGGCCTAGTCACAGACATATACACCAAGCTCGGCGACTCGGGATCCTACGGCGCAATGACGCTCTTCATCCCGGACTTCGACGCAGGGCTTAACCTCATCACGGCCAGTACCCAGGCCACAAGAAGCCAGCAAACGCTCGACCTCGTCCAGGCGGTTATCGGCGTCTTCCTCCCCGCTCTCACAAAACAGGCAGCCCGTGAGCTCGAGCAGAAGTACACAGGAACCTACGTCTCGGCCACACCGGGCCTAAACAGCTCGCTCACACTTACCCCTTCCAAGATCCCCACCTCCCCAGGTCTATCCATAACATCCTGGATCCAAAACAGCACGGACGTCCTCAGCATCTTCTACGGCTCGCCCATATTCCCCACCAAGGCGACGCTCCGCCCCCTGATTACCCCGCACGGCTCCAATCAAATCGCTTTCAGACTCGCCACCACACCGGCTGACCCTGTTCTCCCCCGTGATCCGAGCAATCTGTTCAGCGCCTTCTATGATGCGGATCAGTTTGCGCAGTTGGGACAGTATACCTATGCGAATCTGTATATTGGGGAGTTTGTTTTTGAGATTCAGGAGGATGGGAGGGTGAGCGGGGTTACGCCGGCTGCGTGGGTTGGGAGGTTGGAGAAGGTGTGATTTGCCTCCAGTAGCTAGGTTCAGGTGTATATATGGTATCTTTATGGTGGATGTGAATTATCTTTTTGGGTCGTTGCTTCGCTATAGTATGTAACACATCTACAATTTCTAAAATGCCCTCCTAAGCGAGGACTTGTGGCCAATATCAGTACCTATCCCCTTAAAAATGCCCTTGCTTGCATCCTCTGACTTCACGATGGCACGCAACTCTCAAGCGGGACTACCAGTATGTCTAGATGTCTAGCGCCGCCGCACAGCCTCAGCCTCGTCTTCTAGGTTCTTTCCCTTCCGGCCTCGCCGTCCACCTTGCTGCTGCTGTCTGATCTCAATTCCGCCAGCATAAAAAAATCAATGGGAACGGGGCAATTGTGATCGTGAGCTAATTTCCTCCGAAGGAACGGCCATCGCGTTTTGAACCTGGCGCATCTCAGTACGTTGCATATTGAGATGTGCCAGTACGCCAGCTTTACGATGAGGTGATGACCTCGGGGCTGGAGATCAAGCCCAGACATCGACAATTCAGCCGTTGTCGAGTAGAGCAGGCGCCCAGTTCTCCTGCTCAGTCTGGACCTCTTTCACCGCAGACACCAAGCCTGTCAGTGCTGTCTCCGCCACCGCCCCGTCTTCAGTGCGTTCTCCGGGACACATTCGGTTCTCCTCTGGAAGAACGGAGACTGATCTTCGGATCGTTTTCTTTATTCTGTACGAAGTTCGAACATTCCTGAGGAGATTCTATTGTCTAAGCGAATAGAGGCAGAACTGGGCGAGTTTCTTGTCCTTCTCGAAGAACCAGACAGAACCAGAATCAGAATAACCTCTGTACGATTCTGGATTATTGGACCGCCTCTTAGGGGGTAGACAAGAACTAACACTAGCAGTGGCTACCATGCCCAACCCCACAGATTCCGTCGCAGATGATTTGCACCCACCCGTGGAACCTTCCCCCTCCCATCCTTCGCATCTCGATCCTGCCAACATTGAACACACAATCATATGCCACACAGTCCGCCTTTCCTTGCGGTGTCCCTCTTGGGAACGTCTATGGTCACTTGTCCATTTTTCCTCCGCTGCCTTGAAAACCCCTTACCAGCTGTACGCCTCCCGCTTCCCCGGGTCTCGCAGAGGGCATATCTTATCCCGCGGTACACACCGTGCTAGGAGGATAATACAAAAAGCGTGAACTCGCAAAACAACATGTATAGGGTATCCTTCGGGTCCGCCTTCGTTGGGAGCTTAGCGGATACCTTCAAGCAGCCCCCACACAGGCGAATGGCGTCTACGGCCTTAACAGCCGGCGCTGGCTCTTTATTCTCACCGGCGTGATTGCCTTTCCAAGAGCGCTTGGCGTTATCTCACGTTCCCATTGCCAGATCTGCCATCCGATAGCGAGTACCTTGGCTGAATCCTGAGGAGAAGGAGTTCGGTTTAAACCGGATGCGCAAGGCGGATAGGAGTCTTCACGAGCTGATAACAGCAGGTTGAAGGGGACGAAGACGGGACTCTCTAAGTGGCAGACTGGGTCTATACTGCTTATTATGCGTATATTCCTTCGCGTTTTTTTACCTATAATACATTCTGCGGCCACAGTTGCATGCGGATTTATGAGTTCGCAGCTTGCTCATCTGCGCTGGAAACATCGGTGGCTAAGGTACCGGTAGGTACATGATTCTCTGCCTCAAGAGTCTGAATCGGGCCTCGGTCTCACGAAGAAACACCTCCCTAACGTTATAAACGCCATGCGCAATTCTGACGGCCTTGATCTACAGCGGGACGAGCGACCTGCTTCAGATCCGACATGCGATTATCCTCTTTCGCTCACGGTTTGCTTCTTTGCGGCGACGAAATCTGGCGATCTAGGATAGGATGCCGCCTGGACTTAGGTGGGAGGGTTATTATCCGACTGGGTAAATGGTTTTGTGCTATAATCATTATAGTTGGCTTTTGGGTACTAATCGATGGTGCAGATTCGCGGGCTCTGGCCCAGTCTTCCCCGTATGTTCGCCCTGCTAGCCGATAGGCAACTTGGAAGAGGTGCTTATTGAATGCGGACAATGGTCAACGAACATTCTGCGCAGGCGATGGTGTCCAGCGCAGAATGATCCTGGGGTCAACAAACTCAATCGCGGACGTCACCTCCTTATTCCCTTTCACCACTCCTCTTCTTCCTCTCTTGGCCATTTTCAAGCAGCTAAACTCTCGCTCGAAGATATGGTACGTGTTCAACGCCTCGATGCCTCTGGTCTCACAACACAGATTATGCCCCATGATTTCTAGTCAAAGACTCGGTGACCGTGGGATTGATCTTGCAGCGCTTCGATGACAGCATAAACGCCGCTTAGCAAGATTTGAACTTGAAGATAATGCAAAGCCAGATGGATGAACAAAGCACAGACCAAGCAATCTCTAAAGATAACTCGTGTGGACCCAATCAGCCTCCAAGCCGAACTCCGAGTGGATCTGCCGTACCGTAAACGAGAAACGAAAGCGAAAACGAGAGCGAGATCGATCCAGGCACCCGAGATCAGTTCCAGGCCTTGGCGGGGGCGGTGCTGTGTTTTTTTTGCTATATAGGAGTCAACAGCCTACTACCATCAGCCCAAAGCAACAATTCACCAGAAACCGAGCTCAATGGCAGGCGACGCCAACAACATCTACGGGTACAACCCGTCCATTCCCGCAGCCGCCATCTTCATCTTCCTCTTTGGTGTTTCGACCGGCTATCATCTCTACCAGCTGCTCAAGGCGCGAGCATTATATTTCATCCCGTTCGTGATTGGTGGTGTTTGTACGTCCCCGACCCCCTTCAGCATTTTCCATTCCCGTATGTCACTAACAACCATGTAGTCCAAATCCTAGGCTACCTCTTCCGCATCCTCAGCCACAACCACACCGACTCAATTCCCCTCTACGCTCTGCAAACCGTCCTGATCCTGCTCGCGCCTGCTCTTTACGCGGCGTCAATATACATGGTCCTTGGACGCTTAATCGTCCACCTCGACGCCCAGCAGCATAGTCTCGTCCGGGTCAAGTGGATGACCAAGATCTTTGTAACGGGCGATGTCATTTCCTTCTTGATGCAGTGCGGAGGTATACCGATCCTTTCCACACAACCCAGTACCAGGGACGATAACAGCTAACCAGTGTTCTGTGTGCAGGCGGCGGCCTCATGTCCGGCGACAACCAATCCACCCGCCAAACCGGCGAAACCATCACGATCATCGGCCTCGCCGTCCAAATCATCTTCTTCGGGTTCTTCCTACTCACCTCAATAATCTTCCACATTCGCATCGCCAAATCCCCCACGCCCTCATCACTCCAAGCCCAGGACTCCTGGCGCAACACCCACAACATCACAGCCCGCAACTGGGTCACGCTCCTATTCGCCATGTACGTCGTTTCGGTCCTGATTCTCGTCCGCTCGATCTTCCGCATGGTGGAGTTTATCGATGGGTATGGCGGGTATATTATGACGCACGAGGTGTTTATCTATGTTTTTGATGCGGTGCTGATGGTTGTTGTCATGGCGGTTCTGAATTTCTGGCATCCGGCTTTTGTTATTAGGGATGGAAAAAAGGGAGGAAGCGAGGGGGGGTTTGAGGAGTTGCCGCTCAGATAAGAGAGAGATTGTTTTGCTTGGCGCTTTATATACCCTTGGCTAGACTAATTGCTGATTTACTGAAATTTGGATATTGCTCGTGCCTGCAGTGGTCTGCATACCGTAGTCCTGCACCGATTTTATGCCCATGTCAACGAGTAAGGTGAGCTGGGATCGCGGAGAGACTAGGGATCTACATGTTCATATTGATGCTCAAGCACTAGAAGATAGATAAGCTTAAGGGCCCAATCCGGTATCCAGAGCACGAAGGGAATTTCCTTTGGTGCCTGGGCGGTAATATTATAGGCACAGTTCTTCTCCGAACTCCGAGTAAACCAGCTTAACAAACCGGAAACTATTTCTGGGTTAGAGGCTTCCACGTTAGATATAACATGATTAATACTATGGTATTAGCAAGATCTCACCTCCAGCTTCTCAAGTAATTAGACAGCATTCATCCTCAACGTCACACACCATCAAACAAGACACATCAAGCCAAACCACAGCACCTTACCTTTCCAATCCAGTCCAGTGCCCAAAACCTGCATCTTAGTGCATAGCACCTTCCCTCCTCGCACCCGCAAACCTCGCAATCAACCCCGCCACCTCCCCAGCCCTCCCCTCCATCGGCAAATGCCCAGCCCCCATAATCCACATCCCCCTCTGCGCCCAACTCACCATCCGATCCGGATAAATCGAGCGCGTCAGCACAGCCTTGTAGTCCCTGATCAGCGGGTCCTTGTCCCCGAAGACAACTGCTACTTCACAACCTTCTCCATCACTACCACTGCCACTCCCTTGATGACGGGTAGTGCCCCAGAACCCACGCACCTGGTCATCCTGCGCACTAAGCCGCGCCTGCACGTTCAGACTATCCCAGTTCGCTGGACCCGTTAAGCCCTCACATAGTTTCCAAAGACGCGTGTTCCGTAAATAAAACAGAACGAACCGCGGTAGAGAGGGGACGGAGTGGCTGAATCTTTGGATCGAGGCCTTGCTACTCCGTGGGAGATCTGCGTACGGCGCTGTATAGGCTGATAGCTCCGAGAGTGATAATGACGGCGACAGGAAGAGGTGGATTAGGGATTCTGGGAGATATCCGTCTAGCAGGCCGGTGGCGCAGTACCAGATTCTGTTCAGGAGGCGGTAGTGTAGACTGCAGTCGCTGAGGCGCGGGGGGAAGAAGGTGTTTAGGAGGAAGAGGCTGGTGACTGTTGTACGCGGCAGGCGCGGGATTGTGCAGAGGGCGATGCAGCTGTTGGTTGTCAGTATTGCTTCAGGGTAAAAGAGAAGGAAAGCCCCTGGTATAGGGTAAGCTTTGAGGGTGACATACCCGCCCCAATCGTGCGCTGCAACGATAGCATTCTCAAGCTCCGTAACCTCAAAGAACTTTACCAGCGTATGGATATGCAGCTCCGTCGTAATAACCTCCGTCTTTAGTATCTTGTCGCTCCGACCATGACCCAACCAGTCAATTGCGTAAACGTCATGGCCGCGCTCAAGGAGGGATGGGAAGACCTGCCCACATATCAGCATCACTCTCAACTCCCACTCCTATTCCCATTCCTAAGGGAAGGACCGGGAAGGCTAACATTCCGCCACACAAAACTCCACCCCGGATTCCCATGCAGAAACACAACGGGTCTATGCTCGCGCTTCCCATCCTGCAAGACAGCAGAGTACCGCGGACGCAGATGGACGTACCGCGCGCTCGCGCCGCAGACTTCGAATTCCTCTGTCTCGGATGTCCACGGTGCACCTTCTACCTCCTTCCACCCGCGGCTGTTGGGTTCGACGTGGAAGATTTCGTCTGGTTTGAAGCGGTATGTACCAGACAGCTGGGATTGCGCGAGGGTGTCGGAGGTGTTTCGGAAGGTGTCGGTGTGGTTTATTAGGCGGGTCCAGCCGGGTGGTCCGAGGAGGAGGTGGATGGAGTTTTTGAGTGTTGCGGGGAGGAGGCACAGGAGGAATTTTGTCATGTATAATGGCAGGAGAATTGAGGTGAGGAGGGCGCGGGTGAGGGTGAAGGAGAGGAGGAAGGAGCTCAGGTGGCCAGTTAGGGTGAGGATGGTTGTTGTGGCTGTTGAGGTGATTTTGGACGCGAGCTTGGTGGCTCGGTCGGTGTGGAGGGCGGGGAGGGTGAGGTGGAGAGGCATTTTGGCGCTCTTTGACTCCGGGCTTTTTGATGAGAGAATTGATGGATGGATGATCGTGGTGTTCTTTTTCAACTGTAGGGATCTTTATCTGGGAGGTTGAATTCATGATGACGCTTGTGACATCATGTACACACCACCACCCATGTTTGCATGAGTATGACCTTATCGAGTCTCAGCCATATGGCTTGGTGTTTAGCTTCGAAGTTGACTTATTTGGCAAGATTTGAATCCAGAGGCTTATAAATTATGTTCAGGTAGACCTTCCTTACGCGCTAGCAGAGCTTGGCCTTAGATTATGATATATTAAGCCTGCTCCCTGTTTTAATATTCTTCTCGCTGAGCTCTGGGTAGCTCCAGCAGACTGCGCTTATTCATTTAATGATTGAAAAGCCAACCTAGTTGCAGATCGAACGTCTAATCCTTCTCAACCGTAGGATCCCACGCACAAGGCTCATACTTTCCCGTCTCCAACTTCCCCATATCCCCCTCACTAAGCTCAAAGTCAAACACCTCGCAATTCTCCCTGATCCTCGACGGCGTGACAGACTTAGGCAGCGGGACAAATCCCTGCAAATACCACAATTAGCGCTTACCCATTGCAAAAAACGACAATACGGTCAAAGACGAGCCAGCTTACCTTCTGCAAACTCCACCTCACAAGAACCTGCGCCGGACTCTTCCCATGTTTCTTACTTAGCTCCTTCAGCACCGGCTCCTCAGAGCGCGTATTCCGCACAAGCGGCGAATAAGCCTGCACGACGGCCCCATGCCTCCTCAGCCAGGAAACGATATCCGGGCGCGCAAGCCACGGGTGGATCTCGTACTGCCCGACGTCGATTGCGCCGCCGCCGCCGGAGGATATGTACGACTGGAGCTCGTCGAGATGGTGGAGCCCGAAATTCGATACGCCGATCGAGCGTGTTTTTCCGGCTTTTTGCGCTTCGACCAGTGCTTTCCAGGTGCCCAGGCGGCCTTCTTTGCCGCCGTAGGGGGCGTGGATTAGGATCCTGCGCATTGATTAGCGCTAGATGACTTATAATGTGGAAGAGGGATGGCCGTACAGGTCGAAGTAGTCGGTGTTCGCCTGCTTCAGGCTATCGTCGATATTTCGCTTCGCGGAGTCGTAGCCGTTGGCGCGGGGTGGGATTTTGGTGGTTAGGAAGACTTCGGAGCGGGGGAGACCGGCTTTGGAGATTGCGGCTGTGACTTCTTTTTCGTTTTTGTAGGCGGCTGCTGAGTCGATCTTTGCGTATTGTCAGTCTTGCGTTGAGACCATATGGGTGCGATCAGAACGTACATGGCGGTAGCCGAGTTTGAGGGCCTCGACGGTCACATTTTCAGCGACGTTTTTTGGCCTACAGAGGATTGATTAGCAATTATTTTGGACCCCGGGGGTGCGCGATGTACGTTTGGTAAACCTGGACTTGATTAGCTTAGTCTTCCAGGGCTATTTAGGGCGGAAAGCATACTCCGTATCCTAGGATGGGAATTTCGTAGCCCGAGAGGAGCTTCTGAGTTGATTTGATTGTGAGGTTTCTGGCCATGATGATTCGATTTTGATAAGAAAATCGGTGTACATGAAATTGGAGAAGGGAGGTTGTCTTCTTAAATAATCTCCGACTGGTTTCGTCATACTTAACCTTACAAATCCCGCCGGATGACAGCGGATAACTCTACGTTGGTTCCACTCCGAGCACCGACCGGGCTGCCATAGTATGTAGCCGCTCAGACAATATAGTATGTATTGATAAATCAATAAACGACGAGAAATCTTTGATGGAGAAACCATTTGGCGCAGGGAAGGCCCGCATCTGCAGCCGCGCGCATACCTAACCATTAGCACTGCGAGCGAAAAAATATGTATCAGCACAGTTCAGGCAGAGAAGCACAAGTGCGCGGTTTCAAGGCTATACCGAACATCCCAGCGAGCAGGGACAATTATCTTCCCAAGCAGCGTAGTTCCTTTACCTTTTTCTTCATTCAACCCCGACAACCCGTTGTAATCGTCGTGATTCAGTCGCACGGTGGCAAGCGGCTAGGGCTGGATTTGCTCTTGCCAAGATTCAACGGGCCGTCCGAGACAAGCCCTAATTCCAGTCCGGCCGCAGCCTCGAGGGATCTCGGAAGCGAGTCCACTGATTACGACTTCCCTAGTTCAATGAAGGTGATGGAGCGGAGCAGCAGATAATAAGCATGGCCGCGAGCTCCAGTCATGAGCCTTCCTTTTGTTCCTTGTTTTGACAGAGGCCGGAAGCCATGACCATGGCCGTGACCTGGACCGTGGCCGCGAATCAGTCCAAGCGACCATCCGTAATATGGTAGCCTCGGCTGGTTGCATCTTTTTGAGAACTTCCACAGCAACGCTTTCAAGGTATCTGAGTCCCCCGGATTCTGCTGGCAATGCGCTGCGGAGAGTTGGACGGTGAATCGGGGGTAAATCGAGGGAGGATCGGGGTCATTGTTCGGGCTGGGTGCGGGCGGTCCAAGGGTTCGTTCGCTCGCTATTGCACGTATGTAAGGGTCAATAATAAACGTCGAAAAGGGAAAGGATGAAGAGAAATCACGAGGTAGGATTGAAGACTGCTTCAGCAGATCGGTCCAGGCAGTTGGATAAGACGAGGGAGTTCCGGCTGATCATGATCTCATCGTAGGATGTGGCAGGAATCTCGAAGTCCCCTGGATGAACGTGATATGGCCTCCTCACATGTGTAGCGTCGCGTCTACCAGCCGTCGAGCTTCTGCTACTTTCTTGACGCGCGCAAGATCAAGCGTCTGGCAAGGCTGATCGGCGCTTGCAAACATGCCGAAGACGCTCGCCGTAAGGCGACAGTAATTCAGACGAATAGAAAACACAACGCTAGCCCGGTATCTCTCCAAAGACTTGTACTTCTGGCGGTCTGAGTTGAATGAAGGGGAATGGATTCAATCGATCAGAGCCTCGAACGCGACAGGTGACTGGACGCTGCGATAATGATTGAGGAGCGGTACAGGTAGAGGATCAGTCGGCCCTGAGCATGGTCGAGATGATCTTCTAGCATGGCGGTCATTGCCAGATTATGACCATTTCCTAGGAAGTCCTCAAGTGGTTTCATCAGTCAATAGTCCTGACTCGGAGGTTAGTAAGGAACGACGGACCTGCCAGCTGAGCAATGGAGACGGTGTAGACTAAATAAAAGAGAGAAATTGGGGATAATCAAAGTATTCAGTGCTTAGGAGCACACTGCACTGTGATAGAGGAGGGAAAAAGCACCAGACTCCGCGGACATCTCTTGTGTTGATGGGCACGTGACCATATTCACTCCAGGTCACAACAGGGAGAATTTTTGCATTTAGCAAAAGGAAAAGAACTATAGCAACTACTAAAAAGGGGATTAGTGCTTAAATCAAAACCAGGCCAAGGTGATATAGTTAACTGGTTCGCACACAAAGACATAACTGGATCTTATATCTTAGCTTCGAGCACTACAATCTGAACACAATATCACCTATTCAAGGTTTGTCCGTGGACGCCCTGCCTCAAACATCCTCTCATACCTGCTATGAGAAAGGGAATGTATTTGACAATCTGCGGCTGGAGGCAGCAATGGAGATTCTACAGGAAGAGGGGAACCCAACGCAAAGAGACAAGCTACGAAAAAAGCCCGGCTCAGCGAACAAGCATACTTGGAAAATGGCAAAACTGGAAGCCTTCGGAGTACACTCTACAGACTTTACCGTGGAAAGAAAAAATGGATTGTAGTTTGAGATTCGATTGAAACAACGAGTATCTGTTAACAAGGGAAGTTGAGCTAGGCAACCTCCAACAGTCCAACAGCCCGATAATCGAAAAAGAAAAAAACACAGACGCAAGGTGTCCTATTGCAGGGTCACAACAGTGAGAAGTGACATAGACTCGAGGTCCATTGCAGGATCACAAAAAGACTAGAGACATAGGAAACAAGGAAACGCCACGTTCGTTCAAGAGATGTGCATCATAGAAAGCTCATGGGTAGATCAAAATGATCAGATCAGATGGGAGAAGCCAGAATTGGAAGAAACTAGCAGCTGTCGGAGGTCGACTGCGCGATAACAGACCACATATCCGGATGAGTGAGGTAGCCGCCAGCGACAAGGGTGCCGTGGTAGCCAGTCACGCAGTCGTTGAGAAGGACATAGGTACCCTCAGCGATGTGCTGGACCTCCATGGTGCGAGAGTTGTTGGGATCCTGTTTGAGCACTGTTAGCCTAATCTCGAGCAAAAAGAAGGGAGAAGGAAGGTACGTACCTCATTGCACCAGCGGACTTCGGCGTGATTGGCGCAAGCGATACGCTCGCAGGAGTTGGGGCCGAGAGTGCGCTGCTTGGGAGGCTGGGGGAGCTCGGGGGTCTGCTGGGCGGTGCCATGGGAAACCTTCTCCAAGTACTGGGCGAGCCACTTGAGGTCCTTGTAGTTGGCGGCAATGGCTTTTCCGGCGCACTGGACGGTGTGCTGAAGAGACATTGTGTTAGTATTTGAGGGATAAACAATGATGAAAGATGTGTAGGGAGGGAGGACTCACGGCAGAGGACATGACGGCGAACATGAGCATAGTCATGAAGACAACAACGGGAGCAAGAGTAAAACGCATCTTGGCGATTGAAGATTGCAAGATGAGATCAGAAGAAGAATTGGAAATGGTTGAGAAATGAAGAGACTTTGGTTGAAGGTTTGATCGGAAGATTTGAGAGCTGGTAGGCTTGAGGATGGTAGAGAACTAAAGAGGATGTTGCGGATGAAGAAAAAAAAAATTTCCTTGGGCGGGAAAGATGGGGGTATATATACCAGGAATTGAGGAGCCCAGGAGTTTGCAGAGCGAGGGGCGGTGATCAGAATCCTGGTGGGTGACTCGTTTATTCACTGAACCTGATCAGAAATAATGAGCACGTGCTTGGATGGCCAATGGGCGTCAAGCAAAGAGAGACACCCTGCAGTGCAGACACACACTTAGTGGGCCAGGTTGCATCCAGGCTGATGGTGGAAGCTGCCAGAAGGCAAGCCTTCACGGGGGGACTCTGTTTACTGAACACTGAGTGAGTGCCCCGCTGTCTAGGACGGCCGAAGACCTGGACGAGAACTTCCGGGATTGCCCATTCTCCAGGCTCTGATTACGTCTCTGCGAATGGCAATGTTGGGGATGAGTACGGCTGAGCTTCGAGACTAGGAATACTACTGGTATTTTCGGGCGTACTAGGAGCTCTTCTGAGGTCAGTGCCAGAGAAGCCCACGGAGCAAGAAGTCAAGACGATCATCTTGAACAGCCCTCCTTGGAGTTGAGTAGCCGGTCAGATAGGTGCAGGCCCGGCACACTTAGATAGCCTCAAGGCAATAAGCCATGACGCTTTACCTCAGTAAACTCATTTCTCCTTCTCCTTACATAGAATATTCATCCACCGACGCCTGTCCAGGACAGTCATTCATTCAATGCATATATAGATAAATTGACTATCAATGTCCCAATAACATGTCCGGCCACTTCATAGAACGTCGAGATATCCAGTGATCCACACGGTCAATATGCTAACCTGGCAGATTGTTCAGCTGCGAACCTTTCTACGCAGGGAGCTAGCCCACGGACCAGGGCCATTGACACGGATGGCGACCAAAAGACGAAATCAGCAACGGCACCAAGCAAGTTGCTTGGAGCCAAGCGGGAAGATAAAGTTCAGATCTATCATGCTTGGGCTTTATAGCAATGTATAGGATAAATGCCAGCAACCTTGTTGAACCTAGATGCCAAACTGCCAGGAAGGCCTCTCCCCGATAATGTCATGAAGGCTGACAGCGGCGGAGAGACTCCTACTGAAATTTAGACAGAGCGTGCAAATATACGGGAAATTACCGCCGCTCAACGGGCCAGGTTCTTCGGACGGTCCATTGATATTCCAATTCAGTGAGATCTACCTCGAAGCAACAGACTTAACTGGAAGATCGTTTCAATGGACCGTAAACGCCAGATGTGTGTTTCCTTGGCTTCAAATTTACCAATGTTTGCTAAGCTAGAGCTCTAGTCTCACGCATTAGTTCTTTAGATCATGATCGTGGCCGCTCGAGTACGGAGGAGAGGGTGCCTAGACATGCTGAATATCCTAAGAAAACGAAATCTCAGTTAGAACAGAAAGTGCCTCAGCCACGGAGCTGAAGGTCTCAACTTACACGAGCCTAGGTGGTTCCATCGATCAAGTACCTCTGCTGCAGCGTGAGTAATGCAGACATTGCCGCCACCTTTGTCTCCGTTTCCTAGCGTAGGATCTAATCCAACTCCATGGAACGATGCAGATACTCTGCACCAGAGCCATCGCGTCTGTGGATGGCCGATGTTCATCGGTGTTCGTGTAGGGAAGGAGGATAGAGGGCCTGCAAAGCTGTAAGTATCAGAAGGTGATGATGTGACACTCTTCTGCGCTTTGAATCTCGCCAGCGTGACGAGAACGTAGAAACCACTCCTTGCTTTCTTCTCCTCTTTTCCCTCTAGCTCACAGTCTCATGTTGGGGGCTCTCAAGGGCACTGAAGGAAGATTCTGGCGTTCGTAGGATCCGATTTGACTTGGAGGAGGAAGCGTGGTCGTAGGTGGCCATCCTGTCGAGGAGGCATCTAGACCTTTATCTAGAGAATCAATATTGTCAGTTCAAAATGCGACATGAGGCTAGGAGCCTGAATGATGCTGTATTTAATGATCACTCAAGCTGTCTGAGGAAAGCAATGCTGGAGCACTCACAATAAGGGCTTTTCGGACCAGTTCTGGCCGGCACATTGAAAGAGGATATGGAGACTCAGAGAGAGGAACTCAGGAAAGTCGGATAGGTCAATCAGGGTACCAAATGAACATGATAGCTAATTTGGGAATTCAAAAAGTGAGGAGGCGTATTTCACATGTCCTCAGGCTCCCAAACTCCATCTTGATGTTGCCTGCAAGGACCTGCTTCCACGGTGCCGGAGTGAAAGAGACCCCTTAACACAACTCATTCACTTTTCAGTTTCTGCTTCTTCTCTCTAGTGCCAAATTCATTCCCAAGCCAGGTCCCACTGGATATAAATACCTCCTCAATTCCTGGCCTTTGACTCTTTTCCCTCCATCCACCAACACACTCTTCCATCTTCCTCCCACTTCTCAAGCCTCAACCTCAATCAATCCTCTTCTCAGTCAAACACCCATCATTTGCCAAATCTTCAACAAATCCACCTGCATCTGAACAGCCACCATGCGTTTCGTGATCCAGTTCCTCGCCATCTTCGTGGCTCTCATCGCCATGGTCCACGGCGTTAGTCTCCTTCCCTCGTTCCATATCCAGTCAACATTACCACAACTAACCCTCTTTTCTCCTCCAGCACACCATCAACTGCGCCGGTAGAGCCATCGCCGCCGACGCCCTCGAGTACCGCGCCGCAATCATGCACCTCCGCTTCATCGAGGAGCACGGCGGCCTCAGCGGTCCGGGCGGCCATCTCCCCCCCTCCGAGGGCCTCGAGCCAAACACCTGCGAGAACCTCTACTGCAGCCGTGATACCAATGTGCGCTGGTGCAATGATGTGAGTGCTCTTCTTTCCCTTCCCTGATGGAAATCTTGTGGGTGTGGTAGGGAAGTGCTAACAGGTGGACGTGTAGGACCCCAAGTACCACAAGATCATGGAGTACCAGCATTTCCGTGAGGGTGCCATTGCGATCTATGATGCTTGCATGACTAGCTATAAGGGTCGGGATGTCTCTGGCGGTGTTATTTCTCACCCGGATAATTGGTCGATGATTGTGCAGAAGGATACGGGGTGCTAGGCTTGCCGGGCTCTCGTATCTGGCTGGCTGTCTTGTTCTCTGGCTTTCAATCGTGACCTCGACATGAGCAGCGCGGCGTTCTCGGATCTGGCGTTTGTCATCTGCTCGAACTCTACACACATTTTTCCTTTTACCATCTGGTCTTTTTTTCCACGGATCCTCCAACAGGGTCTATTTTCCTTTGTGTCAACCTAGGGCGAGAACCTACCTACCATCACATCTTCATGCTAATGAAGGTGAGGTGGGCTTCTAACAAGCCAGGTTTCTCGCACCTTTTTCGATGTTTTTGTTTTCTGAATCTCTCTACTAGCTATTTCACAATGCTGAATGCTGACTGAGGCTTTACCAACCATCCTTGTCTTCCCACTAGCTCGTAGTCTGTGTAAGAGTCTTCGAAAGAGAATTTTGTAAGGAGTAAGAGGAAAACTGGTTGAGATTCTGTGCGAAGCTGGACCGGTGGAATGCCAGGTCGAATCTGTGCCTCCCGCTGTAGTCTTGCTGTTTACATCCCGCATTCAAGAAGGACTTGCATGGAGTGATATTTCAACTGAGCGGTCGAGTATATGGATTCCAGAGCCTCGCACACTAAAGCGAGTATACCTCGCAAAATGGCAACTACCTATGTGTAAGTCAGGTAGGGAATCTCAAAGAACAACGATAGGTCCCAGCATTGGAGAAGAGGATGATGTCACTGCAACAATGCACTATCATGGTGGGCATATAAAGACGCTTAAGACGTGGATCTCCGAGATTTACTTGATTAGGCAGGATGTTGTTATCTGAGTGAACAACCGGAATATGTGTCTGTTCGTCAGAAGATTTCTATTTAGGAGAGTCAGATACCGTTATACTAATGAGGTTCCTATCTCACTCAGGTTGTTTAATTGGTTATCTGCAGACAGCACATATATATGCGTCATCTGTACACCAGTATACGTTCAATCAACGATTCAAACCGCATACGGCTGGAAGTTCCCGCTCGAACAGGATGGAGAACACGCATCGATGCTATATACATGCTGAAACCAGAACCCTACTGATCAAGATCGAGGAAAAGCAGCATATTTTAAGACGTCCTGAAGTCCAAGATACCAAGTTGCAATAGCAAGGCCTCCAGCTTGGCTTTTGCCTCATCCTCAATAACCACGATTTCTCCCTGCCCGTTCGCATGGACGCTGAGAACATCCAGATAGGCACCCCCGATATCTCTAATCTTTGGGATTAAGCTGTATCCGTTCGCTTCTAGGGTTTCTCGCGGAAGGTGACAGAGAACTTCGAGGAGGTCGCTCACGATGCTCTGGTGTTCGGATCGCGCTTGCGTCTCTGCTTCTTGGTCGACGATGGAATCTGCCTTTGAGCCCAGGGGATGGCCGAACTCCTGTAAAAGGTTGGAACGAACATATAGGCTGGTAATAAAGATATTTGCAATTTGTACATCGTGTCCGGCTGTTGCGCCCGCCGGACGTGAGAGGCCGCCGCGCCATCGGAGAGGAGGAGGGAGGGTATCGAGCGTGTTTTGGATATCGGCGAGGGCTGTGGAGAGCACTTGAGATGGAGTTCGATAAGAGCGCGCTGTTTGACAGGTGTCCCATGTTCGAAAGATTGAGAGGAGATGCGTTAGACCAGGGACATAGGTGACTTTGTCGCTGGGAGAGGGCGAGGTGGAGGAGGGGAGCGCGGTGGAAGGACTAACGGCGAGGTCTTCGTCACTGTACGGCCGCGGAAGGTATGATGAGTTGCTTGAGAGCACCAGACGACCAAGGAGGGGTTGACCGATCATGTCAGTGTTTCTATGGAGAATATCATGATATCAGAATCAAACTGTAAGACCGACCGGGATTTGGATGAGCCGCACATCAGAGTCACCTCAAGCAAGCACCACAACCTCTTTAACAGCTCTCCCTGCATTACGCCCATTTGCGCTAAATTGTGCGCAAGTAGATAGCCTGTTCCAGTGACCGCCTCGCCAACCATCCGGTGGACAAACGGATCACTCATCCCTCTTTGCGCCATTGACGCAGTAGCAAGGTTGTACTTCGCGATGCACCAGTCAAGGCTGTAAGGACCGTCCGCTGGAAGGAGGCCATGGCTTTGGATGATGCCGATACATCGGCCTGGCGTTATGGGGTGGTATTCGGCAAAGGACTTCCGGCGTAACGTTGCGGTTGTTGCTGCGAGGATGCTGACGACGAGACCGGTGAAGATGGGATCAGCGGTGTTTTCGCCGAAGCGCGTGAGGAAATCTCGACGATGAAGGACCGGGGCAAGAGGATGGATGTGGGTGAACCAGTCGTTCAAAACGGCGCGGATCAGGGAGGAGGGTGCGAGGAGGTGGAGGATGTCGCCTGACGAAAGCTCGGGGTCTGTCGATGGAGAGAGCAAGGTGGAGGACGGAGAGGACGACTCTCTTGGGAACGGTTGAGCGTGACTGTGGAATTAGCATCATGTTAGGAAGGAGCGCCCAAGGTCAGCAGCTACCGGTTTGGAGGACCCCTCTTCCTCCGCGGCCGGTCAGAGGTGCAAACGACTCCCAGGAACCTGCATCCCTCACAAACATCCCCAGCTGTAAACCGGCACTTGACGCGACGACTTCGGCAAACGTCGCAGGCATTTTGATTTCGGGTATGCTTTTTGACTTCCATTCTGTGAGTTTCCGTGGTATGATGCTAGAGAGACTAGAGGGACAATCTCGCATTTATCGCCTAAACCTCGTCTAAATTCCCCAGATCCTGCTCCAAGCTAACCCCGCACCATCTTCCACCTACTTTCGATCCGGAATAGCTTCTTCATGGTACGACTCCGGCTGCTCGGTTCTCTCCGCTTTCTCTGCCTTCTCCGCCGCCATACTTGCCGGGGCGTCCTGTCCATCGAACAAAACCGCGATCTCCTCGAGCGTCGGGCCCCGCGTCTCCACGAAATAGAACCAGATCACCACGCATTCGACCACCAACACCGCCACGTACACGACATAAAACTTCCACTGCAACGCCTCCAAGCCGAGCGGATTGACATACTGGTTATAGATCCCGGCGAGCGCCGCAACACACGTACAGAGCGTCAACCCTTTAGCGCGGACGTTGAACGGCAAGATTTCGACGGTGTACGCGACAGTCAAACCCGGCCACGCGGCGCCGGCTGTACCATAAAACAGGAAGATCATGGCGAGGACAGCGCGCCCAGCGGGCGCCGACTCGGTTCGGGAGTACACCGCACTGCAAGCAGTCCAGACACTGAAGGAGATGAGCATTCCAACCCCGGCGAAAAGAAAGAGTGTTTTGCGTCCAAAGCGATCGACCAGAAATGCCGCAGCAAGGGAAACGAGGAAACACCAGATGGTCAATCCGCCGTTGATTTCTGCCTGAGTTTTTGAGTCGGTGAAGCCGATCGTGTTCAGGACTTGCGATAGATAATATGAGACCAGGCCGTTGCCACTGCACTGCGAGAAGATAGCTGTTAGGATAATCAGGAGGCATCGCTTGCGGTTGCCCTTGGTGCGAATGAGCTCCGTCCACCCTGTCGAGGCCGCCTCTTGCTCCATCCGCAGCGTCTCCCGGATCTCGGCGAACTCCCACCTCACGAAAGCATCGTTTTCATCGCCGTTTCCATGGTACTTTGTGAGCACAGCACGTGCTTTGTCGAGTTTGCCTTTGCTAATAAGCCATCTAGGGCTCTCAGGGAGGGTCCAGATCCCGATCAACTGAATCGCCGGCATGAGAGCTTGCAAAGCAGTCGGCAACTGCCACTGTACATTGCCGCTGAGATTCTCAAGCGTTCCGAACGCAGACCAAGCGGCCACAATCGCACCGAGATACCAAAGCGTGTTATATATTGTCGTGATCTTTCCTCGGTGGTCCGGGTGCGCCACTTCGGTGATCAGCAAAGGACAAGCACCGTTGCAGATTCCTGAACCAATCCCGACGATGATTCTGCCAGCGAGATACATTGCGTCCCGGTTTGGGTTGGAGGTTGGAGGGAATGATTGAATAAGAGCACCGAGGACAATCACTGCCGAACCAATTGCGGTCCCAAGTCGCCGGCCTAGACCATCGGAGAGGTAGGGGGCGATCAAAAAAACGGCGAAGGTTCCGATTCCAGGGAGGGCGCCAAAGAGGCCGAGGCGACTGCCAGTGGGATTGTCGAAGTCTGCTGGCAGTCAGCAGTGTTCAACAATCAAATCAAAGAGAAAGGAGAGGACTACAATGAGCCCAGGAATCCATCGTCTGAAGGCCATTCAACAAACTGGCGTCATACCCGAGACTTGTCGACGCGAGGAATAGAATCACCATTTTCAGGTACAACTGGCGCAGTTTCGGCTGCTGGTACCAGGGGAGGGGGTTGGAAGTGACATCTCTAGCACCCTCTACAGGGAGGACGTCGGTAGTCGTCTTTGAAGTCATGATTCGCGCTGTATCTGGGGTTTGCAGGGTCCTGAAAGGTATCGACAGTCCATATGGACCCTTATATACCCAGCCCGGTATTCCGGGGGCGGTTACCCCAGACCTGGTTCTCCGTGGGACAAAGAGGGGCTGGAAAGTTGGGATCAATACCGGTTTCGTGCCGTGACTCTCTTCTGCTGTCCCTTACTTGATCCGGGATGCTGAAAGTTACACTACATGGGATGTGGCGTTCTAGCCAGCCAATGCGCAGAGTCCTGCCAAGGTGATGCGGCAGCATCCGAGGTTTAATCGAAGTTACTCCCTCCAATCCTTTGTCTCCTCGTTGGTAGGTATAGCCGATGTTTATGCGAAGTTCTGGCAGCACCCCGGCTGCAGGAAGATTCATTGGCTGAAAGGCAAGCTTCCCGGAATACTTCAGAATGAGCATCCCGAAGATGACTATCTTTTCCTCCTTTGGTCGAAGCTAATAGATGCTTCTAATCACCTAGGGTTCTCCAATCACTTTGACGCTATACTTAAACATCGGCCTCGTCGATGTTTTTGAGGAGCAGAGTACAGAAAATTTTCTTCAAACAAGACCACTTTTACAATGTCATTCCCTCACCTCGCTCAAACCCCGAACGGGATCCAGCTCATCGTCAAAGACAAGCCCGTCCTTCTCCTCCCCGGCGAACTCCACAACTCCTCCCTCTCATCCGCCCGATACATGTCCACGGTCTGGAGCGACCTGAAAGCACAATCGATAAATACCGTTCTCGGCGCTGTAACCTGGGAGGTTATTGAGCCCATCGAGGGTCAGTTTGCCTTCACCGAACTCGACGCTGTTATCACGGACGCTCGCAAGCACGGAATATATCTTGTGCTGCTGTGGTTTGGAAGTTACAAGAATGGTATCTCGACGTATGCTCCTCATTGGGTGAAGCGGGATGTTGAGCGCTTCCCCAGAGTACATGTTTGGGACGCAGATACAGGAGGAAAGAGGACGATCGAGATGATTAGTCCGTTTTCCGAGGAAGGGTGGAAGGCTGATGCTCGCGCATTCGGGAAGTTGATGGAGCATCTAAAGGAAGTCGATGGCGATCATAGCACGGTCGTCATGGTGCAGGTTGAAAATGAGACCGGCTTATTGGGAGACTCGAGGGATCGTTCAGATCTTGCGGAGAGAGAATTCGCGAAAGGCGTTCCAATAAAGCTTCTCCGCCATCTTTCGACTTCGGAAGAGCTACACCCACGGTTCATTGAACGCTTTGCCGATAAAATCCCATCAGCGAGCCAAATCAATGAGGGAACAATCTACACCTGGGAAAGCATCTTTGGACAGGGAACCTCCGCAGACGAGGCCTTCATGGCCTACTACGTTTCAAAGTACGTCGGGCACGTTGCATATGCCGGGAAGAAAGCATACCCAATTCCTCTGTACACGAACACCTGGCTCAACTTCGACGACCCTTCAGCCCTCGACTTACACGGATACCCCATCGTCGTCGGCGGCGGAGCGCGACCAGGCATCTACCCCTCAGGCGGCCCCTGCCCACACGTCGCCGACATCTGGCGCTTCAACACACCCGCTTTGAACTTCCTTGCACCGGATCTGTATTTTCATGACTACGAGCGCGTTTGCCAGGATTATACTATTCCTGCATCCAACCCACTCTTCATTCCCGAGCAACGACGGGATGAGCATGGGGCCAGACGGGTATGGCTTGCATATGGAACGTACGGAGCTTTGGGGACAAGTCCGTTCGGTGTTGATACAGAGGCGACGGTCATCGGAAGGGAGTATAAGCTGCTTACCCAAATAGCAAAGTACCTACTGAATTCGAAGCCAAACCAGCGAATGGGGTTCTTCTTCGACGAAATTCCGGAGTCAGGCTCACCAACGGGAAAGCAAAGATGGGCGAAAACATTTGGAAATCTCGAAGTCATCATCGAGCGCGCATTTGTCTTTGGGAAGGCCGGACCCGGCGGAGGCATGATCATCCAGCTCGGCGAGGAAGACTCCTACCGCTTCCTCGTCGTCGGACGCGGATTCCAGGTTCGCTTCCGCGGACTAGATGAGAAAGTGACATTCACGGGCATCCTGGACGCGCGAGAGAAAGAGTTCAATGCTGAAACCGGAGAGCTACGGACATTGCGGGTCTTGAATGGCGACGAGACCCGCAGCGGCGAGTTCGTGATTATGCCGAACGATGACCCGGATTATGGAGGCTTTCCTATTGCCGTTACGATCCCGGCGAGGACTTGTATTGCGGAGGTGGAGGCTTATACTGTTTGTGAGGAGATGTAGGTTGATATCTGCATTAATGTAATCAGCCGCCACTCGGGAAGGATTTGATGGATACCTTGATATGTTGACGGCCGACGTAGGCGAAGCGTCCAATAGGAGAAGTCTGGTGTATTGAGAGGTTCGCCTCAATCGGCGGGAGAAAACTCTGTGGGCCACGTGACGCGCTAGTCCCAATCCGGTATGGTGGTGCCTTAGGCACCCCCCGTGCCGACACACCCCCCGACTAGCGCGGCTAAGTGGTCACCATCTATAGTACGTACATGAAACCAAAAACCCAAGAAAACAGACAAACTTTTAAGCTTCCGCCATCCCGGGTGCAGCGTGGCCTCTCATTGGCCAGTTCAGAACTATACGCTGCACCCCCCGTACTTCCCCGCGTCCCTAATACCCGCTTTCGTACCGAGTAACTGGTAACCCTTCCTCCGACGAGCAATCCGACCAATCAGAGGATCTCAACGCCATCCCAGACATCGGTGCAGGGAGCTCTGATTGGTCCTTGCTCTCATCCTTCAACGCCCAGATCCCGTGCCGTGGCGTCCATCCCTCGGGCCGCAGGTCGGGCCGCAGGTAAAAACATCCGCGAGCCATGTGCCTCCCGCAGCCACAGTAAGCGCAGTAGCCATTAGCGTCAGTTTGAGGCTTAATCCCACGCATCTCATTGGCGTGATCCTTGTCAGAGACGCCCTCCCCCGGACCCTTAAGCGCTAATGCAGGGATATCCGGACCCCTGTTGAGCTTATTGGCCGAAGCAGCCAATGGGATCTTCTGCATCTCCTCATTTGACTCCGCTTGGGCGCGTGCGTCGTCACACAAGCGCCGGAAGTGATCTTCCGTACACGATTTAAGGTTCGCTTCCGTAATCGTCGATTCCTTCACCACCACCCATGCGGTCATCTCCGCCTTGATCTCCCGAAGTATAAAGATCGCGGCAACCCCCGGTGTCGGCGCGACCCCTAATTGGTTCCCTACATCCCATGCATCCAAATAAGCGCCGATAAACTCGCTAATCTTGCCAAATTGGGCCGCCCGCATGTCAAAAAGCGCTAGTGCCGCCTTCGAAATCTGGGGTACCCCATTGCCCATGACAACGCGCTTAATAGCGGTCCAAGCGTCGTCAGCAAACTCCGACGGGTAAGGTGATTGGCTGACACGACGGAATAGTTCCTTGGATAGTTGCCCAACTAGCCAATTAGCTGCAACAATTGAATGATCCTCCCATACTTCATACTCCGGATCCCCGATCCGCGGCCTTGGTACGCTCTTGTCAACAAGCTGAGACATCCGAAACACGCGGAGTTGGCGTATCGCGTAGTCCGCCCACATGGTATAGTCCTCCCGGCCAATCAGAGCCTCCCGAATAGGCGCCATAGATGTCGGGGGCGTCTCATTGATCAGCCGCCCGTTGTAGTACGCCTGGTTGGCGACAGTAGGCGCCGGCCGAGAGCGTCCCGTAGCTCCTGATTGGCTAGAACCTGTAGTTCCTGATCCCGATCCCAAGGCTTCGGTACCTCCATCCGCGGGTGTTGCAGATCCTCCACCTGTAGATCCCTCGCCTGCATCCCGCGGAGTACTCCTGGTGTTTGGAGCCATCCCTAATCCGTCCCTTGTATAGTTCCCTGGCGGCTATCCAAGCCTCCTGATTGGCTATCCGAGCCGTTCCTGATCCCGATACAATGGCTATCCGAGCCTATTGTTCCCTAGCGGCTATCCAAGCCGTTCCCAGTACAATGGCTATCCGAGCCTATTGTTCCCTAGCGGCTATCCGAGCCTGATCCCGACGGCTATCCGAGCCGTGAAGTATAAGAAAACCGTTTGATTGGTCGATTTTAGTGTATCCCGAGCATGTGGTAGCGAATGTCAACTCAGTGAGGCGCTTCAGGAGACTTCCGGGGCTTCGCTCAGCCAATGGCGTTGCAATAAACGTTGAAATAAGGTTTCCTGGGGTACTGAAGCGCTTATATAGAAGAGAAAGGGCTCATAACCTGACGGCCGACGTAGGCGAAGCGTCCAATAGGAGAAGTCTGGTGTATTGAGAGGTTYGCCTHAATYGGCGGGAGAAAACTCTGTGGGCCACGTGACGCGCTAGTCCCAATCCGGTATGGTGGTGCCTTAGGCACCCCCCGTGCCGACATATGTGTAGTTGAGGCTTTGAACCATGATCTTACCATAGCATGCTACTCGACGATAAACTTGAAATAGCAATAAGAATAAGCCAGTCCTTATGCTCCCACCTTATACGGAGAGTAAAGTTGGTGTATGTATCAGATTCTATGCAATATACCTAGGTAGGTTCGCTCTCGAGGTCCACAAATTCCACTGCATAATCAAATAGATCCCTTTCCGCAATGCTTGGTCTTGTCTTGCTTGGTCTTGTCTTGCTTGGTCTTGTCTTGCTTGTTTAGTCTTGACGATTGTCAAACATCAACTCATGAGGATATTTCCCACAGCGCTTTGCAGGTGTAGCTGGAGATCCATCGTACGATCGCTCAGAGTGCCTTCAATAACCCCTCATGCCTAACAATCCAGCTCCCATCATCCGGAAATCCAGGCGCATGGCCCTCAGATCCTTCCCACCCGGCCGCCATATACGCAACTGGATAGGTATCTTGTCAGCGAATTCTGCCTGTATTAGGAAGGAAAAGTCAGACGTACTGGCGAGGAGATACCCTGCGTTTCCGGGCATGAAGGGCGGGGGTGTTCCTCCTATTCAATATCAGCAACCATATCGTTAAAGTGGAGTGGACCAATTAAGAAGGGAAGAAGACATACCATCACCCCCTCGAACCGCGAATCCTAGACACCAATATTAGCGCACCTCCCAACCCAAGCGAGCCCATCTACGATAGGACAAAGTAGAAAGAAGACTGTACATACCCGCATCATCAAAAACCCACCTCTCACTCGTAAGATGCCGAACCGCGCGCTCCCTCTCTCCAATTCGCGCAGAATTAATAGCCAGCACAACACGCCCCCAACCACGGATATCCTCGTCCCGCCAGACTTCATCCACCTTATCAGCTGTCTTCTTTGCAATGATCTCATCGACGGCTGGTGTATCCGGTAGAATCCCCTGGAGCATGATTAGGCTCCGTGGGTCATCGGTTAGACTGTAGTCGCTCCACCAGGAGGAATTCAGGCCGGAGTAGACGGCGTATAGATCGGAGACTATTGGCGGGGGTGAGAGATGCGTTGCGACGGTGGACCAGGGTTGGGGGATTGGGTGGCCGAGGGCTTCTTTGAAGGAAATGGCTGTGTCGAGGGCGTAGCGCCAGTAGGCTATCTGAGAAGGGAAAAGGGCGGTTAGTTTGATAGATAGGAGGATGGAGGGGTTGGGTTACTTCGTAGGCAAGGTTGCGCGTCTCGGATGGCGGGGTGTTCTCCGTGACGCCGTAAGAACTGTTTCTGTTAGGTCGAGGCAAGTTGGAAGGATGTGATGGGATAGGGACACATACGGCGGTCCCAGATCATACAGCCCCGAGCTCTCATTAAACCACGCGTACGATGCCATATAATCCGCCGTCGCTGTAATAACGCGGTCCCATTTCCGCAGTGCTTCCCGCGTAGGAGACGCCTTGTACGAGAGACTCGCAAGGTACATCGGGTGAGGCTGCACAGTGCTCGTCAAAACAGCGCCACTAGATAAATGAGAGACAAGACGAGAGTGTGACTCACCTGCTGCCACAACAAAAGCCCATTAATCCCACCGGGCGAAGAAACGCCCGTATTCGTCTCCGTCATCTTCGGCCACCGCGCCCCCTCCCACCCCATCTTGGCTGCCCGCTCAATACTAGACGGCAACAATGTCTCGTACAGCGCCGGAAATATCGCATCGAAGTACTCATGCCTACCCCACGTAACCCAGTGCGCGTTATGCCACACCACCATCTCCATGTGGAACTTCCCGTACCACCCGTTATTCATCAGGCCGCTTTCTTGCGGTGACTGGCCGGTTGCTGCGCTGTTCACGCGGACGTGATACTGTGACAGAATAATTCTGCGCTGGAGTTCGTTTGCGCTGGGGTGCGGCGAGGATGTTAAGTCCATGAATCCGCCGGTTTTCCAGTATTTGTTCCAGGCTAGACTGTTGCGGCGCCGGATTTTTGCCGGGGGCGCGGGCGTGGATTGCGCGGGCGAGAAGAGGGCTGTGAAGGAGAGGGAGGATTTTTGGGAGCGCGGGTTAAGTGTGTAGCGGTGTTTAGCGAGGCCGGTGGCATTTCTCGGTTGAGTGAGGCGAAGAGGCGACGACGATGGCCAGCGGAGGTTCACAAAGTAGCTTGTTTCTTGCAGCTCGTGGTAGATATGAGCTGTGCTGCTTTCTCGACCGGAGGTGACAATCGTCGTAGTATGGTTCTCGGGGAAGTCGTATACGCCAACGAAGACCTCGTACTTGTATTCTGTTGTGTGAATAGGCGGGTACGGAAAGTCCAGCTCAACGCTCAAATCACCCGATTCAATCAAGGCTGACTCAATGCTGAATGCGACGGCGTCCGATTCGAAGTCACCCTGCGTGACCACTTTGACGTCTTCCCCGTCAACCTTGAACGTCGAAGTAATGACCCCGTTCCATAAATCCAGTTCTTGTCGGGGATCCGTGACTTTACCGGCGGACAATGTAGCATCCTTGTATCTGAGCCCGATTCGCCCAAGATTAATTCGGTTGGGATTGCCAATCAGCCATTGCGATACCTCGGGAAGGTCGGGGTCGGGAATGTCGTATGAAACATTGCGGCCGTGCGTTAGCCTTGGGACGCCGGTATAGTCGGACAGCTGTTCTCTGTATAGCACCATTAGAAGCGCGGTGCCGAAAGGGACGCAGATACGGGACTTACCCGTTCGTCGGAAGCGAGTCATTGTGCCATCCCCAGCTCGACAATGTGTTAAACGGGAGGAATGTCTGTACCCATCAATCATGCGCCGAAGAATATACTGAGTAGCATACCTGCATCCCCGTATTATCAACACCAAACGCAAAATCCCCATTGCCGACCTGCAGCGGTGTGGTCTCGTTGTCAATCAGGCTTGTGCGCACGACATTGTACTTCGATACAATTCTCTCTCTAGTCGTTGTTAGCCTCTTGATGCAACGTGGACGAGTGGATGTTAACCTATCGATCCGTCCTACAGCCAGATTGGGTAAGATAGCTAGAAACAATGCTGTAGCCAAAAGCATCGTGGCCCAGTGTGAATGCGCTTTAATGCTGATGGAACTATGACGGCTAAAGGACCCTGTTTATGAGCAAGCGAGGGGATATTAGACCGATGATTTGGGGTAGCTACCCCGCATCCTGGTCAACGCTAGCATCGAATTAATGCACCAATACTCTGTTTATATACAGGGGTTGAGCCTTTGCGGGGATTCAGGCTGAATGCCCGACCGAGCTAATGAGTATCGAGATAAAGAAATCAACGTCGAGCCAAGCCTACGAAGCTTGTCCAGGTGGAGATCCAATGCCACAGTTGCGGGCTGCCGTACCGCCAGTGGAATGACTGCACACGGTAAGGAATTCGGCCAGAGCGGTTGGGAGTGGAAGCTTGATCTCAGTACTCATAGTCTGACCAGTCGTCAAGCTTAAAATCAAGATCAGGTCCCTGGGGCCAGCTCCGTGCTTGAATGGTACCCTGGGGAATGGGAGTCTCGATCCCCTGTACTTCGAGAAGCGACGGGTGGTCGACGTCGAAATCACGAGCGAGGTCCGCCAATTTATGATCATGCCATTTATTCAACCCAGGTTTGTACCCGCGGATGGTGAGGTACTGAAGATTGGGAGGAAGCGCCTTCACCAGGTCAATCTTGAAGATGTTCGGGTTGGGAACGCGCGACAGACCCTGTGCAAAGTAGAAGAGTGAGAGGACTCCAATACTGAGACGGGTAAGGGCTGTGAAGTCCTTAAGGGAGCCGGCTTCTTTTCTGCGCGATGACGGCGAGTACGGCTTCCTGGGGCCTTCGATCCCCGGCTCCCAGACAAACTCTTCGATCGACAGGTGAATCTTTCTTCTAAACTGGTAATCGTAATCCAGATCTAACACTTCTAGTGTGTGTCTATGGCGGAGGAGGCATCTTAGGAACGTTGCTGCGTTGAAGTGACGGGTGTGCTCTCCTTTGCGGTGGAAACGGCCAATGCCTTTTATGCGCCCGCTGGTGTACGTAAATTTCCGCAGCCCATGAACCGAGGTCATCAGTGGAGATAAAAAAATTGTGCTCAAATCTGAGTGATGAAACTCCAGTTCCGAGAGATGTCTCTGCTTTGGACGAACGGCAAGGTACTGGTCTGAGATCTCCGTCATGCCGTCGATACTCACACGCTCAAGTTTGGGTAATCCGTGAACCACCTTGGCACACCCATAGAAGTCGCACTTCGAGTACCACTTCTTACTAAGATAGGGCCGACCCAAGAACTCGACGGTGCGGACTTGCTGTAGGTGAGGCCATTTCACCTGGGGATGGTTGACGGCACGAAGAAACTCGTGGAGCGGAAACGCTACTCCAGTGGCAGCATTGTCGGGATGGTTGTCGGGGTTCATGCGTTGACCTGGATTCCTAAAGGGTATACCGAGAACCAACGACTCCAGCTCAGGGCAGACTGCCATTAGGAGAACTGCAATGGCCTGACCGATGTAAGTTCCCCGCACTATCTTGACGTGCTGCTTCCTAGTTGTTCTGTTGTCAGGAGCGCGAACAGAGGCCGTGGAGAAAACTACATACCTGTGGAGACCCTCGGAAATAGGGACTATATCAGGATTCGATTGCATAACCATGTTCAGAATGACGTCGTCATCATAGCCGGTGTAGTGGGCAACTTCGATCGCCTGTTTCAGCTTCTCCAGGTCACCGTCGCCCAAATTCCTTTGCCATTCCGTCTTTTCGTAGTTATCTCCGCACATGGGCTGGCGGTCAACCTCCAAATGTCGTACATAGCTCCCGAGCCTAGGATTCCGCAAAATAGAAAGAAGGAAGTCAAAGGCCGGGTTAAGGTGTTCATCGTCGCGGATCCTGATGCGTCGGTATTTCCTACAAGTGGTAAGATCGCAGAGGTTGCGCAGTCGGCGATCCTGCACGGAGAGAGCGACTATATCCTTGTAGTTGTCAAGGTAGGATAGGATCATGAGCAGGAGCTCGTTTGGTAGCGATAGCAGATGCGGCATCTCGAAGGAGTCACTAGCAATGATGAGCGCTCAATAGAACGACGGTATCATCAAAGGAGGGATTTTTAGGGGAAATAAAAGACACTCGAGAAGTGCCCTGACGAGTTGGCGAAGCGGCCTAACCTCGTTCTGGATGGCCGCGAAGGCCGCGGAGAAGAAAGAAAAGGAGCGAGCAATAGAGCGCCAGCGGCCTCAGAAAGAGCGAATTGTTCTAGGGAACAAAAAAGAGCACAATTGAAGCAGTATGGACCTCGCAATCCGGCGAAGAATGCTAATCGCGTCCCGACTGATCGCGGGGAAAGGGGAGTTTGAGACGGTTCAGGCGGAGCGGGCTGAATCCTCACAGATAAACAAAACAGAATACTGCGCCCTACAGAGTTGCAACAGATTTACTGACAGAAAAAACGAATGAATAGAGGATGGCCGATGGGCTGGATGGACGCGGTCGTTGTCGGAGTGGAGTTGAGGTTGATTGCAGATCTCAGGGGAAGAAAAACTTGGGCCTCGTTGCCTCAAGCCTAAGGCAGACATAAGGCAGAGACCTTGGGGAAGGCGCGACTGATGACCCTATTGCTCAAGCACTACTCCCTCTCCCCTCATGCTTCTGTCATAATCGAGCTATATCGCTTTAATCGTCACTGGGTAACAATTGTCACTCCAACTTTCCCCTCCATTCCCTCGTTTCGTGATTCTACCAACGCATGCTATGGATATATATTTTTCACCCGCGACTGAATGGCAACCTCAAGATTGAATGTACACCCCACCCTACTTTAGCCTTAATATTTGCCCCTAGGACATAAAAAGAAGCCGACGAAGAGCCGTTTTTGCATCCAGCAGATAATATTACACACTACGCCCATCGCTTTGATTCTGCTTGATGAATTGCGCGGGGAGCATCATCCTGTGTTTGTATATTGGGCTTGATCGGGTAACCAAGCGCAACTCCCATAGCGCAAGTGGGCTAGGCGGCCACGCTACTCCTAGTAATCGGGCTTTGCGAAGACTAGGCGATTGAGATACACTTGAAGCCAGAGAGAAAGGTATCTACAACCATGTAATCTGCTAGGACTGGCAGTGTGTGAAGGATTCAAACGTTATTCAGCTAAAGACGAAGTACATATTCCAATTCCAATTCCGTCCAGCGCCAATGCTAGCCAACGCAGACCAAATTCGATAAAAGTGGAGGGGGAACAAAGGACAGACATTCAATGCCAACAGTACTGGGGATCGATACAAGACGCGTGCCCATGAGACGACAGTATTGTAAAAAGGATATTCCAGAAGAGACAGGACGAAGAAAGGAAAGACGACAAAAAGTGCCAGAAAAGCCAGAAAAGCATGCGCATTCAAGGCCCAATAATCTGCTCACGGACATCCGCAGGCAAAGCGCGCATTCCTCGCACCCCACGCAGCCGAACATGCGCGAAAATCCCCTCAAGAATGATATCGGGACGAGTCGCGCGCAAATAGGAGGCCATGCGCTCGATCATCGCGTGCACGCGCGCATTCCTACCTCGGAAAGGCGCGAAACGGCCAACGATCTTCAGATGCTTCAGCTTGGGCGGCAGGGCACGAACCATGTCCGACGGGGGGGTATCTTCGTTCATAGTGGAGAAGGGCGAGTTGGAGCCTTTCAGGAAGAGGAAGAGCGTGTCGGCGCCGATGGTCAGTTTCGTTAACGCCGTGAAGTCCGCAAGGCAGCCCTCCAGCGCGAAGATCCAGCGCAGCTTCGTTCTGTCGCGGCGGTAAGGGCCGGATGTGCGCATCAGCTCGTCGCGGTAGTCGCCCAGCGAGGTCTGGATGCCGCGGTAGTCGATCCAGGGGTTTGTGTGGATCTGGGCGTCGCAGTTGAGGTCGAGGCGCTTGAGGGTGTGGCGCGTGCTGAGGAGGAATTTGAAGAGGGTGCATGGGTTGAGCTCGTTCTCGTCGTACCAGCTCTCGTTCTGGATGCGGTTGCCTGTGTGGTATGTGAAGTCTTCGAGCTTTGCGATGGAGAAGATCACGCCGGCTAGGACGTCGGAGCCGAGCAGGGAGTCCTGGATGGAAATGCCTGTGGCGACGTTGGTGGTGGTGGTGAAGCGGGGGATTGTTTGGTTCCAGGCAGCGCCTTCGACGACGATCGTTTTTAGAGCGGGGAGGCCATTGAAGATCTCCATACGCCCGATGATGTCTATTTGGTCGTAGACGCGGCGTCTGGCGCAGAGTTCGGCGTTGCGACTGAACAGCTCGATTGTCCGCACCTTGCTCATGAATCCGCAGGTTGTAGGTGCCTCGTGAATGGCTTTCATGATCCGGTTCAGAGGGAAATTCTCGGCGTACTCGTGTGGCTGTCGGGGGCGATGACCGTTCAACTCCAGGTGGGACGCGGGGGGCGCTCCAATGCACGCATATTCGAGGTTTCGGCACTCGGAGAGCAAGATGGTGCCAATCGCACGGCCAATGTAGTTTCCGCGCTCCAAGGCAGTTCGGTAACTAGATGCAGTGTCAGCGAAGATCAGACATTAAGAAAAAAGAGCCTACGTGTGGTTAGAGACGCCCATAATCGTATACGCAGAACGCTGCATGAGCATGTCCATGACATCGCGCGCCTGCTGGCCTTCGAACCCGGCCTTGTTGACAGCCCGTCTGAGCAGTTGAACGTCTGAATCCGGCAAATCCGTCCGCTCCCAGGTGGGTGGCTCATTGATAAACGGCGTGCCGACTTTGGTCTGCATGTTCAGCTCGACACGGCGGACGTAGCCTGCCAGGCGAGGAGTGCGAAGGATGTCCAGCAGCCGGTCGAAAACACTGTACGTGTGCCTGAACTCGCGAATGGTGATTGTGCGGAATTCACGACGGGATTTCAACTCGCAGAGGTCATTGAAGTGTTTGCATGACAGAGCCAGGGGAACCAGGTCGTCGAAGTTGAAGTCCTCGTCCGCGACTAGATCGATGATGTCGAGTTGGAGCTCGGTGGGGAGGTCGAGGAGCGCGCTGGCTGTACTGGGTAGAGTAGAAGGCGCCATCGACTGAGTCTTGATGGAAGTACGACGTTGAGCTGAGGCGTATGATAGATGGGATTGATAGGAATAGGAGGAGAGAGTGGTGGATGAGATGGAGGAGAACCGAGAAAGAAGTCGACAATGTCATATTTAAGGAGGGGATGAAGAAGATACGGAGCACCCAGTAACCATTACTTAGTAACCAACACCAGTCACCAACAGCCAGTAACCAACAAGTCAACATTGTGAAGCAACTCCTGGACTCTTTGCATGCGTGACGCTGAGTGGCCAGAGTTAGGGCTGGTGGGGCTGGCTGGCCCAGGATCGTGGGAATGGGTGCAAATATTCACTCACAACAACAAGGCCAGCAGTGAGTGAAATTTATCTCCAGCGCACTTAGTACATGCCTATCTGCTAGCCATCCTATAAAAAGCTCTCTCGAAGCTTTGATTCTCTCCACACCAACCGTCCTCCTCCATTCGTTGAAGATCTCCAAGAGAAATCACTTTGTGTTACAACCAAGGACCTTTTATCTGGAACAAGTCAGTATTCTCCAGCAAATGTCAGAGCCCAGCGAGAACCAGCCCGCCGGCGTCAAGCGCAAGATCGACGACATGGTCTGCGCCTCTGACCGCGTCGAGGAGATGGGAAAGGCTTTCAAGAGGATCAAGGCTGAGGTGGACAACGTTGCTGAAATTGCTGTCTCTTTTGTGGATGCCATGGAGCTTTGCGTAAGTCTTCAATTGAATCCGTATAAAGGATGAGAATTATAGCTAATCATCGGCTTTTCAAAGCTGGAGGACATCAAGAAGAAAAACACCGATCCGCTTGATTGCGAAACTGGTATCTCTAAGCCCGCTGAAGAAGCAATCACTTGCGCCGAACTCAAGGTCGAGAGTGAAAATGTCACTTCTCCCGCTCCTGCTGACCGTGTCGTAATTGAAATCTCCGTGAGTCCCTCTGTTGCTCCCTTTGCATTTGCCCACTTTCTGCAAGTCAAATCAGCCAGAAGCTAACCATCTCTACCGCCTATAGGATTCTGAAACTGATAATGAAGATGGAAATGGCAAGCGGAACCACGGTCTCGCTGGTCGTAGGGTCGTGATCGATATTTCTGTGAGTATCTTATGTTGCTCTCTTTGCTTTGGCTGCTTTCTGCAAGTCGAATTCGGCCAGAAGAGCTAACACTAGGTCTACCGCGTATAGGATGAAGAGCCTGGCGAGGAAGATGATGATAGCAATGATGACAATGACAAGGAGAACCGTCATTCTACTGGCCTCAAGCGCTTGCCTTTTGACCCCGTTCGTGATGCGGCTGCCTCAATGGACAATGACGAGGAGGACAAGGAGAGCGTTGATCCAGCCCTTCTTACTCGTTTGCCCTTTGATCCCATTCTCCCTCTGAATCTATTGACTCAGGGCTTTGCTGAGGAGGATGTCACCGATGCTGCTGTTACATCAAACCGCGTCGTTTCTGGGGGTAAGGTCAAACCTGGCTATACTCCGCAGGAGTTTAGTGAGGGAGTCAAATCTGAGAAACAGGATAGCAAGGTGGCTCTTGTTCCTGCGTCTTTCATATACGTGTCTTCAGTAAGTCACCCTTGCTGAACACCCATCCAGTTCTGCTGAAATCTAACTCTCTGTTCACTCCAGGATGACGAATCTTCGAATGTCAAGAAAGACTCCAAGGCCATTCGAGGCGGGGATAAAAACAAGCCCTGTGACACCCTGATCGACCTAACGCTGGCCGTTGAATCCGAGAACGAAGATACGAGCGAAGCCCCTGTTCCTGGGCCCTTTATCTACATCTCAGTAAGTCATATAAGACATCCCCTGCAATAACGCCGTTGCTTCATTCATATGTGCCCTATACCTCAACGGAGCAAACGCTAATTTGCCCTTTCAAGGATGATGAGAGCGATCTCAAAAAAGAATCTCCTCCCTCCCCCATCCAACCTACTTCATCACCCCTATCATTCGCATTTTCCCCCGAGATGGACCGCGAGACCAAGCTGGTTCTCGCCACAATCCAACTGCAGACAAACACGATCGACGTTTTCCCTCGTATGATCGATGCGGCGATGGCTATCACGGATGAGATTGAGGGCCTTGTAAGCCCTTCCCCTTTCCCGTGTACAGCACACTTGCAAAACATCCAGAATACTAACGCTCGTTCGCTAGAAAACCTCAGAATCTACGAAGCCCCGTCTAACCCTCAAACTGAACCCTGCCTCCAGACCAACGGCGCGCTCCCCGTCCCTCTCCTCTAACGACACCGCAATCGAAGACATCGTGCAAAAGATCGCCCAGGCAGAGAGAACCCTAGCGCAGAAAGTGTCCAAAAGCAAAATGGTCAACTTGTCCATTCGCCAGAAGCTTGCTGCAATGCCGGATCTGAGACCGCAGGTTGAGGCTATGACGAACAACACCCCTTTCTCCCTTACCCGCGCTCAAGCAGATCGTGCGGTTAAGGCTGCGAATGAGGGTATCGCTGCGCTTGGTGTACGTCATCTCCCACCTTTCCGTTCTATTATCCAAGTCAAATCACTAAATCTTTACTGTGTTTAATCCAGCGCCCAACATTCACCGATACCCTCGCCGCCGACGCCCAAACAACCCCTGCATCTTTGAACGACCTATATTTCTCCGTTCTCGCCACCAACACAACTAACCGCCTGGACGCATCGGCATTCAGCCAGCCCCTCCCCGCCCCAACAAACCCGGACATCGACTGGATGATGACGGACCTATGGACCTGCGTACGCCCCTCCCACCCACATTCTATTTCCCCAATGAAATACTAACGTTGTCTCCGCGAAGTGCCGCTGCCACCGCGACAAAAACCACGACACCGCGAACCTCGTCTGCACCGGGAAGCGCGGGACCTGCCGCCATGAGCGCTGCCGTGAGTGCGAGATGACGACCATGGACGGGTGGGAGGAGGACGAGTTTGGGGTTGGATTCCAGCATGAGCTTGAGGAGGGGACCGTAGGTAGCACGCTGTCGAGCTCGATCGGTTATCGTTGTTGATTGGTGTCCTGTTTCCTCGCTTGTTGGTTCGGGATAACCTTGGACGGCTCATATGTTAGGGCTGCGTCTGTTCTTCTGGCCTTGGCACCCATCATTAGCATTGGCGTTGCGTTGGCGTACAGGCACAGGTACAGGTTAGTGTGAAGCGTTGGGTATCTGAGTCCGAGATAGCGAAAGCGTATCTGGACAATGTTTCAATTTTCTTTTGTGAAAATCGTGTTTTGTTCTCTAAGTGCTAGTTCCATAGCAGGTCGTCTAGTTAGGCTCCTCCCCACGGGTCTGGTGTCGGAGCAGCGACCCGCCAATGAACTGCATTCTCCAGAGCCCTAAGCTACTAGGCCCCGGCCCCGGCCCCGGCCCCGGCCGTTCCTGAATCGCAGTATCGTACTGAAGGAATGAAATCCCAGCTGAATCAAACAGAGTAACAAATTTGATGAGATAAAAACGTCAAGGCAAGTGATAATAGATGGGTATGTACGACCTCACTGGCCGGCCACGGTCCGCTGAAAAGATCCTTATGCCGCGGAGGTCCATATATGACACAGCCACTAACCACCCAAACATCACTGTAGACAGCATATCAAGGAAAAACAGCAAAGCATCCCATCCCATCTAGTCCATCTAGTCCATCCATGCCTCGCGCACATATTCACACTCCCGAAGGACAACACACTTACACACCATCCCAAGTACAGCCCCCACCCCCTCAACACACCCATCATACCGTACACAGGCCGTTTCCTTGCCGCCGCGCAAAAGCGGGACGTCCATGCCAAGCGGCACGAATTCCGCCTCCGCCAGAAACACAACGTGCTTGTGGCACGGGACGTCCTGCTCCATGTTCTCATCTAGAGTTGGATATCCGTCCTGGAGTTCGAGGCCGGCGAGGTGGATTCTGCGGAGGGCCGGGAAAGATGCGCTTTTCAAGGCGCTGAAGAAAAGAACCCACTCATTACCCTTGTGCCTGCCCGAGACAGGATCCCAGTCCGCGTCCGCGTCCGCGTCTGCGTTCCCCGTCTCCATCAGCCGAATCGTGGTCAGATCCAGAACGCGCAGCGTCCCCCTCTGCGCCAGAATAAACCGCGCCAACCCCGCCCGCGAAACCAAGTGCCGGTTATTCCGCGCCCCAGCGAGCTTAAACCTCCTCAGGCTGAACGGACACTTGAAGTCCACCGCGAAGATCGTAGAAAATAACGCCCGCCCCCCTCGCGCAGTTGCAGACCGCACGTTCAGAAGCAGGTTCTCCAGCGCCGGCGCGTGGCTCAGTATTTCTGCAACGAATTTCCCGTGCAGCGGGTGCTCGAGCGTATAGCTCACCTTCAGCTCTTTCAGACCTCCAAAAATCGCGAAGTCATACTTCGCCGGTGCAAACCCCTCAATCAGGAACGCGCTCGCGATCAGCGTTAACCCCGTCTTATTGATACCCTCATGCACCGCCTCCAGCTCAAAGCTCGATACACTGCGCTTCTCATGCTGAAGGAGCGTGAGAAGTAATGCCACGACATCAGATAACACAACGCGCTCGCTTTTCTTCGCATTCCAGACAGGTTGCGGGAGGAGGTCCGTATACCCTCTAACGCCGAAATCCAGCCCGATCTGCTTGAGACTGAACGCCGTGCAATTCGGGAGATTCGACAGAATCCGCGCGAGTGTCGCGGGTCCGCTTTTGGGATTGCGTTCCCAGGATTCTTGTGTTCGCGGCCAGGGCGTTCCGTACCCGAGGGCGTTGTGGAACGTGCTTGGGTTTGGGTTTATGAGTAGGTGTGTTACCGCCGGTGCGAAGCGGGAGGTGCTGATCTGGTTGAGGCGGTGGAGGGAGGGGGTTGAGAGGTTTGTTGAGAGGGTTGAGAAGGCTTTCTTTGTGAATTGGGGGTCGACGATCGTGGATAGGTGGGTGTTTGTAAGGCGCAGGGCGGAGAGGTCGCGGGTGCGGAGGGACGAGGTGATTTGGAGGATTAGTTCGACGGGGAGGGCTGTGAGGGAGACTTTCTTTTTGTAGGGGTCTGCGGTAGAGGGGTTTGACATCTTTGCTTTAGTGATGAAAATATTGAAGGTTTGTTGTGTTGGTGATCTTGTTGAGCTGGGAGACGGCTGGCGGGTTGGGATAAGTCCAGGTTCAAGGCTGAGGAGGTATAGGTAAGGATGATGGAGAAGCTTACTCTGGAACAAAATTTGAAGGCTTATGCAAAGTTTGACTTAAGCAGAATATCTCTTCAGAAAAAGAAGGACATTCGCAGGAAGTGGTGAGTGTTCTGTTGACCTGGGCAGTGATGCTGTTCACTGACGCTAAACCACTTACAGAACCTGTTTGCTGAACCCAACCTGACCTTGAGAGAGGACGAGGCCCGATTAGAGCACGGCACTACTGGTGTACTGATCAATATAAATTATAATTGAGTGTCCTGGTATTCGCTGCTACTGCTGGTTATGACGCTAGATTTCCCGGATCCATAGCTAGATTGATATCTGATGAGACTTCAATTAGGCGTTGCGACGGTGTTTTGAGTGGGATGAAGTCAAGTGTACTACACTATATGGAAGTCACAGTAGCAGATTGCTGTGATTGTATTGACTGGCCTAGTACCAAGGTTCCGGTTGGTTACTTGTTCTACTACAGATTTCTCAATATCCCTTTCTCGAGGATCTTTAGATGAAACTGAGCAAAGGACACTGAATAGGTATTTGCCTTGCTAAACAGCCCAAGAACATTATCCCGTCTGATGAAAAGGAACAACCTAGATACATAGGAAAAAAACAAGACTAACAGAGGAGGTGAGCACATGATTATCCAACTTGTATTGGAAACATCAGTTTGTCCATGCAGGGAAGGAAAAAAATTGACGCTTGTGGTGATATCCGGAGTAAGATTCTTGCTGCATCAACATGGAAAGGCGATGTGAGAGTAGACACTGAAACTTGAAATGAACAATGAGATAAAAAGTATGAGCGCTTGAAAACCAACAGGGCTCGCGAGACGAGACACGGAGGTAACCAAGCAACAATAATTCGTGCCATCTAAGTAGACGGTTGGTGGTCGCCCAGTGGACGAGCATCACGAGACACATCTGGCCCAATCCTCAGCCACGCTTCATTGTATTGTATCCCACCATGTCTATCGGACGCCCAAAGAAATAAAAACTCCGCCAACTTCTGCAGCGCAAGACGCATCTGTTCTCCGTTATATGAAAACGACATGTGGGGCATCCACACCCCCTCTCGGGCTAGAGACTGGGAACGCCTACTAAGAATAGGAGTACGAAGTAGAGGCTGAACCTGACCAGGGAGGGTATAGATGCCTGCGCTCCATGCGAGAGTCACGAACAGGTTGTGCTCCGTACCGGGACGCTTCTCTTCAGCGGTGATGAACCCGATGTGCCGCAGGGAGAAGGGGTTTGTGATGAGTGTTTGCAAGACATGCTGCCATTCCCCGCCTTCTGGGACGGCCGCGCTGTCTCGACTTACCAAGCGCAAGTTGGCGAACACGAGGACTCTAAGCGTATTGCGGTGGCGAAGGAGAAGAGATGCTAGATCGGCGCCATTAATAGTCTGCGCATCTGGCGACTCCTTCTGGCCCGAGAGATGCAGTTCGGTGAGCTCAAACGTGCTGTGGAAGAGTGGTGATGAGCAGAGCTCCCGTAGGAGCGCGCCACCCTCGGGACCGTGGGCGCCGAGCTTTAAGACTTTGAGTTTGGACGCGAAGCTGAGCAGGCGGGCGACGAAGGTGCTCTGAATGGCTCTATGATAATGGAACGAAAGACGGAGACGGTTCAGGTTCTCCCAAATGCGCAGGGAGGTACCTGGCGAGTTTGGGTGAGAGTTCATTTCTGCAAGGGCAGTGATACCACGTGTGTTGCATCGACCGTAGGGTATGACGAGCGTAAAAGACGTGTACTGGCGATCAAGTCGGGCGCAGATTAGACTGACCAGGTACGCGACGTCGCTGATGACCAAGTCGGACGAGAGTGGGATATCGCGGACGACGATCGGGGCGTTTTGACAGATTCGAAAGTTGGTGCAGTTGACTAGCTTGCCCAGTATGCGTTGGAGAGTCAGGGTTCCGCCTGTCTGAGTTGTGTCTGTGGCCATATTCTCACGGTCCCACTTCATACCTGCTCCGATGGCTCGCGGCATGCGCATGCCGCTGGGTTGGATACTCAGAGTGTTGACGTGGACTGCAGCTCGGGAGGATGCGATGGTCTCAAGGCGCTGGAACGAGGAAGCCGACAGATTACTTGTGACGGTACCAAACATGCGACGGAGGTAGTGAGGGTCAATGCGTGCGAATAGATGCTTGTTTGCCTGGCGGAAGGAGGCCATATCTGTGGTATCCAGGTGCTCGCAGATCAGGAGGACCATCTCAACGGGGAGGCTCATGATGGGTGCTCCATCCTGCTCGACAGGTATGGGAGTGGAAAGAGACATCCTGTCTTGGTAACGATGAGGATATCCAGAAGTGGGCTGTTTCGATGTAGTTAAATACTAGAGATGACTGAAGAGTTGTGTTGAGATGATGGAGGAGCCTGGCTGAAGGTGGGAGGCATTGGGATTTCAAGTCATTTCCGAAGGAGTTCAGGAGCTGTGATTTGAGGAGTTCAGGAGCTTCGATTTGAGGAAGGAGAGGCCATCTTCACTGTGGGTGCCATTCACTTGTGAGCCCTTTCACCACGCTATGCCGTTTACAGAACTGGGTGCCTTGGGCAGGCGCCACCCGTGCACGTAACCTCCACAACTTGGACTGCATTGCAGAACGCTTCAGGCTATGATATCACAATTGTTCGGCCGAATTTTCTCCTGCTGGAATGATATAGGTCTATGATGCCTGAGAAGCTCTGCTCAGGAGCGGGGGACGGTCAATGCCCTACCCCCTCAGCCCAGCAACCATCAAGGTCCCGACGGGACACAACACCGGACCAGAAGAACCAGGGCGCAGTCAGAAGGCTGAGTGTGTATCCAGGAGAGGTCCGGAGACGTTCTACCAGCAACTAACAGTCCCTTCATACTTTAGGATACCGCAAGCCTACCCCCTCCCGCCGATCTCGATACCTTGGTTTCCGCAAGCCCAAGTCCAGCAGCACCTTCGCCCATTCATTGAATCGATACCCGAGCCGTGTGACACTGGAACATCGTCCTCGCCGTCCATACCATCTCGCGTGGTTGTCCAGTGGACGCTAGCTTCCATCTCTGATCCCGGTGCAGTGGCGAAGTCGGGAAAAGAACCTTTGGAACAGTGACGGGAATGAAGTAATAAGAAGGTTGACGAGGCGCCCTTGGAAACTTCGTCCCGATTCTCCAACGGGAAAGGCGAAAGGTTCTTTTTCCCGCTGGTGCACCCTACGCTGCCATCGACGAAAGGAGACGCATGTCTTCTCGCACATGGTTAGTTACACCTCTTCTTCCGTGGAGTGGCGGCTTCTCTGATTAGAATCTGACTTTTCGCTGCTTGGTATTCAGGTTATCTATAGGAATACCGAAGGACTTTCGGAGTCCCGGCGCTTTACTTCGAATTCCCTTGGTTATGAGAACCTGTTGCTTCGCGTTGAAGTGTAATGCTTACACCGCGACCCCTTTACTCTACATCGTGAGGATACAGTGTGGCCTACGTAAGTGGAATTACAACCCTCGAGTTCCCTGTCTCCTCCACTACTCGGAGAGAAACGGGGAGTTTCTAGGGCAGTTCAAAGTAAACGACCATCTCTGACAGAAGATTTTCAATTTGACTACCGAACCATTGATTGGCCGTTTGACGGAATAAAGGTAAGAAACAACAAGAAGTACAAGGGAAAAAAGAAGTCTCTGGATCTTCCACCTGGACAGACCAAAATAACTGTACAATAAATGATGATGGCAGAGATTGGAAGGCGCCGCAGGGCTTTTATCGAAGATACAGCCCAATCCAATGCAGCTATTCAGCAGCCCCAGGTGACACGTTTGACAATTCCCAAACAAAGATATTGAACAAAAGAAAAAACGCAGACAAGACGGCATCCCAAGGACGAAGAAAGAGAGGACACCCCTAACGCCTGGAAGACCTGGACCATCGCAGAGCCGAAGCAATCACCTGGTATCTTACGGAACTGTATCTCCAATGTGGCCTGACACAGATTCGAATTGCGAAGACCCACGCTGCTGCAGCGCAGGCGAAGTATTCATCTCAAATTCGTATCGCAGGTGTTGAGTGAGTTGATTCAACGCCTTGCTGACGGTAGTACCTTGACCTGGGGGATGCTGGGATAAGCCCGAGTCATCGTAGTTGATCCCACGGATGACTTTGCAACGGCGGGGGGTACGCGGACCACTGGACTGCCGGCCGAAGAGCCCATCCCCGGATACGTGGAAGCAGTCGTAATCGCACGTTTCGCAGGTAAATGCAGGCGATGTGTAAGTTCTAGGGCCATCTGACCTAGGGGTTCCAATCATGCCAATGGGATGTTTTTCAACTTTGGGGTCGAAAAACACGTGCACGGTGTTATTTCGAGTGCGGCGGTTGGCGACCGCCCCTGTCGTGATCTGGCGAGTCTCGACGAGATGCCAAAGCCGGAAGACCTTAAGCTGCTTGAACTCGGGCTGCTGGAGATAGGTGAGAATGGTTTCCCATTCATGGCGCTCGATGTTGCTGATAAGGTTAATACCGACTAGATCAAGCATCTGCAGTGTGTCTCCGTGCCTCCACAGGAACGCCATGAATTTCTCAGTTCTTATAGGGATATTCCCAGCACCGTGCAGATTCAACCACCGCAGCCTCGGTTTATAGCCGCAGTTCCAATACTCAATGATATCGCGCAGGAACTTCCCGCCAGATCCCGCCGCATTGGCCTGGGACCCTTGCGCAACCGACAGAGCCAGAAACTCCAAATCCGGGTTCCCGAGTATGAACTGCCGCATGGCATCCGCGTGCTGTTGCACGTCAATGGGGAGGCGGAGTGTGAGCGAGCGCAGTGTTGAGAACGGATGATACCCTGGCCGATTGAGTTGTAGATCTTGGATATAGGATTGGGAAATTCTCTCGATCAATCGCTCGCAATCCTGGATTCCACGGAGACCAATGCCATGGCCGATGAGGAACCTTCCAGTGTATCCGCGCCCCTGCTCCGCATTCCCGTTCGCCAAACCACCGGGCTGGGTCTCGTAATACATCTCGCCAAGCAGCAACCGCGTGGCTCGCAGATCCACGGTGAAGGACGCAATCTGTCGCCGAAGCCGGGTAATGATTGTCAGGAAGAGGTGCACGGCGTCGGCAATCACAATGCTGCTGACTCTCACCTGATGGGTGGGGACCTGCACCATCAACATGTGATCTTTCAGCTGGACATGTCTTCCGTGGTCCGCGCCGACTTGGGTGAAAATGAAGCCGTCGCAGTTGACGAGGCGTTCTATGATATATTTCACCGAGCTTGCTGTGAGGCCATCCACCCAGCGATCACCATAGGTTTCGAGGCCCCAGTTCATGTCTTCGCCAATCTTATTTCCATTTTGGTTGTTTGGGCGCGGGGCGATGCGCAGGGTCTTAACGTGGGGTGCGAGGTGGGAGTTGGCAATGAAGTGGAGGCGTTCGAGGGAGCGGCGCGAGAGGTCCGTGTTTCGAGTATTGAAGGACGATTGAAAGGGGGTTTCAAAGAGCTTGCAGAGGTTCTTGTTCGCGAGGCGGAGGGAGCAGAGGTCTTTCAAGTCCAAGAAGCCTGCGATGCGCGAGATGGACTCGGGTGGAAGGGCGGAGATTGGGGAGCGCGACGCCTCTGCGGGCTGGTTGGGGACCGAAGCAGGCGCCATTGAGAGAGACATTTTAAGAGACGTGTCTCTATCCCGCTTGATGGTTTGAAACGGATGAGATCAAGCGAACAAGACGAGACGAAGGAACAAGATGAGACGAAGCGAACAAGACAAAACAAAGGAAAAAGACGAGACGAAGCGAACAAGACGAGATGAAGCAAAAAGAAGAGACAAACGCTGAAGGAGCGAGGGCTGACGGTGATGAAGACGGTTGAAGGTGACGAAAGTGACGAAAACGACCGAAGGTAATGAGAGAGATGAGGATGGTGGGATGAGGAAAAAATCAAAATTTCGAGCGAGGGGATGGTCCTATTTATACCTCTTCAGAGGCCCGCCTGGTGTTGCAGTCAGTGTTGTGAAAAGGTGAATCCATTCACAGACGGAACCTGGGTCAAAGTGAAAGTGAAAGTGAAGCTATTCCAGGATGGAATATTTCCCCTCAGCCTGTTTCCCTACGCCGGGACCGGGATTAGAACAGTTACTAGTTTTCGCTTTCTTTCATTCTTTCAGAACCAGGGCCAAAGTATTCCAGAGTCACTATAGCATAGCCTCTCTGATTCAAGTAGCCAATATATCATTATCCTGATGTTATTAGCAAGATCAGTAACTTCATAACTGGCATCCTGTGAGAACCCAAAGGCTAGCTTAAGCAGCAAGCAACTATGTACTGGAGTATATTCACGGCATCCCGTGAACGGCCCGAAGCCCAGACGGGCCGGGCCGCACCCCAGAAAACCAAAGATCTGCCCAAGAAGCAGCTAGAAATTGATCAAGGATGAATATGAACAGGGACTGAGTCCTCCACCGAGCCATCCACATACAGATCCTGAATCAATTTTTGAAGACTCCGAAGCCCCCATGCTCCCGTCGGGACTCGGTGCCTGGATCTCAGCACTGCATCATCGAGTCAAACTCGTATCATTCCCCTACAAGCCACCCAGTGTTCGGAGAAGTGTCAGAACGAGCAGGACGGCTACTCAGCAAGCCAGATAGAGCGTAGAAGCGACGGGACTCGGATTCACTGCCTTCAGATCGGGCTGTCATAAGGCATCGGCATCGAGACCGCCGGTGCCCACTGCTGTGCTGGCTGGTGTGTTACCAACGCAGCGTTCATAAAGAGGCAGAACCCACGTTACCTAGGTAGCCCGGTCCCTACACAAGCGCCCAAGGCCTCGACGGCCGTTGGACTTGGATTGTCTCTCAAGTAATTCCGATAGCATTTCGACGGGCAGGCTCTGAGACGTGCATGCATACGGTAGGTAGGTAAGGCCGCAAAGACATGGGAAGTTGAAACATGGAGCGTTCATTGCATCGGTCGCTTCGCGGGCCTCGCCTACGTCCACATTTTGCACCTCTGCACCTTGGGTTGTTGCGACTGCGACTAGTACCTGGATCTGGGACCGAAGCAGTAACACCTCACTGCCGGCTGAAGCAGGATGCGCGGGATCAAGCTGGAGGGCTATTTACGTAGAATCGAACTACGCGTTGCGTGACGAGGTCATAGAATTCGATGGTTAAAGGGAAGGAATAGCATATCCGTGCGAAGCTACGAATGCCTCGCTGTCAAACGGCCATGGAATCAAGTAGTGAAGTTGGTTCTGAGAAATGGTGGGGTCGTCAAACGGAAGCATTTTGCGACACCAGAGGCCTTTAGACATCTCACACATAGCGGGATCCCTTGGACTGGCTGCAAATTACGCCGAGTTTATAAGATGTGTCTATAATACAAGCATGGAATGGACACCGCTGGCAAAAAAACCATCGCGCTAAGTCCAAATACCGAAAACGAGATGGGAGTCCACCATATACCGAAGCTAAATTTCTTCACCCCTCAGCTCCTCAGTCAGCGCGTAACCTGCACAACCCATGGTGTCCTCGCTGGAGGACCCTGTGCCGGGGGTAGATTTTGCTGGCGCCTGAAGACGAGCGCCGTCAGGTTCGACACGACGTGATCCATCTGCGCGCCGACGCCCCAGCACGAATTTAGATTCCGGAGCAGCGCCTGCAGGTAGTGCAGCTGCTCGGGGAGATTTATTGGGGTGAAGGGGACCCCGGCCTTTGGTTGCAGTGCGATTAAGAATTCGTCGGCTTCGGTGGGGGGCGGGAGAGGACGCTGAGGTTGATACGGCTGTGGGGGTTGAGGTTGAGGTTGCGGCGGATGCTGTTCTTGACGCTGTTCTTGGTGTTGCGCTTGGGTCTGTTGTTGATGCTGCTCGCGAGGGTGCTCTTGAGACTGCCCTTGAGACTGCTCCTCACGCTGGGTCTGATTCGGCTGCTGTTCTCGATCTTGACTTTGCATCGCGGCTCGATCCTGCGCCGTCGCCTTCCTGTCCTGCTCGTTATCGCTATCTTGCTCCTCCTCCTCCTCGTCCGGATCATAATCCTCATCTTCCTCACGCTCCTTCTGTTCCTGTTCCTTACGCTGCTGCTCCTGCCTCTGGTCCTCCCACTCCTCCCACTCCTCATTCCGCCCATCCTTTTGCTCCCCCTCCTGTTCCCCTTGGCTCTCGTCTTGCTCCTCTTGGCCCTCGTCTTGCTCATCTTCTCCTCCGTCTTCTTCCACTTCTTCCGCTACTTCCTCTGCTTCTTCCTCTTCTTCCGCCTCATCCGCCTCATCCGCCTCCTCCGCTTCCTCCTGGTCTTCCATTCGGATCTCGTTTTGCGTCTCTTCTCTCACCTCTTCTTGGGCATTCTCCGGGCCCTCTTCTTGCACTTGTTCTTGCGCCTCCTTTTGATTCTCCTGGGCTTCCGCCTGTCTCTTATCTTGCTCCCGTTCTGGCCCCTCTTCTTGCGTCCCCATTTGATGCTCCTGGGCTTCCTCCTGGTTCTTATCTTGTCCCTGCTCCAGCGTCTCTCCTTGCCCCTCTTCCCGGTCCTCTTCTTGATTCTTCTCTTTGTCATTCTCTTGCTCTCCATTCTCCTCACGCTCTTGTGGCGGTTCCTGCTCGCGGGGCGCCTCCGGCCTCAATGGCTGCTCCGGCCTCGGTGGCTCCACCGGACCCTGTTCTCCCGCATCCGTCAAGTCCGTTCGAAACAGACGCTCCCAGACATACACCCACTGCTCAGTCACCGGAATGACAATACTAGGGGTCTTGAACATACAGAAAGCGCCAATGACCATAGCCGACGAAAACATTGCCATTGGTAGGAGGGGCGCCTGGGCGGGGTCTAGAGAGCTGACGCGGAGAATGTTGATGACTGCGACGGCGTGGATAAGTGAGCGCGTGGCGTCTGCCGTATGCACCCAGCGGCTTAGATCCATCACGCCAGGTGAGGTGTATCCCGCGCTTCGACCAGGCATAGGAGGGATATTGAGAACTCGGCACAGGGCTCGGCACATTTCGTTCGATGGGGCGGCGATCTCCATGAATGCGTGGTGCCAGCGGAGCTGATTGCTGTGGCTTAGTGGGTAGGAAAGGTAAATACGCAGCAATGCCTGCACGAGCTTACGGCGTGGCACCACAGCAAAGGTATCATCGACTGCATCGTGTAGTTCGGCGATCAACGACTGCACTCCTTCGAGGACCACCGATACCGTAAGCGATGAGGCCATAGGCGGGCCTTGTACGTACGCGTCGTCGAGGAGGTTGGCGTAAACCTTTGACACCGGGCTATGCACCTCTTTGGATTGTCCCATAACGAACATCCACTCGTAAACCGTGGTGGCTGCAAAAGCTCGATCTGAACTTGCACACGCGACAGGATTCAATATATGTCGACAGCTCGTTGGCGCCACAAAAGTCTGCGAAATCAAACCGTCAAGGATGTAATGACCGTGAACTGCTCTCCTTTGTACTTCCAATGCCGCCCACCTTTCCCAGCGATGTTTGTTCACAATTTCTGACATTTTAGGGTCGGGCTGGCAGTCTGCCATATCGCCGCTCGCGAACATGCCGCACGTTCTAGCCCAGAAGAATCCCAGGCCACGCGAGAGAAAGGTCGTAGAACGGATCTCAGGGTTAAAGGACATCAAGGCGTAAATCTGTCCTAGCAGAGAACTCAAAACGAGTTGCACCCCTTCGCATTGGTCGTACGGGCCGCGATGGGCGATTAGACCGCGCCAGCAACTTGTAACAGCAGCGTGTCCCAGTCGCCATAAGATTTCGCCTCTATGGAATGCATTCGGGATAGAAGTAAACAGAGAGCCTAGCGCGAGCATGTGGAGCAGAAGCGTAGGAATCGTTCGTTGCCAAGCGAAGGTGGGTGCATGGATCACCGGAAGACCAGGCCATACTCGTTGAAAGAACGCATGCAGACAACCCTCGAGGAACTCAGTTGTAAGCCCAATTGGGGCTCCTCCGGGAGTATAACTCTTCAGCATGTCAGTGATGAGATAGAACGCTTGTTCAATGTCCGGCTGAGGTCTCCATATCAGGTTTCCATTCGGCGGAAGGCCAGGGCCGCCGAATCTAGCCATCAGCCACGGAAGCAAATTGTCTGGCTTCGGGACTGGCGGCACTGGCGGACCGGCGGGAATAGGAACCGCAGCAGTCTTCTGACGCTTGGCAGGACGGGCAGGAGGAGGCGTTGGGGGTTCCGGTGTTGGATCAGCGCCCGGAGGTACGACAGTCGGTACGCCGGACTGGAAGACGAGGTACGGCTTTCCGGTGAACGGGTCTTGCCAGACTCGATCTACATCTGGCGGCATCCGTGACTTTCGCGGTTTTGGTTTCGGTTGTCCCGCTTCATTGGACGGGGCGGTTGGAGTAGCCTGGGCAGGTTCCGGCTGTCCCGCTTCATTGGACGGGGCGGTTTGAGTGACCTGGGGCGGTTCCTGCGGTTGTGTCCGTTCCACTCCATTGGATGGGACGTCCTGGGAGATCATAGGAGGTTCTGGTGGTCTTGATTGTCTTGTTCCATTCGACGGCATATTTGGCGAAGTGTGGGACGGCTGCGGCAAACTTGAATGCGATACCTCAACGACGGACGAGCCATCTTGCGAATACTCGGACGGCTCAGGCGATCTTGACTGCCCTCCCCAGACGGAAAAGTCATCTTGCGAAGCCTGGTACGGCGCCGGTGGTGTCGACGGCGTTGACCTCGAGCCGCGAACATGCAAGAGCTCATGCCGTCTCAACACATCACTCCGGCTGAACGACTTGTCGCAGCCTTCGAATTTGCAGGCATACGGCCGGGAATCGGTATCTACCTAGTCAGTACAGAGTTCGGAAAAGAAAACGAAGCGTACTAACGCGATCGCTCATGTCTCTGTGCTCCAGCTGTGTTAGCGCGACAGGGCGGTCTCGTCTCGGGCTGGGTCACGTACGTCCAGATGGCCTTGTCTGGTGTAAATTTTGCCACATGTCTGGCACCGGTAAATATTGGGCCCGGTCACCACGAAGGAATCGCCCGTGATATGCGGAGAGCGCGGCATGGTCGGGCTAATCAGCTGGGCCAGCAATCAGGATGCAGCCTTCATCGCCGGGTTGCGGAGGATGCGCGAGGTTGATGAGAGCAAGTGGGAAAGTGGGAATTTCGTTCCAAGATTTCGCTCCCCACGACGCGACACCCCAATCCGGCTAGCGCGGTTACGTTGGCGTGGCCCCACCTGCCTTTCCCGAATTCGACCAGGCTGACCAGGACGCCTTGCCTCTAAATCATCAACACTTCGTTTCTCTAACTGACGAGTCGCCATGTGCCAAATACCTCGAATTCAATAATCTCTTCTGAAAAGACATTGCGAAGAGAATGTCTCCTTCCAAAGTCAGCGACCGACGCTTCGACGAGGACGTCCCTATCCTCATCGTCGGCGGTGGCCCCTCCAGACTTTTGCTGGCGTTCTACCGGCACTCTTCCCCCCTCCCCAGGCTGCCAGATGCTAAAGTCCAGACGCCTATCGTTGCACACTATCCGACTTGTCTCGTCGCTCCGAAGCCCACGCCTTGTCCCCTCGATCGCTCTCAATATGCCGTCAATTCGGTCTCGATGTCAACGAAATCTGAGCGGTAGGCCTGTTCCGCGCGGTTGCGTTCTGGGTCAATTTTATCACCAACCTTAGCGGTAAAAAGGTTGGGCGGCTGCCATATGAACGCATGGACCGGAAGTGCTACACGCGACGACCGCCGTATGAACTCATCTGACATGTCCAATCTCTTGGCGGCGAGATTAAAACTTGCGCCAGATGATCCATGATGTCCCCCAGACTGCGTTTGAGGAATGAGCGGTAGGGAGCTTGTTTAGAAGACGCTGAACGATCCGGAAGGACCACCCTTTCGTCCGTTTGCACCAGGTATCGTCTTAAACCCCCGCCCTTGTTCTATACCTAATCCTTTCAGTGCGATGGCTACATGCTTACTACCGTGGAAAACCCCCCTTCTGGTCGCGAATATATCGTGAAATCCAGACACGGGGTGGCTTGTGAAGGAGCGAAGAGCGCCGTGGGAAGGTTCATCGGAGTCAAAAGTGAAGGAGAGGATTCTTGTCAGTATCCTTCAGATCTGGTCGACCATCCAACTTTTGGAGTGCTGATTGAGCCGGACCAGATCATGATGACCATTCACTTCAACCGTGACTTGTGACCGGTGGTGGGCAACCACGTCGGCGTACTGCACTTGGTCATGGACCCTGAGGTTTCGGGATTCGTCCTTGCATACAACCTCTCCGAAAACCAGGTCCGCATTTGCAACATCGATGTTAGTGCCTCTTTTAGGCTGGATATTACCGTCTAACGATATGATAGCCCAAGAAGGATCCGGTCGACCCTCGGAACGAATCCCTCTGCCGCAATACCATAAGCGCAACCATTTGCCGAGTTATACACTACGACGTTCTCTCGTACCAAATTGGATTCTGAGCAGAAGGGTAGCGAATAAATGCCGCGTTGGAAGTGTCTTCCTGTACGATAAACTCGTCTTCTGGAGCCGGCGATGCAGCCCATTCGTTTTCCCCTACAGGCGGTCTCGGCCTGAACAYCGGTTTAGGCGACGTACGCAATTTAGCGTACAAGACTAGCTGCAGTCCACCGAGGGTCGGCGGGCAACGCCACGCTTGACACCTACGAGTCCGATCGGCGCCAGTTATCTATTGTGAATGCTCAGCAATGCGTCAAAAATGGGCGGCAGATCTTTGGCCTACTGCAAGCTCTCGGAACCACAAAGGAGAATATTGAACTCGCCCGACAAAATCTTTACCAGAACATTCAAGATCCGAATGCATTGATTAACATAACAAGAATATTGAGGGACAGTGGCATTCATCAATGAGGGCACATGCTTATCGAACCCACGACGAAACAGCTCCAGTGACCGAGCTCACCATCGACCAAAGCAGTAACTCAGGCGACCTCGGCGCGTATCAGCTTGTTACGGTACACACAGCGATGGCCGGGTTCCCCTCGTGGTCCAGCCCTCAATCGCGGATGCAAACGATCCCCTTCGGTGGAACCTGTTGAAAAAATGTCTGACGTTTGGAGATGATGGCTGGAGGTATGTCAGACCCATTAATTATCTTATTATGACTAGGTGTTAAGTTTTATAGTTACTTTACGGCTGTCCGCGTTTTTTAACAGCCCTCTTGCTAATATAACCTACAACGGCTCCAGGTTAGGTTATTTCATGCTAAAAAGGACTGAGACCTCCGGGTGTAGAAATATATATTTGGTGGTTTATCCCATCTCGCGCTCAGGTTTGGCACGCGATATGTTTCTTACCACTTAACTTGACCCTAGATTAAAAATAGGACTAATCAAAGGAACGATTGGCGACTGGGGAGAGGCTGTTTTGTTTGCGAGACTATGGCAGATGAAAGTGGTGGCCGGGATACCCAGCAGAATAGTTCTTCGTACCAGAGCCCTTCGATAGTGATGCTAAACAGGATCTAGGCCTTGACAGATCTCTTCCGCGGGATTAAGCTTAACCAAGCGCGAGTCCCATTGGATTCAGTTAGCCCCATCTACGGCACAATCCTCGTCGCAGCACTCCAGGTCCACGCCGCGGCCTCAACCCACCCCCGCTCCCTCTTCGTCGCCATGACCGACAGAACCATGACCGACAGAAGCAATCAGTCACATAGGCCTCGACTACCTGCGCCGCAAAGCCCGCAAGTGACACGATTCTACGCCCTTGCCGGCCGGCGCCTCGTGCCTCTGCAACCTTCGAACACCGGCAACATCCGCTTTGTCTTCGCGCTAATGGCCGTCTGACTCGTGCTCGTGATTGAACGCATCCGTGTTTTCGCACGCCTCTCCTACAAACTGGCCATTTCGCCAACCCCGCCATCGTCAGCATATAAGCGCGGGCTGAGGGCTTGGGATCAAGTTTCTTTTTTTTCTCGCAGTCTACTGCTGCATCTTCCGCTGCTACGGCAGGCTGCTCAAGATGCTGTGGGAGGAGGACCGCAACGACTGGTTCGAGTACGGGGCTGTGATCTTCACTGCGGCCGCCGCCGCATACCCCAAGCGGTTGTCGACCCTGCCGGCGATGGCGATGGAGGTCGTGATCATCGCTATCTGGATTGATACACTGGGCTTTGAGTTCCTGGAACCATGCGGTGTTTGTGTCTAGCCGATCCTCGTTCAGGAAGTAGTCTATATTGCGCTCCACCACTGAGACCTAAGCCTTAGGGTTGATTGTGTCCATGCTTACTATTCGGGCAAGGATTTGGTCATCGAGGTGAATATAGAAGCAGCCAAGGCACTTGACGGTATCGATGTATGACTTCGCAGGCATGATTAATGTGGACTCTAAAAATCGGTGAATGTAGCGAGAAAGAAGGACACGGCAGAGTTCTCCAGTAAGTCTAAGAAAGCCTCTGGTCCGTTTGCCTGACTGAAGCTCTCTATTGCTTGGTGAACAACAACCCCCAATCTTTCAAGACGGACATGTCCACTTTGCAGTGCCGCAGCATATCCCATATCACTGTTGAGACGGTATCGAACACTGGTACCCCATATTCCTTCTCCCAATGCGCAACGCGTTGCGCAGCCCTTAGGTTCGTGCAAAAGGTGGTAACGGCGTCCACTCTCTTTTTCATAACCTCAGAGACCATTTCATCAAGCGTGTCTTCCCCGATATCAGCGAAGGCCGTATTCTTCGACATGCCTAAATGTTGTTCCTTGCTTGCATCAAATCCGATCCCTTTATACGTCTTAACAATAGCTTCCTGAACGTCATCGGTATACGGTGTGACGAATCCCACCTCCTTCGCCCCGAAGATCTGGCACGCCTTGTTTAGCGCCAGGACGGATGTCGTCGCTGGAATACCCGTCGCCTCCGTGATAGCAGCGCAGAGTTTCTCATCCGCCTCAAACCCAAGCCAGCCCGACGATGTGCCGCTCCATCCGATAATATTGACCTCGGCGTCGGCGAGGAGTTGCGCTGCGGCTAAGATCTTCTCGGTCTCAAATTGGCTGAGTCCGGAGGCATCAAGGCTGATTTTTGTTACGGCGAAGCGCGAGAAGTGGACTGTGATACTTGGGTTTTGGAGCGAGGATATAATCGCGCTTGTGAGAGGTTCGAGACTCGTATTTGAGGAGGGAGTTAGGATTCCAAGGCGGATTGGCTTCGACATGGTCACTTCGTTGGATTATCACGGTTCTGCGACATTTTGCCTGGACCCTTTGAATGGCGCATGAAAGATTTAAACAGGAGAGCGAACGTGCTTATCTCGCTCGGCCGCGCAAGGCTATCGAGATATCTTTCGAGGGATTTGGAGTAGATGGGTACCCCAACTTTCGCCTATCTCGCCGATGCAGCAATATCAGAATCTTGGGTTCGATAGTCGAGCGGGAAGCCATTGGCCGGTCTTGCATTGTTTATCTTCCCTTGTCGCTTTATATTCAGCTGGCGATCCCGGAAAGCTGCCGGAACGAGGGAGGGGCGATTCAACGGCCAGCAGTTGGCGGTTCCTTCGATGATGACCATCGCAAAACGAGCTTTTTGGAGCCCTCGGAGTTTTGTGAATGCAATCAGAATTAGAAAGAGTGGCCAGGATGAGTTCGAGACTGGCCAATTCGGAAAGTGGTCGAACAAGGACCTTGACCCGTCTCCTCCAGACCAGAGAACCTGGACATCCTGGTCCTTCTTCGCATTCCAATTCAGCATTGCCTTCTCTCCTACGACGTATAATGTTGGCGCGAGTTTGTTTGCCATTGGCCTCAACTGGTGGACCATTTTGATCGCTTCCAGTAGGTATGCTTCTCGTTGATTGTGAAGACTGCGCTGAAGCATCGACAGCCGTGGTGTCCTTTATGGTCGCGGTACTGCTGCAGCTTAATTCTCGCGGAGCTGCTTGGTATGTACGATGAGGCTTCACGCAAAGCCTTTGGCTCATATCCTTGGTAAATACCAGGTATCACGTCGGCTACCCAACCTTTATTCGGGCGTCGAGCGGTATCTATGGTTCACTCGTCTTTGTTTTTATCCGAGGCGTATGCGTTTTGAATAATCTTACGTCAGGACATAGCTGATTGTGGCAGGTCGTGGCCATCCTGTATATGGCGATTCAGACTCTCTACGCAAGCCGGTTTGTTGCCGTAGTAGTAGTAGTAGTAGTAGTGATATTTAACGCCCCAGGGATTGCTAGGCGTACGCCTAATATTCTAAACCTCCCTTGGGGTATGGGGGCGTGCTACCGCTAGGTAAGTAGCCTATTTAAATAAATTTATATATATATATATAAAATAACTTTTTATTTTAAAAAATAATTTTTATTAAAGCTTATAAGCTAGGTACTTATTTTTTACTTATTATTTAAATATATAGCTATTAATAAGTATTATTTATTATATACTTAGTAATTTAAATATTATAAGGCGCAGGGGCTAGCCCTATTTATAAAAAAAATATATAAGCTAAAGTTATTTATATTAAAAAAAAATATTTAAAATAAAAAAAAAATATAATAAAATAAAAAAGGGTAAAATTATTTAATATTAAATTAAATAATTTTTATAAAGCTAGGGCGTGGGAAGCCCTAGTAAAAATAAATAAACTTATAAAAGTTTATAATTTTTAATAAAAATATAAAGTTTTTAGGCTTTAATTTATAAAAATATTTTAAAACTTTAATTTTAATTATTAATAGCGCTATAAGGCGCTAAGGCTATTATTAAAAATATTATTAAAAGTATTAATAAAAAATTAAATATTTAAGGCTCTTGCTCCTCCCGCAGGAGTAAATAACTTTTATATTTTTATATTAAAAGTACTTATAATATTACTTAAAATTATTATATAATAACTTTAGTACTAGCTAGTAATATAAAATTAAGTATTTTAATATAAGCTTAGGCTATAATTTAACTTAATAAAGCTTTAATTTTATAAGTTATTATTTATATTAAGTTAATAATTTTATAAAGGCGCTTTTTTATTATTTAGCTTAAATAATTTAATATATTTATTTATATAAGTTATATATTTTACTTATAATAAATTATACCTTAAAAAAGTTAGTATTTAAGGGCTATACCTTTATAAAAGTTATTTTATTAATTAGCTTATTAACTAGCTTATTACCTTTAATATTTATATAATTAAAAAACTATTATAAGAAAATTATATATTTATAATATTTAAAAAGTTTAGTTAAAAAATAGCAAGAACTATTTACATATATATTAAATTATTAAAATATTATTTATATAAAGCTAGTAATAAAAAGCTTTTAAAAGCTTTTTAATTATTATTTTTAGCTTTTAAAATATATTAATAACCTTAATATTATATATATAGGACTAGGCATTAATTATTAATATTTTTTATACTTAAAGGTATTATTTATAATATATTATAAAGCTATAGCCTATATAATAAGCCCCTTAGTATATTTATTTTAAATTATTATTAAAAATTATTATTTTTATTATTAGTAATACTTATTATTATTATTTAAACTTTTTTATAGCTAGCTTTTTAGCCTTGCCCCTAGTAAGATTTTTTAAGTATTTTTAAAAGTAATAAAAATATACTAAAACTAGCCTTAAGGTGTTTAAAAAAAGCATTTTTATAATTTATATTTTAATTTTAAATTTTTAGCGTGAGCTAGCGCCCTAATTTTATAAAACTTTTAGTAATATTATTTTTATTATTAATAAATTTTAGTTATTTATTAATTAAAGCCTTAGGGTAAATTATAATTATACTTTTTTTAATATTATTATTATAAAAAAAAGCCTAGTATTTTTAAAAAGGGTTATTATAAATATTATTTAAAAAATTAAAAGTATACCGCGGGTAGCTAAAGCTAGGGTTTTTTTAATTATTTTAATATACTAGCCTAGTTAGGTATTAACCTTCAAGTCTTGCGCATATTTTTTAAGCTTAATTTTATTATTATACCATGCCTTTATATTATATAAAAAGCTAAAAATAATATAAGTAATAACTATTTTATAAAAAAAATTTATAAGTAAATTATATATTATATATATTAAATTATAAATATGCTAGGTTACCACGCGGGCTTTAATTACTTACTTAGTAATATATTAATATTAAAAAAGTTATTTATTAAAAAAAATACCTAGCTAGTATAATATAGGCTACTTTTAGCCTAGCACTATAATAATAAAAGTAATTATTAATTAGTTATTAATTATTAGTAAGTATAATTTATTATATTATTTTTAAGTAATATATAATATTTTTAATTTCTTAGGTATAAAAACTATTTTATTTTACTTTTTTTAAGCTAGCATACTATAAATATTTTTTATTAAAAGCTTATAATTTATATAAAAAAAGTTACTTACATGGTTAAGGTAAAAGTTATTTATATAATTAAAGTATAAAATTAAGTTTGCTAGTAGTAGTTTTATTATATATAATAAAAATAATATTAAAAAAAGGTAAGTTTTATAGCATGCTATAGTATATTAAGTGTATTATTATTATAATAAATTTTAAGTATATTTTTATATTTTATTTATTAAAAAAACTTATAATTAAGGCTAAAAGCGCGCAAGGCCAGCCTTGCTTTATTATTTATTAAAATAAGTATTATAATAAAATAATATTAAAAATACCTAAAATATTTATAGTAACCATGGTAACCTTTTAATTTTATAAAAGTATTATTTTTATATTATAAGTAAAAAAGGCTATTAAATTTATAGTTAAGTACTTGGGTAAAATACTATATTATTATAGGCTTAATATTTTTTATACTAGTATAATAAAAGTAATATAACATGCTATAATTTATTTAAGTTTTTTTTTTAATATTATAAGTAGCGCTATAAGGTGTTAAAATTAAGGTAAAAATTTATTTTTTTATTACCTTTTAAAAGTATTACTACTTTTATAAGCTTTTATAATAAAAAAAGTATTTTTATTATAAGTATTAGTTATATAATTTATATATAGCCTATTTAACATGCTTTTAACAAGCCTTTAAAATATAAATTATTACCTAGTTTACTTTAAAAAAAGGTGCTACTTATATTAATAATATTTTTTTAATTTTTTTAATAAGATTTTTTTTAGCTAGTAAAGGTATTTATTACCTTATTAATACTTTAGTTTTAGGGGATTAAAATTTAAATTATTATTTATATTAAAATACTTTAATATTATTTTATATAAAATATTAGCCTTTTCCCGTGTGTTTTTAATTATTTTACTATTTATTAATAATAAAAAAGCCTTAAACCTAGGCTTTAGCTTATATTATATTATTATTTAATATAATTTTTAATTATTTTTAATATTATTAATTATTTTAGTTTAATACGCGTGTTTAGTTTTATAAATTATAACTAAAAATTACTTTTTTTATTTTAAGGTAGGGTTTATTATTTATACCCTATAGTTATTTATATATTTAATTAATTACTAAGGGGTGTTATAGCTCCCTAAATTAGGGTATTTATTAATTACTTATATAACTTTTATAATAATATTACTAAGGGATTTAATATATTAATTTAGTACCTTTATATTTTTAAGTTCCCCTAGCTAAAAAAAATATTATTTTATTTTTTATAAGCCTAGCCAGGTGCTTAAGCTTATAATTTAGTATATTATAATAATATTATTTTAATATTTTTTCCCGCGCCTTAGTATTATAATAACTAAAATTTAATAATTAAAATTATTATATAATTTAAATATTACTAGCATGCGGGTAAATAAAATATTTAAAAAAATTAAGTTAAAAATATAGCTAGCTTTATGCGTGGCTATACCTAGCTTATTAATATAATTAATATTATTATTATTAGCTTACTTAGTAATCTTACTATTATAGTATAAGTTATTTACTTTAGGCTTAAAAATATTATATATAATATTAAAATTCCTGCTTATTATATAATTTAAAGTAGGAATTAATATAACTAGGTAATTAATTATTTTATAAGTAGTTAATTTTTAATATATATTTAAAATTTTAATATTATTTATTATAAGCTATAGCATGTCCTGGCTTTATATTAGGTAGTATTATTTAATATATAATACTTTTTTTTATAAATATAAATAAGTATTTTAGGGCGCTTTTTTAACTAGTTTTTATAATTATTTTAAGTATTTACTAGCGCGTAATACTTATATATTAAGTAATTTTAAATTTTTATACTTATAGTAGTTTAGGGCTTTTAAATATAAGTAATATTATAGTTTTATTTATAAGCTAGTTATAAAATTATAATATAACTAGGTATAAATTTATTTATATTTATTTAATAAATAATAAAATCCTGTTATTACTAGGTGTTATTATAATAATAGTTACTATAATTTCTTTTTGAATACTTTATTATTAAAGCTTAAAAAAATTTAGTATTAATTTTTATTACCTAAGGCAAGGAAGGCATGCCTGTGTTAACTAGGGTAGGTTAAATTAATTTAATAAAAAGCTACTTAAAATTCTAGTTCCTAGTAAAAGTATTAAATTTTTAAAATATAATAATTAATAATTATTATAAAGCCTTATTTATTTACCTTAGGTTTTTTTATAATATGCTTTTAAAAAAATTTTTAAAATAAAAATTATTTAATTTTAATTTAAAGCTAGGTATTAATATTAGCTTAGGTATAAATATTTTAGTACTAGTAAGTGTTATAATAATATATATTATTAAGTTTTTTTTTAAATAAGTAAATTAAAGTTTTGTTATTATACTTAGGGGCTGCTAAATAGTTATTATATTTTATTAATTATAAACCTAGGTAATTTACACAGCACGCAAGGTTTTTATAATTAAGGCTAATAAAATTTAAATAATTTATAATTATTATATTATATTATATATAGTATGCTATATAATTATATTATATTAGGTAATAATATTTTTAATAGCTAGGGTTATATTAAAAAACTAGTTAGTATTTTTTTAATAAGCTTATAATACTTACTTTAGTTAAATAGTATAAAAATCTTAGGCTATTTTAAAAAAAATATTACTTAAGTAATATATTTAATACTAGGGTTAGGCCTATATTTAAAAAAATAAGCTTAATTAATTTTAGCCTAGTTTAGGCCATAACCTTATCCTAAATTAACTTAATAATATTTATTTTATTATTATTATATATTTTAATAATGCTAGACACCCCTTATATTATATAATTATATTATTTTTAAAAAATATATATATTAATAATACCTAGGGTATAATAAATTATATTAACTACTTTATTAATTACTAAAAAATTTTTAGTAAAAAAGTTATTAAAAATAATAGCCTAGCTTATATAAATAATATTAATTTTAAAAATAGCTATAGTTATAATTAATTTTAATATATATTTAATAAAGGCTTGCTAAATAATATATACCTTTAGGTATATTATTAACTTATTATTAAAAAAATAATTAATATTTTATAATTATTACGCGTGGTTAAGGCTATAATAAAGCTATTATATATTAATTAGGCTATTAAAATACCTAACTTAATAATTAAGGGTGTCTTGCCTAAGGTAGCATTAATTAAAATAAAAAAACCTGTTTTAAAAGAAGTGGGTTAAGCCCTTAAATTTTTAAGGGTTAAATTTATTCCCCCCTAGGTAATAATTTTACTAAAAATTATTATAATAATAAGCTAATTATATATATATAAAAAAATATAATTAATATTATTAATATTAATATAGCCTTTTAAAAATAAAGTATATAAACTTATTATAAATATTATAAGTAAAAGCTTTTTAATTTTAAGTTTTTTACTTAATTATAAAGCTATTAATAATAGCTATAAAGCTTATAAAAACTTTATATTTAATATATATTTAATACTTTTATTTATTAAATTAATTATAAAGGGCTTTTATAATTAGGCTAGGCTAAAAAATTAATATATTATTATTTTTAATAATAAAAAAAATAGGCTTGCTAGCGCCCTTTTTTTTATTTTTTTATAATATAAAGGTTAAAAAAAATAAAGGGTTTTATAACCGCGTAAAATTAGCTAAATTAATACTTATAAGTTAATTAAAAATACACGCCTTAGTTTTAGCTATTACACCGCGGGAAGTAGTAAAAAAAAAGTTAAAAATAAAATTAAAATAATAAAAATATATATTTATAAGACTTTTAAAGCGTTTAAAGCCCTTATTTAAAGGTACCCCTAGATTGCTAAGAGTTGTAAAAATGCGGTTTGTTGCCGTCATGCTGCGGTGCGTGTTCGGCCATCAATGGACTGACATCCCAAATCGTTCGTCCAGCTTCCCGCTAGTCTTGCTTCCCCTTTACTAACATATCACAGACCTTCCAGCTAGCGCTGCTATAACCTCATCTGACTTGCTTGCGTTTGGTATACTATGGCTCCTCGAGTTCCCATTCGCCTTCACCCATCCAAGCAAGATGGATATGGTATTCCGCGTCAAGTCAGTGTTGGCACCGATCGGTTTTTTCGCAACGATGATATGGGCGCTGGTACCTTTCTCCAATACCAATATTATTATCAATAAAGGCTGATGCTAGCGCAGGCCTCAAGTCACGGTGCCAACTTCTCGGGCCTGAGCACCGCAGAAGCCGCTACTGGATCAGCGCTCGGATGGTCCTTCATGAAGGCCATCAACACTATTGTCTCAAAACATGATCCCGCCTTTGGTGAATATCCCAGACCTCGCCCGCTATGCTAGGAAGCCGTCGGATACAATGCCCATGTTGGTCGGTCTCATGCTCAGCAAGCCGGTGGTGGTGACGCTTGGCATCCTTATATTATAGTTTGCAATTAAGGCTTTTTCTACTGTTATTTAGGCTCTAATTGGTCCGTGGTTCCCACTAGCACCGGGTGTTTTAGTTATTAATAGTAATTACTTACGCACCCTATTATTTCTGGCCTATATTAGCCCTTATATTATTAGGGTTTTAATTTCCTGCTATTTTTTTTATAAACTTATTATGCTAACTTTTTTTATATATTTTATAGCTTATATACCATGAATTTTATTAGTATAAATATTTATTTATATAATTATTATTTTAGGGGCGCCTAGTTTATATAAGTAAATAATAATAATTAAAAACCCTTTATATAAACTAGGCCTGTAGGTTTACTTATTTATATAATTTTTAAGTATAAGTAACCTTTTTTATATTATTTTTACTTATTTATTTTACTTATACTATTATATTTTACCCTAGGTGCCTGTACTTTACTAGTTTTTATTACCCTAGCTTTTACTAACTTATTTTTTATTAATTTTTATTAAAATTAGGTTATAATTACTTTTTTTATTTTTTATATACCTTTAATAACATGCCTGGGGACCTTTATATGCTATTAACCTAGTATTTATATTTATTTTTTATTACTTAGTTAATAACTTACTAAAAATATATTCTTATTAATAAGTTTCTTGTAAACTTTATAACTTGCTTTTACCCTTTTTTTTTTTATTTAATATAATTAGCTTTGCGGGTATTTCCATCCCTTTACTTTTTAGGATTATTATATATTTTTTATAAACTTTTTTTATTTATATCTTGCTTAGGTTAGGCTCTTGCACTAGTAATAGTTTTATTTTTAAATATTTAGTAATAAGTTTTATTATTTATTATTATATTACCTGGGATTTTATAAAGCTGCTTAATATTATAATACCTAAAATATTTAGTGTTAATAATAAAATTAATAATATTATTTTTTCCAGGCTAGGTAATATTATTAATATAGTTTTAAGTTACTTAGTTATTTACTTTTTTAGTTAAAGTAATGGTATATATTCTATGCTTTTAAAAATATTATTATTTTACCTAGTTTAATAAGTTTTAGCTATAAATCCTTAACCTTGCATGGTTATATTACTTTATACTAGGTTATTTTTTACCCGTGGTTATAATAATTTACTATAATAATTATATTTATTAGGTATTATTATATTTATTTCTATTAAGGTAAAGGTAAACATGCGTATTAATAATATTATAATTTAATTTAAAAAAAGGTATATAACACTGGTGTATTTACTAGTTTAATTTACTTATATTTACTTTATAATTCTTTTTTAATATTAGTTTTTATTATATATAAATATATATATTTTATTTAGTTAGTGTATATACTAAACATATTATATTTTTTTTATAATAAATTTTTAATCTTTTAATGCCGCTCCTTTTATTATTATTTAACTTTTTTTTTAGGTGTTTTACTTCTTATTTTGCTTTTTCTTGCCTTTTTTTTTCTTGTTGGTTTTATACTTTTTTATTATTTTAAATAAACCAGTTAGTAAAGTCCTTTTATAATTAATAAATATATAAAAGTTAAAGCTTTTTTTTAACCTTTTTAGTTTTATTTAGGTGCTAGTCTTAAACTAAATTAATAGTTTAATTATATTTCCTATTATTTAGGTGTAAATAATAGGTTGGGTCGTGGTTAATATACAAAATATTTTATAATAAATTATAAAAAAGTTTATAGGGCATATTATTATAAATAAGGTAATAAAAATATTTTTTTATATTAATAGTGTAATAAGTAAATATAGTTTTAGGGATTTAATAATATTATATAGCTTTTATATTAATATATTACATGTTATTTTCTTATTTTTAGTACTTTTATATATTATTTATTTATATATATATATATATTTTTATTTTTTAATTTAGGCTATCCAGTCCGGGTATTACTCTTTTAGTATTTTAGTTTTTATTTATTTTTTTTTAGTATAGCTTTATTTAATATTTACTTTATTTTAGGCTTTAATATTTATAAATTCTGGCTGTTTACCATGTTAATACTTTATTAAGTTTTTTATTTTTATTATATTTTTTTTAGTGTATTTTTATTACTAGTATTATAGGTTATTTTACTACTTTATTTTATACTTGTAAGACCTGCCTTATCCTAATTTTTAAATAGTAAAAGTATTATAATAGGTGTTCCTTAATTAATTATTAATTTTTTATTTAGGTGGCTAATAATACTCTTGTATGCTATTTTATTAGCATGCTTAATATATTATTTATTACTAATTAATTTTAGCCTTTATCCGCGTTAGTTTAAGTTTTAAACCTATTAATTTACAGGGCTTAGCCTGTGCCCCTAGTATTTATTTTACTTTTATATTTAGCTTTTTTATTATTAATTTTAAAGTTTAGTTTAGAGCTAGTCCTGTTATTATTTATTATTATTTTTTATACTAATTTTTTTTTTGTTTTTAATAATTAACTACACCCAGGTAATTAACTAATAAAGGGTAAATACTTTTATAAGGCATGGTATAATTACTAAATTATTATTAATTATACCTACTGCGCCCTGTGCTAAAAGCACAAGTATAATATAATATAATTTACATAAAAATATAAGGAGTGCAGGAAAAAGCTTAATTTAGCTAATTTACTTAAAAAATATAGGCTTTATTATTTTATTTTATTATTTATAATAGCATAGGCCCTAATTAATATACCTATAGTTATTACCTTTTTTTTTAAGTATGGCACCTAAATGCCCTTAGTTTTAGGTATTATATTTATTATTTACCTGTATTACAAGTTCCTATTTATAAAAAAAAAGGTTAATTAGTAATTAAATTTAATTACTAATTACTTAAATAATTATAACTTTTAGAAATACTATAAAGCTAGCGGGATAAATATTAATATTAACTTTAATTTCTACCTTAATCTAAGTTTTAATTTACTAATTTATTAAATTTTTAGTGGTTCCTATCCCAAGTACTATAATTTTAAGTATTATATTTATTTTATAAATAATACTATTACCTACACTAGTTTTTCTACTAAATATTATTCCTGTGTTACTATTAATAACTATTATTATATATTTTAAATATAAGATTTAATTTACTATTACATGGGCCCCCTTGGTAATTTTTTAAAAAAGTAATAAAATTATATTTATATAAATATATTAGCTTAATTTAATTAAGGCCCTTTACAGGCGTTTAGGCTATAATATATTTTTAAAGGTTATTAAGTATATCTTAAATTATATTACCTAATATATTTAACAGGTAAACCCCTGGCATAATATTTTTTTTTAAGCTAAAACTATACTTAAGTAAAATACTAATTTTAATTTCCTGCGCTTAACTTCCTACATGCATTTTATAATTAATAGTTAGCTAGGTAAGCGCTTTAACCTTTTTTTTAATTAGGTATATTTAAAATTAGGGTTTTTATTTTTAATAATAAATAGTAATTTAACCTAGCTATAGCCCTAAATAATATATTTTATAAAACTAGTATATAAAATTTTATTTTATTTTTTCGCGAGCCCCTAGACCTTTTTTAAAATTTTTTACTTATTAAATTATATTTAAAAATAAACCCTTATAATACTAGCTTTTTTATTATATTTTAAAATAATATAGCACCTTAAAGGTTTTTAACTATTATTAATTTAAATTACCCTTTATATTTACTACTTTATTACGTCCTGTTTTACGCGGAGGGCGGTATAGGTTATTATTATAATTAAAAAATTTATATATTAACCTAGGCTAGAAAGGTATAAAGTAACAGGCAGGTTATTATTATTATAGCTATTTTTTATTAATATTATATTTTTACTTATAAAAATAAATTTAATATTTTATATTAGGGTGCCATACTTTTTTAGTAATTTTTAGTTAATATTTAGCTTTATATAAAAAATACACGCCTGTAAATTATTTATAATATATAAAAAACTTATTATTTTACTTTTTATAGCACTGCCTCTCGCGCCTTAAATAATAAATATAATCTTATATAAGTTAAAAAGTAGATTATTTTAAGTACTAATTTTAAGGGTAGTAATTATTACATGCACAAGTCTTATTTTAATTTTATAATACTAGTTTTATAGTATAAAACCTTAATATTATTTATTACTTTTATAATTAATTTAAAGTGGGACAAAATTACCCAAGAGCTTATTTATAATAAAAATAGTGTTTTAATCTAAACTTAAAGTAATTAGCCTAATTTAGTATATTAAGTTTTTTATACCAAGAACTAAATAATGCTTTAAAAATTTAAGAATAATATATTTAGTTAGTATATTATATATTATTTTATTATTAAATTTTAAAAACAGGGTCTACCGCATTTCTATATTTTTTATTAGCTTAAATATAGGTTTTTAATATAAAAAAAGATTAATAATTTTATTTTAGCTAAAATTTTTAACCTAAATACCCTAGCCAAAGGTGACTTTAATTTAAAGGTACTGTATAATATTATTATATTAATTATAATTTATGGCCCTTGCAGCACACTAAATTTAAAAATATAGTATTATTTTAATAATAATAAAAAGCCTTAAAAGTATAGTAAGGGATTTTTTAAATCCTTTTATCTTAAAATAGTTTTTTATAAAGGCTAATACCCGGAGTATTAATAATATAATAATAGTGTTTATACTAATATTTTTAATTTTAATAATAAGTCTTGTACTATATTTATGGGTAATTAATAGGTAATACCTTATTTTTTATATCTTTTTTATTAATATTATATATATATTAATATAAAGGTGGTTTAGCATGTAACTATTATTAAATATATTTATAAGTACCTTTATAAAGGTTCCCCCAAGGCTTGTATCTAGTTTAATATTATTAATAAAATTACTTATTATATAAATAATTAGTATTTAAGTGCCTTTAAGGCTGCGTGGCACCTATTGGTATATTTAATTTACTTGTATTATTTACCTATAATATAGCTTAATATATATAATAAAAATTATAATAGGTTTGTTTTTAAAAATAATTAGTTAAAAAAATAAATTAAAACTAAGGGTAAGTTAGCAAAAACTTTACTATAGGCCTTTTTTAAGTATAACTAAGTAAACTTTATTAAAAAACCATGCTTATATTACAAGATACTAGAAAATTATATATAAAATATAAAGTATATTATTAAATGCTCTTATTTTACTATTTATTAATTATTTTAGGCTTTAGATATAGAAGGCCCGCTAGCGGGAATTTTAGGTTAGTTAAATGCTATATTTTAGTTTTTTTATAAGAAATAAATATTATTTTTAACTACTTTTATATATTATTTAAAGCCCTAAGAGTTTTTAGGATTTTTATATAGTTAATAAGCATGTTTATAACTTTTATAAAAACGCTTGTATTGCCCGTGGCGTGGTGTTTAAGAATAATAAATAGGATTTATACTTTTAAAATATTTATAGGCTGTAGGTTAGGATAGCTTTTTAGTATATATTTATTTTAGCCATGGTTTTTAGTAATTTAAAAAATATATTTAAAATTTAAGCTAAATATAAATCCTAGATTTATAAAAACCTTCCCGTGCATGTTAATTAATTAGGTTTTAATTATTTTTTAAAATAGATCCCTGCCCAGGTCACGTGTAACTATAGTTTATATATAATTTAAAACCTACTTTATAATAAAAATAAGACCTTGGTTAAGTTTTACCTTTTTAATTTAATTAATAATTAGGGACCCTAGCCTAAGAACCCTTTTATTACTATTAAATATATATATAATAAGTAGTAGCTAGCAAAAAATACTACTAATAAAAAGGCTTTATTAAATATTAATTAATAATTAGCTTATAACTAGATTTTAAATACTATATAAAACCAGGCAGACTTTACTAATTCTTACTTTTTTTTAAATAGTCCGGGCGGCACGGGCAAGACCTTTATTTATTAAATATTATGTTTTTAACTTTATTTTAAAAATTAAATTATGTTATGCATGGTTTTTACTAATATTATTACTTAACTTTTTCCTAGTGGGTAAACTACATATAAATACCTAAAAATCCTGGTTTTACTTAGCTTATTAAAAATAGTTAATATTAATACTAAGACTTATTTAACTAAACTGCTTTAGTATATAAATTTAATTATTTAAAATAAAATACTTATAATATTAAATAAGATTTTTAACGCGGTGGAAACCATGTTATAAAATATTTATTAAAATACCTGCCCCTTTAAAGGTATTTTAATTATATTTAATAATAATTTTTAGTAAATCCTCCTGGTTATTCCCATGAAAGGCATAAAAAAAATTATTAAGGTTATTATATATAATATAAATATTTAATTAAATATTAAGGTGCTCCGCCTTTAGTAAAATATATATTTTTAATATACTAATTTAAAAAATATTTAATTTAAAAATTAATTATAAATTTTATGTAAGGATCCCATGCTTAAGGGTTAGATTTAAATTCCTGCCTTTATTAATACTTAATTTAACTTATTAAGCCTAGTAAATTAGGTTTATCCATAATTAGCTATAATATATAAAAACCTAAAATACTTTTAAGGCTAAGTTATTTTAACTATTTTAAATTTAATTATACGCGAGTTAAATAATATCTTACTAAATTAAATCCCACGCGATAATTTAGTGTTTTAAGTAAAAAATAAATATAATATTTTTAACCTAAACTAAGAATTTATAACCCTTAAGCTTATATAAAGCCTAAATTTAGCTATTTTACTTTTTTTTATTTTTTAACTTAAAATTAGGGCTTTTTTAATATTATTTAATAATTTAGCCCCTAAAAACAGCCTATATAATAGTACTTAAATAACTTTACTTTATATATTTACTTAATATCTTAAAGTGCGCCTTAATAATAGCTAGTTTAATAGTAAAAAATAGCTAATTTATTAGGCTAAACTTCCTAGTAAAAAAAATAATTTTACTTATTATATTTACTATTTTTAATTTCTAGTGTGCCTTGCTTTTGCTATAATAATTAATAAGTTTTAAGGTTAATTATTAAATTATATTAATATAGATTTTTAAAAGCTTATTTTTTCCCATAACTAATTATATATTACACTTTCCCGCGCAACTAATATAAAATAGCTTTTTATTTTTTTTTAAATTTAAAAATAAAAAGCGTGTTATTAAAAATATTATTTATAATAAGGTGCTAGATTATATAAATCTTGCTAGTGCCCTTAAGTAGGTAGTTTATTTTTTATTTTATATTTATTTTTAAGTTTTATTTTTTCTTAATTTATTTAATTTTTAATTACCATGTTTTTTTAAAATTAATCCCATGTTTTATTTTTTACCTTTTTTATTATTACTAGTAATACTTCCTAGGGCCTGAATAATAAGGAAATTTTAATTTTTATTACAGCCTTTATAAGCTTCCAGGATAATTTTTTTAGTTTAAAATAAAATAAAAATAATAAGATTTTTTTAATTATTTAATGGTATAATTTATATAAGTAACTATATATAAATAACTAGTTTTTTTAAGTTAAGGGCACTTTCTTGGTTGTGCCAGGCCCTTAAGGACTAATTATAATTATAAATATAAATTATATTTATTACTAGGATAGTAACCTATTATTTAAGATTTATAATAATAGTAGTATTAATATTTGTAACCCCTTTTTTACCCTTACTAGTAATATAATTATTATTTATAAAAATAATTATAGTTAATATTAAATTTTTATAATTTAGGTGCGGAGTTACCATGGCCGGGAAAAGCCTAAATTTATAAAATTTTTTATTTACTATATACTACGCCTTATTATTTAGTAAAAAAAATTATAATTCTAGGTATTAATTATTAATACATGGTATTTAGTTATATAATTAACTAGCTATTTATTTATAGCTAAAAATTAATTATTATTTATATTATAGCTTTAACTTACCTTTTTAATAATAAGTAAACTACGCCTTAACCTATGCTTTTTACTACTAGGCTAGGCACCTTTTTTTTTATAGTAACTTCCTGGTATATTTAATACTAATTTTATTTATTTTTATTAATATATATTTTATATATATATAAAAAAAAATATATTAAGGCGTCCATGGTCCCGGGAACTTTTATTAAGTTTACTAAGCTTAAAAATAATACTAATACCACCTTCTCCCGCTAGCCTAAATTTTTAAAAACTATATTCTAGTTTACTTCCTCCCTTTTTATTAGGGCCACTAGTTTAATAGTTAAGATTAAATTTCTTATTACTAATAATATAGCAAAAAATTAAATTAACTATAAGCTTTTTTAATTTATGTTTTTAAAGCCTTTTTCTTCCTTTAAATAAAAAGTAATCTTAAAGAATAAGAACGCAAGTTTTAAAAAGTATAAGTAAAAAAACATAAAATCTTATAAAAAAAAGTAAAAAAAATAAATACCCTTTTTATAATTTTAATACTTATACTTCTTTATTTTTTTTTAGTTCTCCGGGGGAGCCTTAATAAGGTGCCTGCTTTATATATAATTATTTTTTTAGGTATTATTAACCTTTTAATAGCAAGCACTTTTACTAGGCTATTTAAAAAAAAGGGGAAGGCCCTAAAGTAATTATATACTTAGTTAGGTAATAATGTTTTCTTGCTAGTAATATATTTATAATTTTTTTATATATATTATTAGCTTTAAAATATTAATTTAGGTAGTAGTTTTTTTTATTAATGCTATATTAGTATTTTTTTATATTAATATAATACTTTTAAGTGCGCACTGCCTTAGGGTTTTAATATTAATAAATACTTTATACTTTTATTACTTTTTTACTTGGTTTAACACCGGGCTTTTTTTATTTTAATAATTTTAATTATTTTAATAACTAGTACCCTAATGTTTATTAAATACCTGTCTTTTTTTTATTTTAATACTTATATAATTAAGCTAATGTAAGGTTAATTTTATTTATTTATTAAGGGATATTTACTATTTTTTGCCCTTTAAATTTACCTATTAAGTTTGCCCTTTAAGTTTGCCCACTAAGTTTACCCTTTAAGTTTGCCTATTAAGTTTGCCCTTTGCCCCCCTTTAAGCCCTTGGGTATACTAGTAACTTAATAAAAAACCCGCTAATTAAAAAAATTAAAAACACTTGTAGTAACGCAGAGTGTGGTAAAAAATTAAATATTTAAATTTAGGTTTATTAGCTGTTTTTAGTTTATTAGTAATTTTTAGTTTATTAAAGTCCTTGGTTTATTAAAGTTCTTGGGTTTATAGTTTATATTTAGCACTAAAAAAAATAATAAGCATTTAAATTTATTAAGTTTAAATTTATTAATTATTTATTATACTTAAATAAACCAACCAGTTTAATTTAATTAAACTAGTATAATATATTTTAATAGGGCTAATTAGTTTCTTATATAGCAAGGCCACCCTAAACCTTGCTGGCTAAAAAAATAAAATATCCCTAAGTATTAGCGCTTTAGCTTATTTCCAGGTATTAGTATATTAGTATTATTAGCTACTATTAATAACGTGCCTTTACACTTATAAAATATTATTAGTTATTATTTTTTTAGCTAACCCTAGGTATAGTAGCTACCTAAAAATTATTACTTACTATTACTTTATATTATTAAAATATATTATTTATGCCTTTACCACCACGTGAGGGGGGTATATAAAATATAGCTTAAAATATTTATAAAACTTTTTATTATTTATTATACTTTTATATAAAATAAATAATATATTACTTTTTAAAGTTTAGGTTAAAATAAAATTACTTATTTAGCCTTATAATACCCTTTAGGTTAAATTCCTGTAGCTTATAACTACCTAAAACAAGTATTTAAATATAATATATATTTTTTATAAGCTAGAAATCTTTACTATAGTAACTTTAGTTAATTAGTATATAACTAATAATAAAGTATTATTATTTTAATAACCTTTTTTAGCTTAGCCCGAAGCTAACTTTTAATACTTAAAGGTATAATACTTAAAGGCACGCCTAAAGGCGTAATACTTAAAAAAAAGCTTTAATATAATAAGTTTAAAAGGTTTAGGGCTTTAAAGCCTTATTCTAGTAACTTAAAGGTTATTAAATAAAAAGTATATTTTTAGTTAGGTATAATACTAGTATTTATTAAATTAGCATGTTTATTAAAAATAAGCCCCTGGCTAAAAAAATTTAACCTATTATTTTTTTTTATAACGCGCTAAAATAGTATATATTTATTATTTTAGTAAACATGGCTTTTAAACTTTAATACCTTAGTATTTTTATATATATTATTAAATAGGGGTAGTAAGCTTTTTTTAACTTAATTTTAATAACCTAGCTTACCTTAATACTATAGCTAAAAATATTAAAGCTAAATTATATAAGTAATTTTAAAGCTAGCTAGCTATTCTAGTACTATTATTAATTATTAATATATTATAAATTTTAGTTAATATATTTTTTAGGGTAAATAACCTTATAAACCCTAAGTACCTTATACCTTAAAATATTAGTATAAAGGTATGGTACTAAAGCATAATAAATTTAATAAACTTATTAATATAATATATATAAGAGCCATGCCCTAAAAGACAGCTACTTTTAAAAATATTATATTATTTTTTTATTTTAAAAAAAACTTTATATTTTAGGTTTACCCTATAATAATAAGTTATTTACCTTACTAAAAGTTAACTTTAATAATTAAAGCCTATAAGCTTGTATAATAGTTAATTAAATATAAAAAAAGGTAAAACACTTTCCCGGACGCACTAGTACTTAATATTTTAAGTATAAATTTTACTAGCCTATAAATAATAGGCACTAAAAGTAGGTATTATAGGTGGGGTTTATAAGATAGTTCTTATTAGCTATTAAATTTATTTATTATTATATTTAATAAGGGCCCTACTTTATTAACACTGTTTATAAATAATTATTTCCTAAATATCTTTATTATTAAAAAGCTTAAGATTAAATATTTAAGTTAGGGCTTTAGGAACCACCTTAAATACTTTTATTATTAAAATACTTAGGGCTAAATATTTTAGTTAAAACTTTAGGAACCACCCTTAATACTAGTAAATATATTATTAATATTATAAGTAATTAAAAACCTTTTTAAGCCCCTAGGTATACCAAGGACTTAGTAAGACTTTTTATTTAATATAAGTATTTATTTCTTGCTTAATTAATTTATAAATAATTTTTAATCCCCCTTTAATCCCTAGTATACCTTTAATTTTTAATAACTTTTTAATTTTTTAAAAATTAATTAGCTATAAAACCATATAAAATAAAAAAAATATAGCCTATAAAATAAGGCTAGAGGGCTATAAGCAAGTAAATTAAGTAAGTAAATTAAGTAGGTAACTAAATATAAGCTATTAATATTTTATAATAAAGTTTTATAATAAAGGGCTTACTTACTAAAAGGTAACTATTTATAACCTTTAGTTAAAAGCCTTGCTTTTTTTATAATAAGTACTACCTTAATTACTATTATTAAAAAATAATGCTTTAAATAAATTATGCAGCCTAGTTTTAATTAATATTTAATATTTAGCTTAAAGCTAGCCCTTAAGTTTATATTACTATTAAATAAATATTTTTAGCCCAGGGGCTAGCCCCCTAAAGTCCTATAATAAATTAGTACTTTTTATAAATATACCTAGCCTATTACTTTTTTTACATGCTAAAAAGGCCTTTGCACGGGCGCGTAAATTTATTATAATTTATAAAAAAATAAGCAGGTAAACTAAGCAGGTAAATTTTAAAATTATAATTTTATATAGTTATTGCTTTTTTAATAATATATTTAAAAAATAAAGTATAAATAAGTACCGCCCGTGGCACCCCGGGTTATAAATAGCCTTTTTAATATTATATTTTATACTTAGTTAGCCTGCTTAAGCAGGTTTAAACCCTAGTAATTATAACTTAATTAAATCTTATAATTATTCCCCTATGTTATAGTATATTAAAATATTTAAATTATACCTAGTATAATATTATATAAATAAACCCTAAAATTTAATATTCCTCACGGAAATAGCTATACCCCTAAATTATTTTATAATCCCCTTTAATATTATAAAAAGCTAGCTATAATATTAATAGGAATTAAGCTTGCTTACTATTTAATAATTTATTAATATTAAATTACTAAAAAAAATAATTTACTAGCTCCGACCGCGGCGCTGCGCGCCGCGGCCTATGCTAGTGGTTATTACGGCTGCTGGGTACAAACAGTTTGGCGAGGTACGCAGACACCCCGGATTTGTTAAAATATGGTCAGTAATGTTTGGTAGGCGTACTGGAACCTCTGGGACTTCTACTCCAGTATTCTTGACAACTATTGGAGCCCTGGGGCGCGAACGCTTGTCTTCCTTGCTGCTGGAATCCAAGCATTCGCGACTTTCGTCACAAACCTGACAAGTAATTCTATTCCAGTGGGTTGTGACTTAGCGGGCCTATTTCCGCGGTATTTCACCATCGTTCGCGGCTAGGTCGTCTGCTTCCTACTGGCATGGGTGTGTGGTATGTTAAAAATTCATCACCATCACAAAAACCTGCCCGTTCCAACTGACCCGTTCGATTGTAGTTCCATGGAAGCTCACCTACTCAGCAACCTCCTTCATCACCTTTCTGGGTTCCTATCTCTGCTTCATCTGCCCGATTGTGGCAATCATGGTGTACGAATCTTTGTTGCCAGCCCCTACACTCCATCTTCTCCAGGGTCGACTACTTCCTTATCCGCAAAGGCAACATCCACATCCCCTCCCTCTACGCAACTGAATCCGGCAAGCCATACTACTACACCCACGGCTTCAACCTGCGGGCCTTCATCTCCTGGGCAGCCGCCATTGCGCTCGTAATCCCCGGCGTATCTGGCGCATTGAGCCCCGGCTCCATAGGAACTGCCGCCGTCCGGATTTATGACCTAGGCTTTCTGCTATCGACTAGTATGGCGGCACTGCTATATTATACTGCCTGTCGGATATGGCCAGTGCAGATTTACCCAGCAGAGCACGTGGATGCTGATAAGAGTTGGGAGGCCATGCGCTTTACAGAGGGGTTCTTTGGGGATGAGGATGTTGTTCTGGCGTACTTGGTTCAGACGACGCTTTTGGAGGAGAGGACTGTTTCTGCTGGGAAGTCGGACTGATGCTGTCTTAAGTGGTCAAAGCCTGTCGTAACCCTTCCGTGCTCTGAACAGCTAACAGGCTAATCGGCCGTATGTGGGGGGGATTGATATGGTGTAGACAGGCAAACAAATGGATACGTCATATTAAGAAATTCCAAGGTGTGTACACTCGAGGGAGCGCAAAACCTTAGCATATCCCAGCTGCCTAACGGAGATGCTCGCCTCGGGTGCTTCATCAAGGCAAACTATTCCCCGGGCGAAGAGCCCACTTCGCCGCAGCATCAGCAACGGGATTCAACTCGCGCGGGACAAGCCAAAACCAGACTCCAACACCATTCTCTTCAACACGCTCAACCAGGCCCTCTAGCTCCTTCCACAGCTTAATATTCGCCACCGCCTTGCCCTGTGCATTCCGCCAGCCGTTCCTCTTCCACTTGGCCAGATACTCCGTCACCCCCTGAACCACATACGCCGAGTCCGACTTGAGCGTCACGGTATAAAGTTTGCCATCGGGCTTCTGCTCCTCAGGCAGCCCCGCGACAATGCGCAGCGCTTCAATGGCACCTGCCAACTCCGCAACCTGGCTCGTCTGCCGCTGATCCGCTCCCACCAGGCGCGCCGTGTTGAGCTCATTCCCCTTCCCGAAATACGCGGCGAACGCGGCGCGCGCAGTCCCCTGCGTGCTTCCATTGTTCTGGCAGGCGCCGTCAATGGCGATCACGATGCAGGACGTGTGCGCCGGGTGTCTTTTGCAATGGGGGCACTTCTCCGGGGACCCCGGACAGGCTAGGAACACCCAGCCTTCTCTCGCGCTCTCGATATCTAGCGGGTTGGTGTGGAAGGGGGGCGGGTAGTGTTCTTGCAGGAGGAAGCGGCGCGGCGGTATGTCTGTTGCTGTTGTTGGTTGGTTGGTGAGCGCCATTAGGGATAGGAGCGTTGTGAGTTCCCTTGACGGGGTGTAGGCTTCGTGCGCCGTGGAGGTGTGATCGGCGTGGCTGTAGTCTCCGTTGAATTTCTCCTATAGTCGTTTGTTAGGCTGGAGGTGTTTTTGAAAGGCTTGTGTTTCGGGGAAGTAGATGGACTTACCATGACCTTTAGCTCGCAATGCGGCATTCTTCTCTTCGCTAGATGGTGGTAGGGGCTGATATTTTCGGAGAGTTTGCTGAGTCGCGACCAGTAGGAGATAGGTGGATTGTGAGCTGGAGGGTTCGCGAAGGTTCATGACCCAGGTTGCTGCAAAGAACAGGTCAGAGGCGCAAACGAAGAGAACCTATTAAGCTAGTAACGTGGTTAGGTAGGGAGAGGAGTCCGATGCTGACAGGTTGTCCTTTCCACCGAAAACTGGGCTGCGAATGTGACTTCCTGAGATATTTCATTTCCCAGGAACCCAAAATTCTGAGCACCAGCGAGGCAGATATGTAGGATCCCGCGGTGCAATGCCGCGAGAGACCGAAGATAAGGAATTTGAGGGAGGCCTCGCGTTGATGGTGATGTTCTTTAATCTTTGTGGATATCTGAGAGAATCTAGTTAGATAGGGCGGTGGTCTTGTCAGGATTCACTTGGAAGCGAGGGCTCGAGATGGCGCCTGCATGGTGTATGCCGGCGTGAGTATGGCCTTGAGTGCCAATCCCTCTTTTCCCACTCTCGATGTATCTCAAGGAGTAAGCGAATGTCTCCGGAGCAGAACAAGGACCAAAGTGCCTGAATAAGACGTATACCGCAGGGACTCTTCCTTCCGCAAGTGCAGACCATTAACGGAAGAGCCATTTTAAAAGCCAATCAACGGTATAATCCTCGCCCGTCCCCCGCGCCACTCCACTCCAGCGAAACGACACGTTGTCCGCGGCGACAACGCCCAGTTGGCAGCAGCATCAGCAATACGGTTCATCTCGCGCGGGACATGCCAAAAGAAAATCTCGAAACCCTGGTCCTCGGCCTCGCACACTACCTCCTCCAGCTCCTCCCATTTCTCCCTGTTGGCAACGCGCTTCCCGCTTGAGTTCCTCCACCCGTTCGCCTTCCATTTGGGCAGGTGTTCTGTCAACCCGCGAACCACATACGAGGAGTCCGACTTGATGATAACGGTACGAGGCCTCCCACACAACCAGATTTCATCCGAGTCATCATCCGAGTCAAAGTCCTCTTCAATACCAGAGACCGTGCTCACAGCCCAAATAGCAGCTTCCATCTCGGCGATTTGGCTTGTTTGCCCAGGGTAGATGCCCTTGTCGTCTACCACATTATTGTGGTTCCAGGGCCCAACGTAGACGGCTAAAGAGGAGACGGCGTCTTCCTGCCCGTTGCCGATACACGCACCGTCGACGGCTACAACAATTGTGTCCAGATGTGAGCTGTGCCTTTTGTAGTTGCGGCATTTTGTGCGCCCTGGACACGCGACGAAGACCCAGTGGCCTATCTCGCGCTCGATATCCGATGCCTTGAAGGGAGAGGGGTAAATATCTTCAGGGATGAACCGTCGGCTCGGTGTTTTGGGGCAGGGATTGCTTTTGGGATTGCGCTTTGCTTCCATTGCCGTTAGCGAGATGACTGGCCGAGCTGTAACTAACTCGGCGTTGTCCACCTGGGAATAACCTTCCAGTTTACACTTCTTTGCGGATGCGTACACGCCAGGTAAGCGAGCCGTTATGACCCCGGAGGCGTTCACACGAGGCTGGTCTTTTTCCTTGATTCGGTTTGCAGACGCAGACGCCGTACCCAGACGAGCCGTTACGAAATCCGAGCCGTCCTTTCGAAGATGACTTCCCTCTTCCCGTGGCTTTTCTGATACGCGCATACCCCCGATTGGGATGAACGCGCGGGGTGTTTTTGCGGAAGGTTGCCGCTGGAGCCAGCGGGATGGGGCGGAGGGGGCATTGTTGTGTGAGCCGTAGATCTTAGCCTTTCAAATACACAAATCGATGGACAGGGTATCGTGAGATGGATGTTAGGATCACAGGAAGAGCATGGTAAGGAGGACACTTTGGGGGGCGGGCCTGTCTGGATAGAATCAAACTCTGTCCCGGGAGGCACGTGACTGCTGTTCTCCTCGACCAGGACAATCCTAACCCAGGGTCTCTCCTAAACCTCCACCAGGACAACTTCAATCACCCATAAATAATCAAAGTCTGCGGATTGAACTTTTCGTCATGAATTCTGAATTTTCCGTGACAATATGAGTAACCTCCTCCGTTCTCACCCCCAAGCTTGAACAACACCCAAGATCGAGGGCGAAGGAACAAACTGCGGGTTTGAAGTATACCTAGGTATCGTACCGCGGAAAGAAATAATGCAACAGACAACAGAGAGAAGAGAGAGAACAATCAACAAGCCCTGCTGGGGTATGAGATCGAAACCATGAGATCAACTCGAACTCAGACAGAAAATGGAAAAACTTTTTGAAACCTCATATTTGATCAACCATCGCATCCATACAACATGCACACAGATTCTCCCCAGACGAACATCACTCCGGCTGAGCGAGCTTGGCTAAGATTTCAGCCTGCTGGTTCATCTCCTTCGGCACAAGCCAGAACCTAACCGTGACACCCCCAGCCTCAAGAAACTCGATCTGTTGTTCCAGGCGTTTCCAGTGATCAATGTTCGCAACCGGTGACCCTTTGGCAGTCTTCCATCCCTTCTCCTTCCAGCCACGGAGGTGCTCGGTCAGTCCATCCACAACGTAGGAGGAGTGGGACTTAATAGTGACAGTACGCAGCACGTCACGCAAGGGGCTGGTCATCTTCACCGCAACTGCCATCCGCATGGCGTTGAGGCAGCCCGCGAGCTCGGCAACCTGCAAGGTGTGGCGGTCCCCACGCAAAGTAACACTCTTGTTGATCGGGTTTTCCCGTCCAAGGTAGACACCGTAGGATGCAATAGCCTCGCCCTTCCCATTGTTCGAACAAGCTCCGTCGAAAGCGATGACAATTTCCCCCGGATGATGCTCGTGGTTGTTACAGTGGGCACACTTGCGGATTGACGCTGGACACGCGAGGTGCACGAATTGTCCCTCGGGGCACTCAATGTCCTCATCTGTGAAGTTGATCGGGTAGTGTTCGTGAACGAGGAATCGGTGGTTGGCCATGGCTTGGGTGCGGTTTGGCGGGGAGGGGGTCGATCGGCCGGGGGTAGAGTGGTCATAATGGGACGTGGCACCATGGCCTCTGAGGGCTGGGTTGAATCTGCGGGGGTGGAATCTGCCGCCCTGTTAAGCTCATCAAGTTAGTTTGGGGTCTGCTCAAAGGGAAGCGAGATCTGTCTTACCGCAGAGCTAGAATGGATGAATCCGAAGTGACCCGCCACCATTTTGATTGTCGAGGAAGGCAGTAACAGCGGGGGCGAAAGAAGGACGGAATTGTGTAATGAGATGAAGGAACTGGTCTTTGCTGGAACGCGTGAGGTGTTATGAGGTGTTTTGAAGAATCAAGGGACGAGCAGGACCGAAGGGAGTGCTGTGAAATGATAGAATTGCTGAAGGAAGTCAAGCAAGAGGTCTCAGTCACTCATGGAGCCATCATTCGATGGATGCGGCCAGGGAAACAATGGAGGTAGAGGAGAGGGCGAAGAGAAGGGAAGAGCGAGAGGAATTGAGGCGGTTGTGTTGCTTCCTCGTCTGCGGAGGTCACGGCGCAGGAGTGGCCGACTAGCCATGACGACTTTCGGAGCACTTCTCTTCCCAGACACACAACACTTTGATCCCTACTACGGGAAATCAATAGAACGGCCGGCTGTTTAGTACTTGGAACGAGAAGAACTACTCTCCATATACAAGGATCTGACAGCAATGGATCGAGAAACCGGGAAGTCATCAAGCTCAATACTCGCTGAGCCTTGCTCAGAAAACCACATCTGGCCGCCACAACCATCGAAATAATGCGTATTCAAGATAGTCCATTCCTGCATTCTGGAGCTGAAACGAGATACATTCGTGCACAGAACAAAGCGATATCCAAGGACTTAGTCGCCGGGGACTGGACCAAACAAGGCATCAATTGCTGTGGGCACGTCAGATTTCAAGCGCATCTTGGCTAGATTATCAGCCTCTTGGTTCATCTTCCGCGGCACCAGCCAGAACTCGACCTTCAAGTCTTGCTCCAGCTGCTCGATCATCCACTCGATCAGTTTGAAGTGGCCCGCGTTGGCCACCGGCAATCCTCTGCAGTTCTTGAACCCATTCTTCTTCCACTTCGGCAGCCACTCCGTAACCCCTCTTACGACATACTCGGAGTCCGACTTGAGGACAACCCGTCGCAAAGGATGCACAACCGATAAGTAAGCCTCTATGAAGCCTGCCCGTGTCAAGGCATCCTCGCAAGCCTCCAATTCAGCCACCTCGCTGGTATGTTTATCAAGGGAGTTGAGGGTACACGAGATGTTTAGTCGATTTCTGGGCCCAATATAAACACCAATTGACGAGAGCGCATTCGGCTTCCCGTTATTGGAGCAGGCGCCGTCGAACGCGATGACGATATCACTCGTATGGGCTTCACTGCCGCAGCAAGGACATCCAGCGTCGTCGCCTCGACAGGCCAGCATTATACATGGACCAAAGGGCACTTGGACGCTCTCTAAGCTCTCTCTCTTTGGATATTCGACCTCCGGATGGAATCGTCGGTTCGGCGGCGCCTTGGCTTCTGCAGGCTGTGGTTTCGCTGTCAAGGACGATTGGCGAGCTGGATGGCTAGAGACGGCCTTGTGCGACAATAAGTTGTCATCTTCATCGTCTGAGCTGAGGTGCTTGGACTTGGAGACGGTCTGGACCTGAATCGTGATTCGTGACGGGTTGATCGTGTTAGCATAGTGGGCCGTGGCTATGGAGCCGGGGAACGCATGCGGACCACGTACCTGGAGCTCGGCCTGGGCCTGGGCCAGCTTTCTTCTCTTGTTTGCTCGCGGCATGTTGGCAATCGTGTAATGGTTGAGTTGTCGATTGATACTTACATAGGGCCAGATGAGTCTTTTGACGGCGTTAAATAGTGGGAAGCGGGGTAGAAACCGGGGTAGGAACGGGGTAGAACCATAAAAGGAAGGACGGGACGATTGGCGCAGGAGACGCCTCGAGAATCTGCAAACAGCACTGCGTACTATATCTACAGGTAGCCCCCCACTTAAATACAGACGCTGGCATAGTCCATATAACAACAGTCATCAAAGCATGGGATTATCGTCCGATTGTACAGTTGGCCCATCTTATGTCCAAGAAGTAAAATAGCCATATGATAGAGTAGACTCTATAACGCATCCTGATTAAAAGTGTCCAAAGTCCTCAAGAGGTTTCACGAACGAAGGTTCCCTGGCGAAGCATGCATCTCGGGTTGCCAAGCCTGTCGAACCCATGCGGTAAGTGATTATGTCCCATTTAGCTCATTTTCGGTAGCGTGGGGACGATAGCAAGATTTATGCTACACTAATACCCTCATCTATTTTCTTAGGTTGTCAGTGGCCTGTTGCTGGCTTGCCGCCAGGAATGGCGGACTGGGAGCTTACCATACTGCAGAAATATATATCAATTTCACTTCGGGAACAACGCAGCGTTGGCTGAGTTTTTTTATCAGACAGGAAGGGATAAAGAACTTACCTCAAGAATGTATAAATTACAAGCGTAATATTAGAGTTTGGAAAGGCTAATATGCTTTATCTGAATCTATTTACTATACCTCCACTTCAAGATCGTTAGCAGACCACTTAGCACTAGGCCGAGAACAGCGTACAAGGACGTTAAAGCCATAGCCACTGGTCTTAAGTTTGAACAGAGGTTAAGGTTTTTGTTTTAGAAGACAAATAGAGGACGGTCGGTGCCTGAAGTCTTCCCTGGGGTTTCCTGTCTGCAGCGACTGGTCATCAACCCGGTTCAACTCTTTAGACGCCTGATGGGGATGAATTGGATACAAGTCACTTAGGTATTTCATTTCAACTCCATTTAGTATCTCTGCCCTTTCAACGCATAATGATCTACTTGTACTCATGTTCAAAGAACTTGGTGAGCAAAGGAACAATCCAGGATAAAGGACAAGCACACACCAGACAAACGTCCTTGTTGTCTGAAAAAAGATTTCCTTGTACTGCCTAGTAACAAAGCGCTTTATGTCGGTATGGCCATAAAAATGGCCTAAAGTCCCGAATCGAACCCGCCATCAGGAACAGCAGCAAAAGCTTTCTCCGAGCCAAGTGAGCCAACCAGATTCCTACCAACCAGACCTTTCAGCACGAACGCCAAAATGCCTCGCACCTGCAGCTCCCCCGAAACGCTCTGCGAAAAATGCCGCCCCATATACAAGAAGCTCCAGAAGCACAAGCTCCCCAAACAACTAACGCCGGACGTGATCTTCCCCCTCTCAGAAGTCTACCCCTTCGTCCTAAAGCAGGAGTTCCCGGCAAACTGCAGCGTCGAAATCTCCGAGGAATTCGTAAACCAGATCTCCGACGCCATCAAGGCCTGGTGCAAGGAGCGCTACGACATCTATGATGTCGACAAGCTGCGCATTTCGTTCAATGCAACTGATACCACGGATAAGCGGGATAAGCCGATAACGCACTTTGCTCTCATGGTTGATGCGCCGGAGTCCATGATCCTTACGGCTCAGGATATCGGTAAGATCTTTTCGTTTATGCCCAGGAAGTATAGGGAGCGCTGGAGTTATGTGTCTTTTGAGGAGTTTGATGATTGTATGACGTACCATCGGTTGAAGTTCTTTTACTATATGGTTCGTTAAGCAATGGCCCGAGGTTACTATTATGTGCGTTTTCTATAACATGAAGAACATAAGAAATTTCCCCCCCCCTTGTTTTGAGATTTTGTGCAACAATACTCCTACTCACTGGAGTAGTACGTAGAAACATAATGTAAAGCCATACGCGACACAAATTGGGTGTTATTGAGAAACTACCTTATATCTAGGATGGCAGCGAGGCACAATAGCCCTTGCAAAAACAGTCACTAAAGAGATTAAACCCTGTAGCAGATACTGGGCTAACGCCATATCTATCACCCTCCAATAATAAATGCAGAGCGTGTGAATCCAAGGAGGAATTCTGTGGCATAAGGTTAGAAGCTTATTATTTTTAATAAAAAATATATCTAATTCCACGAACAGCTATATTACCCCATCTACAGGGAAAGGTAAAGTGCCTATTTCAAGCGCAACGCGCAAACAAATAGCCAAAACCATTCTGTTTCGCTGCGAGTCTCCCTTGACTCAGACCTGGTAGCGCTCCGCAGGCGCTTAGGGCTGGCTCCACTCGCGACTGGTGTGGCTATGCGTATCTAAGCCTCCAACACCCAACGGCAGTGATCAGCAGTTCGTGAATAAATACCAAGCCTTCCCCGGTCCTCATCTGCTCTCACTTACCTCCATGACTTGAACCATGACATCAACATCAACCTCAACATTCCCCCTCGAAACCCTCCCAACCGAACTCCAATGCGCCATAATCTGCTTCCTCGACCCGATAGCGCTAGTCAGCCTGTCTCAAACAAACACCCACTTCCGCCATCTCATAGACCCAAGCCGCACACACTTCACCGAGCGTCTTCTCGCCCTCGAATGCCGCGAGGCAGAAGGAGGCCCGCAGATTAACTTCTCGCGCTGGGGAACCCTCGATCCGGATCGGAATAGCCCGCAGTGGGAGGCGAATCGATGGGCTTGCACGAGCTGCCTCAAGCTCTTGCCGCATTGTGCATTTGATAATTGGGCGCTGTCGAGAATCGGGTATCGTAAGCCGATTCAGGGGTCGGGGATTGCGGAGGCATGTACGACGTGGGAACCCACGGAAAACGCTAGACGAGCTGCTCAGAGTGCGAAATTTTTGGCATTGATGCATAGAGACCCCGCCCTTAGAAAGCGCTACGCGATCAGCACGACGTGCAACTGGGGCCGGTATCGACCAACGCCCCCGCACGGGATGTCGCCCAACATCGAACTCATGCAACGACACCTCAATTTCCAGGAAGAGGGGATTGAGGAGGTTCAGGGTATGACGTTCTCGGAGTTCGAGAAAGCAAGTGAGGACGGAATCTTTGCCCGCGACGCCCGCGCCGTTGAGGTTCTCCGGGCGGGCGCGAACCGGCATGTGCGCCGGTGCATTGAGTGTCGGTTTCGACGGGGTGAATTCCGGGGCTCAGCGGGGAGAGGGAGGGGGATTGGGACGACGAGGGTGCCTATTGTTGTTGGGAGACAGAAGTCCTTTGGGACGGTCATCGATCGGTATTTCCCTGGTGTTTCGGACGTGCTGGAGAATAAGCGTCCGGATGTCAAGGCGCCTGTTTTCACGATTTATCGACAAGACTCGCTTGATAAGCCGTGGACGCTTTATCGGGTCCGGTGTCCAAATTGCGAGAAATGGAAGGAGCTCCGCGCTTTTAGGGTCGGGGGCGTTTGGCCACGCTGGAAACCGGTTGACCTTTCGGATACGGCGATGCATGGCGATGTTTATCAGAACTGGGATGGGACGGGAGTTACCGAGGGTTCTCTGAACAGTCTCTGCTGCAACCACTGTTTTGTACAGAAGCACGGTCGTGAAAAGCTTGGTGCTGAACTGGCGAGATGGTTCGCGCACCTCATCGACATTGAGCTGGTCAACGCGGGGAGCAATCTTCTCAGTGGCTTCAGAGGTCTCCAGGACTCCTCGCTCCACGCCGAAAGATCCATCAAGAACAGGATCAAGGCGCTTCTCTGGGACATGAAGCATCTCTTCGATAAACGGTCTGACCTTAGCGCGACTGATGTGGCGTTGTTGAGACAGCGAAGGGCGCTGTGGATTGCCGCTGGGGATTTATCCCCTAGCTGGAAACGCCCGAACAAGTGGCATGTTGAGTGGGTGAGGTATTATGATGAGAGCGAGGTAATGTGGTATTGGCTTAAGGCTTGTAAGGAAGAGGTCCAGGAGGAGGGGATAGGCAGTAGACTCGTTGAGTGGGCGTTGGGGCGGGATGAAGCTGCTGCGTCGGGAGTATCGAAGAATCTGATTGTGTAGAATTGTGTTTCCGAGGGTTGATGGAGGAGACCTGGTGTATCTGAGTTGTAACCTGAAGGTTCTCCAACTTCCACCAGGTCAGAACCAGAATCATCAAAAGGGCAACTGCAACAATCTCTTTTACCTGGGATTGCCCTTCCGCTTTGAATCATCATCTCGCACCCTCAATATGTCGCTATCGTACCACCGCATGTGCAGGGCTAATGCTGAACATCGGCCTCTGAGCCAGAGATATACTAGGACTGGTCCTGGCCACCACGGCGAAGATTATCGGTTCGCGCGTCCGAATGATAACGCGCATAGCCATAACAACACCACTAAACGCGTGTATGGACACCCTGGTGGAATGAAGGCGCGGAGAGAAAGGAGCGGACTACGATGCTGATTCCAAGCGTGGGGACGGATCCTGCACTGTGGTAGCTTGGTATTGGTGACGCCGGTGTGTTGTTGAATGAAAGAACGACCGAGTAGGAAATCAGAGGCATTGACCGTACCTAATGTAGCCCGGGAAAACGCGAAACGCTGATCCGAACTGTACTAATAAGTGCCAAGTGCAATCAGGCCGTCATGGGATGGAGTGCATTTGGCGAGTGGTGGGAAGGTAAAGAGTCACTAGGACTGCAAACAGTGTTCAGTTGCTCTAACCGCAGCCACTATCCTCAAAGTCGCCGGTGGAAAGGGCAAGAAACAGGGTAAAAAGGCTCTTCCCTATAGGTACAGCCAGCGCCGACAGCGATAGCTGGATCCCAAGTTAGGCAAGGGAATGGTGTGTATCGTTGAGTGGGTGCTGGTCCAGACAAATCAGAAAGGGCGCTAGTCCGAACAAAGAAACTTGTGGCCTGAGGTGCCAAATCTGTCATTTCAACGAGGCAACGCTTCTGCATCTCTCCATCAACACCAACTATCGAGAACGCATCTTGCGCCTCCTACAAGCGGCATTACATCGTCCTCGAAGGAGAACAAGCGCCATCTCAGGTGCAACACTCGTTCCCATCAATCGTACCTTCCTCAACAACCGCCGCTTCCTCCTTTCCTCTGGCCATACTGCACTCGCCCTGTCCATCGCGTCAAACTGACTCCACTGGTCAGCGACATGCAGCTGTGGCTGATGCCCAGCCCTGAAACGCGTAATCGGGGCACGAAGACCTGCTCTGTCAGCATAAGCATCGGCAAGCAGCCCCCGGCGCAAGCGGATTTCGATCGGAGTTAAGGAGCGGAGTTGCTGCGCCTCTTTGGCAGCGATCGTTGCCCCGCTATATACTGGCGATCGTTAAGATAAGGTATGGGCGTTCGAGCAGTGATGAAACTGTCACTGACCTATTTTTGCCGAAGCTGCTGGGTTCTTCGTACAGTTTTCATGGCCAGGACTGCCTTTGATAAGCTGACCACACCTCTTCATCCACTCAACCTCTATCAGCAAGAAACTATCGATCTAAAGAACGCATCTTACCCATCGCCAACTCAAAACGCACCCGAATCCCACATGCCACATCCAGCAAAAACCAGATGCGCGAGGCTGTGCACGCAAGCCAACCTTCCCGGACAGATTCAACACCAAAGAGCGGAGTATGCACCAACCGCAGTGTCAGCATTGGCGCTCCCACGATGACGAGGCCCTCTTGGCCCGCGCAACGGGGTCCAACCGGGTCCGGCGGGGATTCGTTATCCTGATGCCTAAGCTTGGCATAAGCCTACCCTGACGTTCTACGATGTGGGGCTGAGCTTTTGCAACGGTTTGGTGAGCAAGGCCAGCTGCATCTCATTGTGGTCGGCGGATCTCGTGGGCGGAGCTGGAGGGTCAGGGCTTGTTAGTGAAGGTCAGTGGTTGGGTTATATACCCAGTGCCATCTGCAGGTTGCGCTAGATAGGAGGGGTGATTTTTCGACCTTGGAGGCGTCACTACCATGAGGAGCCAGTCCCACGTATTCTCTGCCTTCGTGGTGTACTTGCTTTTCTTATTACTATCTCAGTCGGTGAAAGGTAAGTCATCCTGCTTTTCACAAAACTACTTTTGCAAGCAAGGCATTGAGACTGGGATCGACCTGACATTCGCAGGATACTCAATCCGCTCCGTCGCACCACGGAGCAACGGCACAGCGCTGCAGAATGTTGCGATCTATACCCCCGGTCAGCGAGTTAGCGCCACCGCGCCATTTAACCTGACCTTCACACTAGAGGAAGAAGAAGATCGGACGATCAAGCTGGCCCTTGAGCCGAACCATGACCTTATGATCCAGGACCCTCATATCAACTTCCTTGGCGATGGAGAAGTAAGGACAGAGTTTCTGCGACGAGATAACCATAAAGTGTTCAAGGGCGTGGCTCACGTTCAATCGCTCGCATACCGATGGGAAAAGGTCGGATGGGCTCGCATGAGCGTCGTTCGCGATGGTCTGGATCCGCTATTCACAGGCGCATTCAGTATCGAGGGCACACAGTACGATATCAAACTCCGGCCCGGCTCATCAAACCAAGCCCGAAGAGAAATGCTCGTCTATCGTATCCACGACGATTCCTCATCACCCAACCCAGCGCTCTCCACCCTGATATCCCTTCAACCCCGGCAATGGACCCCAACCCTCGACTCCTCCGACTTCATCTCCACCATCGGAGACGACTCCGGCTGCCCCAGCGACCGACAAATCGCCCTCGTCGGCATCGCAACAGACTGCACGTTTACTGCCTCCTTTGACTCCTCCGAAGACCTGACCTCCGCTCTAATCGACATGGTCAACACCGCCTCCCAAGTGTTTGAGAGTTCCTTCAATATCGCCCTATCCTTCCACAACCTCTCCATCTCGGACTCCGCATGCCCTTCCACCGCATCCAGCTCAGAACCCTGGAATACGCCTTGCAGTTCAGGAGACCTAAACTCCCGCTTGAATGCGTTCTCGTCCTGGCGCTCGAATCTCCGCGGCGACGATAATGCATATTGGACACTTATGACCGGGTGTCCCACCGGCTCCGAAGTCGGCGTTTCATGGGTGGGCGAACTCTGCGGCGAGATGGGCGTGAATGTTGTCGCGAGCGCAGGCAACCAATGGCAGGTCTTCGCGCACGAAAGCGGACATACGTTCGGCGCGTACCATGACTGTGAATCGACGCAGTGTTCCCTTTCCAGTTCGTCCCGGCAATGCTGTCCGCTCTCGGCGAATACCTGCTCTGCTGGCGCGGCGTACCTTATGAACCCCGTTTCCTCGAGCCCGCAGACGGAGTTCAGTCCGTGTACGGTTGGGAATGTATGCTCTTCTCTTGGCCGGGGACGCGTTGATAGTCGGTGTCTGACGACGAATACGGATACACCCACTGTGTCTGTGGGAGAATGCGGGAATGGGATTGTGGAAGTCGGCGAGGAGTGCGATTGCGGTGGGGATTGCGATGGAAACGCTTGCTGTGATGGGGCTACGTGTCGGTTCCGAGGGGATGCTGTTTGCGACTCGTCCTCTGGAAATGAAGATGGCGATGGGTCCTGCTGTCGCGACTGCCAGTTTCTCTCACGCGGGACGGTCTGTCGCGCTTCACGTGGTGAGTGTGATATCGAGGAAGTCTGTCCCGGCGACTCGGGTGATTGTCCGAATGATGAAACCGAAGATGACGGGAGTTCGTGCGGCGACGATTCCGAAGACCTCTTCTGCGCCAGCGGGCAATGCACGAATCGTGATCTGCAGTGTCGGGAGCAGATATCCGGCGACAACTCCACCATTTCGTCCTGCGGGAACAGCACGGAGAGCTGTATCCTCTCCTGCAGCGGCCCGTTCTCCTCCGGATCGTGCTCCAATGCAGGGACCGTCCTTGATGGCACGCCCTGCTCCAACGGCCTCTGTTCATCTGGTGTATGTCGGTCCGCGACTAGAGACAACCCCAGCAATGAATCCTGGATCGATCGGCATCGAGCCCTCGTTATCGGCCTGTCGGCAGGAATCGGCGGACTTCTGGTTCTGGTTATCCTGGCCTGTCTGGTTTGCTGTTGTTGTCGGAAGCGTAGGCCGAAGAGGATGCGGCCAGTGCCCGTGGCGGGTGCCTTGGCTGAGCGGAGGGCTGGGGTCTTGATGCGTGGGAATAGGGGCTTTGTCCCGGGTCCCGGGGCACAGGTTGCGGGCGTGTATATGCCGCCGCCGGCGTATACGCCTGCGCCGGTAGGGCCCGGTGTGCGGCCGACGGCCCCGACATCTTTTCGGTATGCGTGATAGATGTGGATATAAATCGACTACTTGTTTTTCTACCTAGAATATCCATATGTTGAAAGTATGAGCTGCTGATGGACCCCTTCACATTCGTCTCCGTGTGCTTATCGGTGATCAAGGCTCTTGTGGGCAGCAACCTATGATGCAATTACGATCAATTTGGAGAGCAGTGAATATACCCTGGATGTTCTTGCCATCCTGAGCTTGAGATATGGAATCCCGTTGTCCAATTACGATCACTCCCGTCTTATCTCAACTTTTCGCCCTTATTCCGGTAGGCAATACTCACTGCAAGACCCGCAGTGATTAAGGCAGTGATATATGGCTCTCACTAGGGTTCAAATTATGGGCAACAGAAGAGCTCAAACATTGCTGTTGCTGTATCCTTGAAGACCACTCCGTGTTCGCTTTGTCAGATTGGTGTACATAGGTATGCCTCCCAGCACAGCCTCCAGCCTCTCTCCAAGACCTTGGAAGGCCGAGGCAATGACAATCGGGACAGTGGAACGCCCCACCTTGCCCCACCTTGCCCCGCCGTAAGCATCCTGCATTAGCGGCATGTGTCGTCCAATCACAGGCCTCTGCCGCGAATCAAGGTCCGTGCCAGATCAGCGCCTCGCATAAATCCGACCTCGGGACTCTTTTCTCCCCAGTTCCTCCCCCAAGTACACCTCACGCGCCACATGCAAACTTTGCTTATGCTTATGCCGCAAACCACCACCACAATGCCTGAACTCACTACTTTTGCCGCTGATGATAGGTCCACCTCTGTCGGGATTCCCCTGACACACATGCCACAGCAGGTCCACGTCTGGAGCGCAGACGATGACTGGACGGGCGTCGTCGATCGCCGCGAGAGGAGGAAGTTGCAGAATCGGCAGAATCAGCGGAAGTGGCGTGCGTTCGTCCCTATCATCAGCCACAGCTCTATAGGAGCTGATTCGGGTGGTTTCTAATGTTTGCAGGCGAGCGGAGGAAAGCGTCCGCACGAGGCTCCGGATCCCCAGCCAGCAGCAGCACCGGTACCGGCACCGGCACCTCAACAATATCCCTCGCGGTATACACAGCAAGCAACACAGTCCAGCACCAAGATAATAAAGCAATCGACACCCTCTGCGATCACGCGCCCCCCAACGCCCAAGAATACCTGCGCGCCTTCGAAGCCCGCCTCCGCCAAAGCTACATCACCAACTCGCCCGACCTCGACCACCTAATCGGATTAACACGCCTCAACGTCCACCGCGCAATACGAGAAAATATCCGCGCCATCGGGATGACAATCGAATGGACGAACTGCGACGACAGCCTGTCCATCTTCAACCTCACGCACCCGCACGGCCCCTCTTCCACAGGGCCCTTCACCCTGAACATCGAAAAAATCCCACTCGCCCTGCGCCCCACGCACATCCAGAAAACAACCCCGCACCACCCCTGGCTCGACTTCTTCCCGTTCCCGTCCATGCGCGATACGCTGATCACGGCCTCGGCCGGGCTGCTGTTCGACGACGACGAGCTCTGCCACGACCTCATGGCGTTCTGGGATACGCGGAACACGCAGGCGACGCTCATTGTGTGGGGGGCGAGCTGGGAGCCAAGGAATTGGGAGGTCAGTGAGGCGTTTGCGCGCAAGTGGGGGTGGTTGCTGGTCGGGTGTGAGGAGTTGCTGGTCTCAACGAATGTTTGGAGGAGGAGGAGGGGGGAACGCGCGATTAATTGGGGGAGGGTGCTGGGGAGTAAGTCGGGGGGTAGGGGTGTTTGGGATGTGGTGGTGGAAGGTGTTTAGGTTGGGTTATGGGAGGGATGCGGATATGCTATATGATTTCAATGCGTTATCGAGGGTGTATGGTTGTACCATGTCCCATGGCCCTGGGTGCCCTAGGGTATTTGGAGAGGTGTGGTCCTACTCTGTATGGTTATTGTTTCCAGGACTCCTGTTCCAGACATTCTATTCAAGCTTCCTTGGACCTTCGACCATCTTCGCTACTTCGAAGAGCTGTATATTAATGGAGATGGAACCTATGGTAGCTGCCCGGATACCATGGATTGCCCGGTCTGCCATCCAGCGGAAAAATAGCTCTAGAGCCTCGACTCGAGAGCCCCCGGCGTCGTCATTTTCCGGTGATAGTCAAGGAACCAAAGAATCAGCACTTTCCTTATTATTTTCTTTGGGATTTGTTTACAACACATTCCCAGCTTTGTATTCTAGCTTCTTTAGACGCACCAGCACAGCGGAGGCAATATTCCGGATACACCACATTAGAGAAGCTGAAATGGATTGAAACGGATTGGATTGGAAATATAGCATGCTTAAGAGGGCTATCCACATCCACAAGCCTTGATATCAGGGTTGTATTTACCGAATCACAGCACCATCTTCATCACATCACGGAATACAAGTCCACCAACGAGAGATTGCGATGTCGAAGGAAACGCTGGGCTGTCTTGATATCACCACTCATGGCAGCCCGCCGGCCATCAAGTCCGAGGAAGTGTCTTCCGAGCGAAATCCCTTTTTCCGCCGCACATTCAAATTGTTTTCTTCCACTTCCATCACCTCCAGCCGTTATCAGCGTCGAGACGCCAGCAACTGACTAACGAGAAATCAACATGGCGTTCCTATCTACCCTCCGATCCGGCGGAAGGAGCATCCTTAACTGGTTGTCCTTCTCGAACGACAAGACCCCGGCCCAAAACGAAAAGAACCAGCCCGGTAAATGGGCGAAAGGAGGTTGGAAGGAGCTACAAGACGACGCCGATTTAAACGCAGAGAGCGAGATCACTTTGAAAGAGCCTGAAGAGGGCTGGATAAAAGCAGCGAAGCAAGAAGGAGCCGAAGCCAAAGCCGAACAACTCTCCATCGACGATCTAGTCGACCTCTTCAAGCTAAAGCGATTCACCGGACCCATCGTCGACATCACAGATGAAGAACTCATCGATCTGCCGCAGGAATACTGTACCTCCTCTCCCCTCCCCTCCCTGATCCCCGAATTCAAAAGTGGATGGTAATAACTCTGATTCCAACACCAGACCACGAGTTCGACTTCGCCCCCGACGACAGCCCCGTTCTCGAGCTCGAACGCGCCGCTATCCTGATGTACGGCATGGTCCACGAGGCGGCGAGCGTGGACGAAGGGATGAAACCCAATGACCAGTGCTCCTATGCAACAGAGAGCACCCTGGGCATCATCCTGAAGCGTCGTGGTGAGCCAGTGGAGGTGGAGAGCCAGGCGGACATTGTGTGTTGGCGTGAGAGTGCAGGCAGGGGCACGGGCCGGGGCTTGGTTGTCACGGGGACGGAGGAAAACACGCAGGGGCTGGATGCGAGGGTCGAGTGTGTTGCGCATATGGGTATGTTTGGTCCGATCCCTGCTGCTGCACTTCCTAGTTTCAATTCTGCGAGGAGGGACGCTACTGCGCAACCCTTTCTCAGCTTACATTTGCTAACCGCCTTGTCTCGGACTCGACCATAGCAACGTTCCTCCGCACGAAGAAACTCAAGAAGGCTGTCATGTACGGCTTCGCCTTGGTAGATGAGGAATACGTTATTCTTATGAGGCTCGACGCAAAGGGGAACGTGAGTGCCTCGACGCCTTTACCAGGTTCAAATACTAACTAAAGTATGGGATGGCAGTTGACCGAATGGCGCCCTGCCTTCGCCCCGACATCCACTAATAGACGCGAGTTCTTTGCTATCTCGCGTCTCTTTGGGCGCCTTGTCTTTGGTATGGCGAGGGATGAGGCGCCCAGGGTCCCGGGTTTGGGGTTGGCTGCGAGGATTCGCGGGTTCTTCGATTGGAGGCGGATGGTCTGCATGTAGGTCGGGAGGGAACATCTGCACCGGCCTGGGTGTACGTAGAACTGGGGGGACTTTGAGGATTGGTGGACGGCGCGCGCTCCGTGTTTTTTCATTTCAAAACTGTTTGTTTGTTTTCGCGAATTGCTGTAGCAAAGATGGAGGTATGGGATTCTGTGCACCGGGTGGAGCAGGAGTTTATTGGAGTTGGCGTGAAGGAGTCATGTTTCTTTATCATTTCTTGCTCTATCAGGTATCCTAAGCTCCTTGCATCACTCATTTATGCATGTTTGTCTGGAATCTGCGTTGAGTACGTGGACGAGTAGACTTCCGTTCTTCCAAGCCCACCCTGGCAGCGGCAATAGCAATCTGATTTCTGGATCAAACCAAAGATGTCTATTACAGGTGCGTCCGGCGTACAATGCTGAGGACTTGCTCATCGTTCTCCAGAGGGGCGAAAATGTCTGTCACAGTCGTCGGATTCTCTACTGCGTTGGAAAGTTCAAATCGCGGTAGTCGGAGGAATGCACACTCGGTGGTTTCATCATCTAGCAAAGGAATATCTGAGGTTTATGTCGACACGTTAATCCTCCGCTGATCAGTTGCATATTTCTGAGCTTTTCTGTGCCGATTCCCGAATAGATACTCGGAGCACACTCTCCAGACGACCTTATTGTCCGGCCGTCGAGCTTGCAAGTGGTATTGAGGAATCCGAATTTCATTAAAGCAACGACGGAGATGCACGAGATACTTATACCAGTCGGCCTCGGCGCTAAGCACGCTCCGTCTCCGACATTTTGTTCTTCGCTTCTCGCCGATGACCATGACCAAAAGATATGGCCCAGGGGTTCAACTAAAAGAATGACCTGACCGTTAGCTCAACTACTTGTCATCTTCTTGATGGCCAATCGCAAGATTCTTCCGAATAAGGTTCGGGCCCACGTTCCCCACCCGCCCGCTCGGGTGCAACGTCGACTGGCGATCCCCGCGATTGGACCCAGTATACTTCAAGCATTTCTCCTAGGAAGCAGCGGATCTGGCTGCTATGGGTCTCAACCTCGAGCGTTCATCTGACCACTGATGCGGGCGCGACGTCATGCAGAATTCTCTTAAAAGTTCGCCCTCTCCCTATCAACCGCTGCCAACTCCAACACCGCGTCCATGCATCATAGGCAGAGGATGAGACTTTCCGCCTGCGACAAGTATAATGTGGGTTTTGTTTCAGTACCGGCGCATCTGGAAAGACGTCGAACGTGAACTAGTTCCGGAATGGGTACGTCCACACCTGCTACTGACACTGCTGAACTAACCGGCGCAGCAAGACGTTAGCCGCCCCTGCGAGCACGAGCAGATGGAGGTCCACCACAAGTACGACGAACACCATACGCAAGAGGAAATCAATTCGCTATACTTTAATGATGAGGTTGGCAGCATCGACGCCCACAGTTGGAATACCGCGACCAAATGGATGGCAACGTTGATCGTCTGCTGCATCTCCGGAGTCGTGGCGATGGTGACTGCGATCCAGGCATCGCTTGTTACCGTCATAGCAGCGGACTTTCAAGTGTCGCAGGAGGCTGAGAACTGTGCAACTGGTAAGATCTCTCCATTTATCGTGGACACTGCTAAACCCCTAGGCATGTTCCTGTTCGGCTTCGCTGTCGGCTCCCTCGTCACCGGCCCCTTCTCCGAAACATGCGGACGGAATCTTGTGTTCAGCGTCACCATGGGCCTGATGATGTGCTGCCTCGCACTCTCAGGCATTTCGCACACCCTCGCCCAGCAACTCGTCTTCCGATTCCTAGCCGGCTTCCTGGGTTCCAGTCCGCTAGTCTGTGCTGGCGGCTCCATCTCCGATATGTGGACGCCCGTCGAGCGAGTCTACGTCTTCCCGGTCTTTGCCATAGTCTCCTTCATAGGGACTCCGATCGCGCCAATCATCGGAGGCTATCTCGCCCGGAACAACGCATCCTGGCGGTGGAACGACTGGATCAGCATCGCCGTCACCGGCTTCTTCCTTCTGCTGGTCGTCCTAATCCTCCCCGAGACCTTCCGGCCCCTCCTCCAGCGAGCCAAAACACACGTCATCAGGAAACGGACGGACAAGTGGGAGGTCCCCGAAAACCCCCAATTCAAAGCTCAGCCGCCCCTCTGGCGTAAAATCATCGATGGCCTCTGGCGCCCGTTCGTCCTAACCGCGTACGAGCCCATCGTCGTGCTCTTCACCTTTTACCTCTCTCTCATCTACATCATCCTCTTGAGCTCCCTGAGCGGATACACCTTCATCTTCAGCAATACGTACGGGCTAGACAACGCGCAAACAGGCCTTACATTCCTCGGCATGCTCGCGGGCAACTGCGCCTCAGGCTTCCTGATCCCCTACGGAAAGAAGCTGTACGCCCGAGACCTTGAAAAAGCCATCGCCATGGCGGAAGAGCACAACGACGACCAACGCCGCAACCACTCCGACTCCGACTCCCAGGAGCTCATCAAAACAGAGGACGTCTCCCCGCCCCCAGAAAGCCAGCTCTACTACGCCATGGTCGGCGCCCCCTTCATCCCGATTTCACTCTACTGGATGGCGTATACCGCCCGCCCGGATATCTCCTACTGGAGCCCCATAGTCGGCTCCTCGCTCTTCGGCTTCGGCTTCTCGCTCGTTTTCGTCTCATGCTACCAGTATCTGTCCTCGTGCTACGGCATCTGGACGGCGTCTGCGCTGTCGGCTGTGAACTTTCTCCGCGCGTTGGCGTCGGGTGGCATGTTTATTGCTAGCATGCCCATGTATCAGGCCATGGGCGTGATGTGGACGCTCACGATGCTGGCTATTGCGGCGACGGTGATGGTCCCCGTCCCGTATGCGTTTTATAAGTGGGGGAGGAAGGTGAGGAAGTTGAGTAAGCATGCTTGTAAGGATTGAGGGATGTGGTGGGTACATGTCTTAAACTGTGTTTATTAGAATGGAATACGGATATTTTGTTGGAAGCGGGCGATGGCGTTCTTATTGTTCATAAATCACATGTCTAGCTACATTAGACACAATTAGAGACTGTTCTGTGCATCTTTCTCCGGTACCATCCAAGGTGCATTCCATGGATTTAGAATTAATCAGCCGCAAAAAATTGTTTTTCAGTGGATGGTATCGATGGCAATTTAGGTAGACCCCCAAGCAGAACCAGCTGCTGCCATGGGAAAGGCTTTTCATGTAAGTAGCGAATGACACAATGAAGAAGTCTATTCCTGAAGGTCAATCGGAATCATGTTCCGTGCGAAACCTGTTACTGAACCCTTGTTCCTCATACCGGATGCCGTTATGATTATGGGTGTGGTACAGCGGTATAGAAGGATGATCGTCGCCCAAGAGTCAGTTATCTGCAACATTGGAATCCTGGTCCATCTGTCTGTCCGTGTCCAGGTGTCCAGTTTCGCCCTATCCAGTCCTTCAGTTCAAGCCGGGGTGGAAAGGTTTGAACGGCGCGGTTTTTGTTCCTAGGTCATCAGTACTCAAATCACGTCTCCAGCTGTCTTAGTGACCTGTACATTCTCTGTGTGGACGCACTCTGCTCTGTATAAACTGGAAGATACGAACAGCGGAGAATCGCATCGGCCCAGAATCAGTGGATGTCCCGTTTCCCTTATGTTGTTGCATATCCTGCATTTCTGCTGTTAATATGAATGGCAATGCTCGCTTTGCCTGCCGCGTAGTCCATGTGTTCAGCGTCCGTTTTGACCGGTGCCGCTAGGTCTAGTTGCGCTTATTGTGAAAGCTCTTTGTATTTCTGGACTTTGGTGTCCATGGGTACAATACCATGGTAATTGAAAGAGGACCATGGACAAGGAGCACGGTGAAGGAATCCATTCAGTTTTATGCTTGTTTGTCTCGTTCACAATAGAAGCAATCCAGCTTGTGGACCATTGGAATAATGGAATTTCCTTGTTTTTGTTGTATTCAAGTATTCCATTCAACTATCAATGGCTCTTGAGTACAAAGGCACGGTGGCGCCTTCACCCCATTAACAAACAATGCATTGAACTAATATATAAAGCATGTCATAGTCGCCTGGTATTCAACCTCAAAAAGATATCTCGCTAATTGTGTTGAGTGAGAAACCTACCCACCATACCTAGGTACCATCCATACATCTCTACATCACAGACCAACCCAACACATCTCACCAACTCAAAATGTCTAACACTACATCCACAGCTCATACCATCCGCCCCCGTACGCGGCAAGCAGAAACAAAGGACGAAAAATCTGAAGTCCTCCCCTACTTCCTAGGTGTGGAATGCGACTCCACCACCTGCGCGTTCTGCATCGTGCGGCGCAGGCTCGAGAAATTGTCGATGGCGATGGCAATGGCTGATACCAGTACCCCTGACCCCGTATATTCGCAAGGTGACGCGGATGCGGACTGGGTGCACTTCTCACCCCACGAGGCGGACGAGATGGGAATGCAGGGGGACGGGTCAGGCTGGATTTCCAACTTGAGCTTGAGCTTGGATGGTGGTGGAAGCCGGAACCGGGGCCGAGACGGATCGGCTCTTTTGGTCCTGCCTGAGCGCATCCTCCTGACCTCGCCAGATGACGATGGGGAATTCGCCCCGGGCTTGCAGTTCGTACTCTGGTCTATAACAGAGGACCAGGATGAGGATGAATTTGAAATTGAGGTTGGGATTGGGAATGAGAATGAGGATAAATACGAAGATGGATATCGCGATGAAGAAGAAGAGGTGTCCATCAATATGAAAATGGACATGGACATGGAGATGGAGATGGAAATGGAAGACATGGAAATGGAACCCTGCACGCGGATGCCCAACTGGAGGTCTGCGGCATGGGCACCGCCGCCTGCCATTATCGAGGAGGGCGAAGAGGACGAGGATTGCGAGGTTCAGACCGAGCCTTCTGCTTCGGGGTGGATTCATGCGGGACTGCTCCCGTCCAGCGATGCTGCGGCTTTGCGCGCGTATTATTCCGAGCTGGATAAGGGGGTGAGGAGGAGGTCGTGAGATTGTTGGTTTCTCTTCCCTCTGGGGTTTCTGATTTTCGGTTTGTTTTGTTGGTGTTTGTCTTTGCTTTCCTTGGTATATTTAATGAGAAATATGTATTGCGAATGTCCACTCTTTTTAAAGTAACTTAATATCTTAATTTAGTCTTCTATGATGTTGATGTACGCGACATAGAGCACTTGCTGTTATGAAAGTTGGTGTAGGATATTGTGTATAAGAAGCTGGAGGGTATGCTGCCCCGACCGCGCTTCAGTTAATAACAAATAACCTTCGTACTTTCAGAAGGTGGTTGTAGAGTGAAGCTAATGGAGTCCCGGGGGTTCCGTTGTCCTTTTTAAACTGTGGAAGATAGGTAGATGACTAGGAGTATTGGGATCACATCTCCATCTCCTCCTCAACCTCCGGCCAATCCTCCCACCCATCCTCCCACAACCCCGCCAACCGCTCCGCCTTCTCCCCCCTACTCAGCCTCCTACTCCTCATAATCTTCTCCCACCTCTTCATATCCCCATCATCAAGCAAACACCCATCCAGACACTCCGTCACAGCCTGCACATCCAGCCCCTCCCCAATAAACACCAACTCCTGCCGCCGATCTCCCCACTCACCCTGAAAGTCCCGACGAATTGACTCAGCCACGTCCTTGTCCTCCGGCCACATGGCCTCGCTGACCTCTGCGAACCAGGGGCCCCCGCAGCCCACTGTGAGCATTGAGCCCGCTTGGCTCCATTCGCCGAAGTGCGCGGGGCGGGTGGCGAGCCAGAAGAAGCCTTTTGAGCGGAGGATGGGTCCGAACGGGCTGGCTCTTTTGTTGGATAGGATTTGGGCTTGGTCTTTGATTGTGAATTCTGATATCTCCGATGAGCTGGAGTTGGAATCGGAGTCGGAGTCTGAGTCTTGGGTACCGGCTTCGGAGGAGTTCTCTTCTTCCTCTTCTCCCTCTTCCTCTTCGTTGTCGTCGTCGTCGTCGTCACCGCCATGCTCATGGCTGTTCAGCGACTGGAGCAGGATGAACTTGTCATGGATCAGCGAGAACAGTTTCCGCGGGTGGAACGGTCGGCGCGCAGTGTAGACGAAGTTGTTGATGCCGTATCTAGCGCCATGTTAGCATCACCAATTTCACATCCCAACCAAGATAAGGAAAACACGAGAAAGAAATGAGAGACACACTCCAACGTCTCCGGCCTAGGCGCAACCCTCTTCCCCACCCCGGTCGTCAACACACTCATCTCATGTAAACTCCTCAACCACCCGGCCCCACTCGCAGCCCTAACGAAATCAAACCGGCCCGTCCCAAGAATCTCCTTGACATCAACCTTGGAGTAACTCGTCTCAATAAGCTTCGCGTCCGGATTCAACATGCCCACCAGCCGGCGGATCTTATCCAGTGTTTGCTGCTCAACAGTCTCGACCTTGTTCATGATCAGCACATCCGCGAACTCGATCTGGTCGACCATCAGGTCGGAGATCGTGCGCTCGTCTTCGGGGATTATGGCGTCCGACCCGTACCGGTCCGACAGGAACTCGGCTGTGTCGAAGTTGGAGAGCAGATTGAACGTGTCGATTACGGTGACGGTTGTGTCGAGGCGCGCGAGCGTGTGCAGGCCGCCGATTTGCGCTCTACCCCCATGAAGCCCGAGTCAGCATGGGATCGTTAACAACACAAGGGGATGGGAATGGGGACACACATCTCCTCCAACACCCTCCGGTCATCTTCGTCCAGTCCACTCCCTCCCTCAACCCCAGCCATCCCACCCCCTTCAACCTCCACCATCGCCTTACTAAACTCCGCCGTAAACGTCTCCGCCACCTGCATCGGCTCGCTAATCCCCGTGCTCTCGATGACAACATAATCGACCTCCTTCTGCTTCGTGAGCCTTGCGAGTTCAGCTAGCAGATCGCCCCGCAGTGTGCAGCAGATACACCCGTTCTGCAGCTGGATGAGCTTCTCTTTCGTCTGGGAGACTTTGTGGTGCGTTATTAGGGCGGCGTCGATGTTGAGGCTGCACGTTGAAGGGGTTAGCGGGGGACTTTGACTGGGAAGAGGGTATGGGGGTGTGTGGCGTACGAGCTCATGTCGTTGACGATTACGGCGATGCGCAGCCCGTGACCTGGGGATTTGAGGATGTGTTCGAGGAGGGTTGTTTTGCCGCTTCCCTGTGCAGCAGCACTGCTGTTAGTTCTTTTCACTGGGTATCATTTTGGCAGAGGTGAGGCGGCGTACCAGGAACCCCGAGAGCAGGGTAACAGGGAGCTGGCGAGTTTCCGGGGCGGCCGTCTCTTCGTCCTTTGCTATCATCTTGCTTGATTCTGCAGATTAACCACGATGGCTTATTGGAGATTCTCGTCAATGGATTGTGCGAGCTTTTTGATTACTTTGCATGCTCCCTCATTATATACAGCTACCTTGCTGGCACGCCGAACCCTAGTATGCCCCCAAGGTATCTCGCCTACGCGCCATGACCGGATTACAACGAGGCGTATAGTACACAGTGTAGCTGGGAGCCACAAATTCTGACATTCGCGTCGACCTGATTCGTTGGTCTGGTCTCCAAGGTACTTGGCCCCGTGCTCGCAGGGTCCCCGGTTAGGGTTACGGGTGCATAACGAGAATCAGAGCGTTCCTTATTGGCTGCTCAGTTTACCAACGTTAGACGCGATAGATTAATTATTGATTGCACTACATGCAAATAGCTATTTTAAATATGGCCAATAGCCGCATTTTGAATGTCTGGGCTGATATGCAGCACCATAGGGTATCTAAGGTTAAGTCCTCAACGACCCCGGCCTACCGCATACCCAGCTAGCCGGGGCTGGGAGTGCTAAGCTATGCTATTCTTTTGTTAGGCTGCCTGATAGAAGGCAAGCCTCCAGCATGCCATACTCGGATGAATGCTCTTCGGGGATTGAGTATGCGACCGACGGGAGGGCGACCCTGCGACAGCTCGCGTGCCCCTATTCTTACCACCACGGCCATTAGTTCTCTCACGTATCTTCGAAGTGTATAACAGCCTCGGTAGGTTATTTGATTCTCCGGACTCCTGGAAAAGTTGGAAAAGCGCAGCAACATCGCGAACTTGAGTGCGCATCAGCTCGATATATATATTTTGGCCTGGGCCCAGGATTTGCTAGGCTTGTACCAACCACCACTACCTGAGCCGACGCAGTGGGTTAAATATGGCAACCTATATGTGTCATCAGAGAATAAGATGTCCCATCGCCTGCAGCGACTTGAGCAAGCGACCTGGCAATTTTTCATCTGTCGCTCAAAGGACGATTGATGGATCTAGATAGTGTAGTCTGAACCGAAAAAACAGACAAAAAGCAGTAAACAAGCTTAGGACTCTAGAAGGGAGATCCAGTGTCATTCTAGAATTGCATCGCAATACGGTATTATCCAAAGAATACCAGGGCATTCTTGGTCGTCACGTACAAGGTTGCTGTTGATCCGCTCTTCTCTAAAGACTTTGCCTCATGAACCCTAACTATGCATTTCTCAATGTGGCGATACCATGCAGGTACTTTTAGGTACCCTGACGATGACTTGGCGCTAGGCGCAAGAGTGTAATGTTATCTGGATGGCGACATCAAGACCATTGATTTTCAATCAAGCTATAACATACTGGCACATGCATGAGCCCTAACGATAAGAGAGGTACCCCAAGATGCCAAGATGAGTGGCTTATCGCTGAACTCCCCAAGCATCCACTAAGAGCTTAGCATTCCCCACGTGCTGGAATGTCATACAAAGTATGGTCGGCGCCCAGTACTGACAATGCGCCCCCTGTCTTGAGCGTTGGCTGTCGTGTGATGGCAAACTCTCCTCAGTTTGTAGGTAAGGCTGAAGTCCAGCCGCTCTTCCAGGCAGCAGGGTATCGCAGGCTGGATGAGCCTAGACTCTAGCAAATATTCTATATCGACTGATATAATATTCATTCGCAAAGGCGCAACAAGAGGAGAATTTTGAGGGGATAAGAAACGTGCATGAGGTTGGAGTACGGAGGACCACTCCACTTGATGCGGGATGAACCCACCATCAAGCAACAGATAGAGGCTCGAAGCACACTTCGTTTCTTTCACATGTGTTTACCATTACTGCACTTCGGACAAAGCGACCTACCGGCTATTCGAAGGAGCTCAATTTGGTGCGCCCGCTGGCTATCCATGGATCCGAAGTCCGAACAGGACAATGAAAGCGAATCCGGCCCCGACGCCTCGAAGTCGAAGTCGAAACTGACGACTAGGCCGCCACATCTGGGCCTCGCCGTTCGACAGCTCCAAACGTCTCCGTAGCTGGACCTCATTCCGAAAACCATTTTGCCAAGATCCTCCTCTCCCTTCTTAGCTCTGCCCGACCGCGAAGAGGCGCAATGGACCCAATCATGTCCCCCACAGACAAACGTGCAACGGAGCTCGGGCTCCGCAGAGATTGGGGTAAGGTATCATGAATCTGTGGAACGTCGACCGAAAAGATACAGAGCACGGATAGATACCATGCATGAAGACCACCGCTTTATCGGTTCTCCATCCATAGCCCGAGTAATGGAGAACCATCGCGGTCCGAAACCTTATATACCCCCACAGCCCTACTCCAGCATCCAAGACATGCAAAGGACTTGGCGGATTCAACAGGAGAAGAGCAGCGCACACAAGCACACTCAAGAAATGCCAACCATGTCGACCGAGCTTGACCATACTTCTCTGCTTGGCCGGTTCCACGCACCGTCGTCAACCCTCTCAAGAACAAGAACAAGCACGAGCAAACGGTCCTCGATATCAAAGAAAGGGACATCGAAGTTGATGGAGCTGCGCCCGAAAGGTGAGACGCCCTACCACCAACCATACCATACCATGCCACTCCTTGGCAGCACAGCACAGCTGAACGGCCTCTTCCACCGTCCCACGCCAAGCCAGCTAACAACCAAATCCAGGCCCCCTAGTCCTCCTCTCCCCGACAAGCCCAACCGAATTCAAGAAACGGCAGCACGCCCAAGCCCAGAAGCAGCAGCGGGACCGCATGAAAAGCGCCCTGGACCGGATGGCGGCGATGCTGGAGGGCGCGCGAACCTCTAGCGCAGATTCGGAAGCAGGAGGAACCGCAGCAGGTGGCGTGGATGCAGGGACGGTGAGCTGTGGGACTGGGACTGGGACTGGGACGAAGGTAGGAGCACCCGACTCGACTGTCTCTGGAGCAGGCCAATCTCCTTGTATTGCTGGGGCACGCGCTGACGGGACAGGCTGAACTGGTTGAGGCGGCCGTGGAGTATATTGAGCGGTTGCAGGGGCGGATACGGGAACTTAGCGAGGGCGAGCGAGGGACGGACCACGCGATTGGCACTGGCACTGGGACTGATACTGCGACTGCGACCGGCGGCGAGTGAACCACAGCCATGAGATTGGGGTGGTGTGAGATATGGTAGGCTAGTCTCTAGAGTCTCGGGGGTATGTACATAACGGAAGCGTTTAGCGATAGGATTTCACCAGATAGCGGGTCTCCAATGGCATGCTGCTTCCCTTGCACCCTTCGAGACTGTTCTAGAGCATCTGACACTTCTGCTCGAAGCATGCTGGCACCTTCCTCTTGGATTGGGTCGAGGGTATCAGCGCCAAGCAGGCCAAGAAGGCATACGAGCAAGACGCACGGGAATCCCCGACCGGGGGCCACGTTCCCTCTTAGGGCTGTCTGATTGGCGGCTGGCGTCTTCCAAGTGAGCTTCGCCCTGGTCAAGAAACCACGCGGAGCATCTTGGCGCTCGGCGGACATGGTTGCATTGTGCAATGACAGGTTGGCACGCGAGATGCCTGCAGGTGTCAAGCAGAAGCAGAGCAGACCAGGAGATGCTGACGCCCCGTGGTCTTACCCCTACGCCGTATATAACCTGGCCCGATCCGGTCCTGACCTCCCTCACGAACATCCATCTTGGTATTCTCCCTAAAAGAAAGATGGCCCTCCACCAGTACGACTGGATCCTCGCCCTCGGCACGATCTTCGCCTTCCTCGACGCCTGGAACATCGGCGCCAACGATGTCGCCAACTCGTGGGCTACCTCTGTCTCCTCCCGGTCTGTCAAGTACTGGCAGGCCATGGTGCTTGCGACCATCATGGAGTTTGCCGGCGGGTGCGTCTCCTTCCAATCCATCCCACTTTACCCTGTGTATGGCATACTCACAGTGCACCAGTATCGGCGTAGGCGCCACCGTCGCCGACACAATCCGCACCAAAGTCGTCGACGTCGACCAGTTCGCCGAGAACCCCGCCCTCCTCATGCTGGGCATGCTCTGCGCCCTCGTCGGCTCCTCTACATACCTTACCTTCGCAACGCGCATCGGGCTCCCCGTGTCAACAACACACTCGATCATGGGCGGCGTCATCGGCATGGGCGTGGCCCTGGTCGGCGCAGACGGTGTGATCTGGTGGGGCGGCGACATCAATTCCGGCGTCGTGCAGGTGTTCCTGGCATGGGTCATTGCGCCGTTCATCTCGGCCGCGTTCGCGAGCATCATCTTCCTGTTCACGAAGTACGCGATTCTCCTGCGGAACAAGCCAGCCATGAAAGCGCTCTACACCATCCCGTTCTACTTCTTCGTCACCTGTACGCTCCTCGCGATGCTCATCGTCTGGAAGGGCGGATCGAGCCGCATCAAGCTCAATGGCGGCGAGATCGCCGGAACGGTCGTGGGAACCGGCGCCGTCATGGGCGTGCTGGCCGCGTTCTTCCTCGTCCCGTGGCTGTACCGCCGCGTCATCCTCGACGACTGGCAGATCAAGCCGTGGCATCTGCTGCTCGGCCCGCTGGTGCTCCGTCGCGGCGAGGTCCCGCCCCATCCCAGCGGCACGCACACCGTGCAGAACTACTACCGGGGCCACAAGACGCTCGAACAAATCCAGGCCGAGCGCGCCGCCGGAAATGACGTCGAAACAGCGGATAAATCCAAGCTCGGCATCGGCAGCAGCGCAGACGCCTCGCCGGAAATTGAACCCAAGCCCGACCCGCGCCTCGCTGCCTCGCCTGAGCCCGAGGAGTCCGACGCGGTGAACATCACCGGCCCACGCCCAGAAGGGAAGGGCAAGTTCCACCCGGCCGTCCTCTTCTGGCAGGCGAAGCGCTTCTTCTTCCGCGGCATCGAGCAGGACGTCGTCTCCATGCAGAAGAAGCGCAATATCCTCTCCGGCGACCTGGAGATGGTCCACGCCAACGCCGAGCACTTTGAGAACCGCGCCGAGTACATGTTTTCGTTCTTGCAGGTGCTCACGGCGTCCACTGCGAGTTTTGCACACGGCGCGAATGATCTGTCCAAGTATGCCCCTGCCCTTATCTACCCTACCCACCCTGTCCTGCCAGCCCTAACTTTCTTGTGCGTTTGCTAAACTACTGCCTTGTAGTGCCGTCGGCCCCTACGCAACAATCTACAGCATCTGGCGCACCGCATCCCTCGAGGGCTCCGGCGGGAACGGCAAGACCGACGTGCCCTACTGGATCCTGTACGCCTCCCAAGTTCCCCTCTCCCACCTCTCCCCACAACCCACTAACTCTCTTCCCCAGTGCATTCGGCGGCGTCTCCCTCGTAATCGGCCTCTGGACGTACGGGTACAACATCATGCGCAACCTGGGCAACCGGATCACGCTGCACAGTCCCAGCCGGGGCTTCACAATGGAGCTCGGGTCCGCGGTGACGGTGATCATGGCGACCAAGCTCAAGCTGCCTGTGTCCACGACGCAGTGTATCACGGGCGCGACGGTGGGCGTGGGGCTGTGCAATGGCACCTACAAGACGATCAACTGGCGCATGGTCGCGTGGATCTATATGGGCTGGATCATTACGCTCCCTGTTACCGGGATCATTGCGGGGTGTTTTACGGGGATTATTATTAATGCGCCACGGTGGGGGTATGCGGGTTAGAGTGGACACGACGGGGACTATCCTGGGTAAAGTACGCAGGTGAGGGGGCAGGTGGTTAGGGTTGCTAAGGTGAGGTGAAGGGGAAGACCTAATGACTGGGGACCTCGAACCATGGGATGGGAAGGTGCGCTTTTGTTCCGAGTGTCGTGGAAGGCACTTGGGGGGTTTGCTTGCGGATGTTCTTCTATGTCTGACTATAGTGCTTTTTTATATATATACCTGGATTGGTTGGTTGCAACGTGGGCTGTTAATAATTATCTATCGATGGCAACTTTGTTTCTCTGGATTCCACTTAATGTTCAAATGCACTCTCAAGCCCAGCGGCCCAGCATTATCTGTAACGACTTGTTTGGCAGCTGTCGAGCTTGCCTATCTAAGTAATCCCGCAATTTAGGTGGGTAAACGACGCCTTTATGTTCCAGGTACTTGGTGTAAAGATAGGTGAAAGAAAGGATCTAGGACGATTAGGCCAGCTACCATAGGTACCGCTCCAAGGCCTTAACAAGATATCTAGTAGGCGCAGACCTCGAGGGCCAGGTAAATAGCAATTTCCTAACATATGTTATCCACTTTGGCGTATCGTGACAGAACTTATTGTTAAAGCTTTTCGGCGGGTTTAGGGTTACTAGTAGGTATACTTTCTACTGGCAACAAAAAGTGGTAAGACCGAAACTTTTATATTCAAAGTCTATAACATAAACCCGGTTAGGGGTACAGAAAAGCTAACATGTCTATAATAGTCTTTCTGACAGACCATAAAGCATCAAAAACAAGAACAGCAAGAATACGATGGGGTTAAGGGGAATCAACACTCCCACTCCCTCGCCTTCTTCCCCTTATAAACGCCCCAGAACGAGATCGCCCCAGCGATGACGGTCCCCGCTGGATCCCAGGTAGGACTCTCGCGGTTCGCCGTCTGCGTTGCAGACGCTGGCCCGACCTGGACTTCACCAGCCCCGGATCCAACTTTACCCTTCGTCCTCCCGGGTATCCGCGAGGGAATGCCCTGTGTCTGCCCGCCTTCCCCATCTTCATCATCCGGCTCTGACTCCTTGGAAGGCAAGCTGGGCTTAAACGTTATCACAGGAGGCGGATTATCCAACTCCTGCACCTGCTCCTCTCCATCAGAGCTCGGCGGACTTCCACTTCCACTTCCACTTTCATCCTCATCATCACTCTCCCCCTCCCACGGCGAAATCGCACCCGAACTCTCCCCATCGACATCCGTCTCCCCCTCACTAACAACATCCGGCTCGCCCTCGGCTGCATCAACATGCTCCCAGCCCTCGGCATCTGGCGCCGCATTCATGTCCGGCGCGATGAGCCCGGATGCCGAGATGTCAATGTCTGACGTGCTGGTCCTGTGGAAAGCTGCGAGTCGGGCGAGCGAGGTGCAGATTGTGCAGGATGTATTGGTGCATGTGAGTCCGGAGTGGGATAGGAAGTCGTCGTAGGCGTCGGATTCGCGGACGCGCGGGCGGAGGGGTAGGGGTAGGAGGCGGAACATTTTGTTGATTGGTTGATCTTAATTGGTTTGGTTGGTATTGGTGTTATTGGATTTGATTGGAATGGTGCTGGACAATGGGATTGTCTTTCCTGAAGACTGGTTGTTTGTGCTGTGTGATGGTGTTGATGTTGTGCATTGCGGTGACAATTGCGTGGTATATATGCATTATATGGACAAAGGGGACAATGGCCATGAGCTGAAAGAGGGCTTTTTGTATGTTGTTCCTTCTATATGTTGAATGGATACTAAATACCTTGTGCGCGCACAAAGAAAGGTTCATTATAGGATTCCATTGCAGGCCCCGATGCATTGTTGCACATCAATAGCAAGAACAGCTCTTTCAGCTCCTGTCAAAGCAATCAATGCGGCGTAGAATCAACCGGACAAAGATTTCTGCCGCGCAGAAAGGCGTGCACAAAGCATTTTGTTTCGTTGATATTGAAGATGCACAAAGGGAGTGCTGTGCTTGTGCTCGAACATCGACATGGGATCGATTCGGGCTCACAGGCTATCCCCGCTACCTAGGTACCTAGGTTTGGTCGACGTACAGCACGCACGACGATGAATACTGGGGCTCACATGGTGCAGTCAGGTTAGGGCAGAAGCCAGATGCGTACATCATACACTGCGCTGCTTTATACAGAGATACCGGGCACGTTGGAGATGGCTCCGGTGTCCTAGCTGCTGTGTACCTGTACCTCCACCTGGAAAATCAGTGTAATTAATAAGCTTGACCAAAGACTCAGTATATTACTTGGGTGTATTAGAGAAAGAGTTGAATGTACTAAATTATCTAGAATGTAGTAGACCTCCAATTTTTGGGTCAAAAGTCTGTGCACACTGCACGCCCGAAATACATACCCAAGGATATAGGTCGGCTTCAAACTTGATTCGGTTAACAACCACATTAAATTAAGATTTGTAAACTTGTGCAAATGGAAGCTATTCAGCATTTTGTATACCAGCCGCGCACTTGAAATACTGCATCTACCCGGCATGGCATGGAATCAATCAGCTTGTCAATCCAGACGTTTTTTTTTCTCGCACGCCCAAGCGGCAAAGAGCGATTCCCTCAACTTGGCACTAGGTGCATTGAAGCCTGAATACGTTTCTGGGAAGGAGGCGGGGGTATGGGGGCTCCCACCTTGCCCTGCTGATGTGGACATGCCGCGGCGGGCGATTATGCTTTGGAATAATCATGCTGGTGAGAATCATGGTAGAGTTGATAGATATATTGCACCTCAACTCCTAAATACCCATCTATTTTATCGAGTGAAAGACACTGTAATGGCCTATATGGATTAACAACATCAGAATAAGGTTGTCTACACCAATAAACTCCCTATCCTTCCGGAGGTCTCAACCCACACTCTCGTCCCCTGCACAATCCACCCGTCATCGAGGAACATCGTCCTACGGTTTCAATGTTCCCTTCTTACTTTCGGTTCCTCGATGTACCAATACCCGAGACAACAGGACACAAGCACGCGGCATTCATCTGCCCCTTATTAAACTCAAGCGTATCCTCATCCCCGAACGAAAGGTTCCGCAAAACAGTATGGATGTCCTGCTTCTACCGGCGCTGACTACTTCCGTTGAGACTTTGAGAGGAGTATGGTGCTGTGCTTGTCGGACGTCACGATAAATACGCGGTTTAGTGAGAAAGGGAAGGCTGCGATGCTTGTGCTGTTGTTGTTGAGGGCTGCGAGGACCGGGAGTTTGCCGGAGGACAACTGCCTCCAGCGCAGCCTTTCATTTTACAAGAACTCGGTGTGCTTAAGGGAAACCACGAATAAGAAGTTGCCCTTGTAGCTCAGTGGTATGAGCGCGCCACTTGTATGTCAACAGACGCCATGGTGAGGTCCGCGGTTCAATCCCGCGCGGGGGCATTTTTTTTTTTCTCCCCCGGAGTCAACCCAACTAGCCCTATCTTTCGGTCGCTACTATCCATGCATGGAACGTGAAGGGTACCACGCTCGGAGAGGTTCACCAAACCTCCGAGCAAGGCTTAAAAACGCTATTTACTAATACTTTCCGCCTTTTTTTATTACTGCTATAACTGCCATGTAAATTTCTAAGCCTTAATCCCTACTAAACTCCTTTATAAAGTCTTTTATAAGTGTATCTTGCCCGTTATAAAGGGGGGACCCCCAGCTCGCCCCCTTGCTTCTTAATCCCCTTTAGGGATATTAGGGGGACCCCCCCCCCTTTACTTAAGGGCGCCTTTTCTTATTCTCTACTTAGGTATAGGGGCTTATTTAATTGGAGGGCTTACCTAGGCCGGGGTGGTGGAATTTAAATAAGTATAAAGTGGAAGTAACGCGGGTAGCGTTTCTGAGCCTCGCTCGGAACCCGCTGAACCTCTCCGAACAGGGACCCCGAACGGGAAGACCTCCTGGAGGGTACCAGTTGGCAAGTTGCAGGAGGATGGCGTCCTCGGAGGCCTGCGTTGAACTGTCTGCCGGGCTGCCCGGCCAGTATCCTCTCCTTGGGTCCGGTTGCAGGATGCCAGGTATGCAACGTCATTTTGACGCGTAGTTCGTCTTCCTTGTCTATGATTCCGGACCCGGCTTCAGGGTCAGCATCACGGGAAACTGGTGAAGTTGGTGACGGGCTTAACACCGCCAAGTGCAATCAGGGAGTGTATCGTCCTGCAGAAAGCTAACATGTCACTTTCTCCCCGCATCGAGACCATGTATTATCTTGCCGCTGTGGGTGTCCGAGACATAAACAGGAGACACAGCTAAACTGCTTCTGCAGGGGCTGCCCGCTTGTGGAGAAGGCGGTGCCATCGTGGTTATATCTCTTGGATGATTTGGAATCCGAGACACGACACCGAGAGCCTACATCCCAGATCTCAATTCTCTCGCCTTTCGCATTATCTCGGCCGAGGAACAGGGCAAAGAGAACCATTTTCAAGGAGGGGCTGTGCGCTTTGACCTATTAAGGCCGAAGTTGATGGTCTCATGCGCCACTGCTATGAACGGGATTTCGGCGGTCTCCAGCGTTGTTCTGGCCCATGTCCACGGGTATAAAAACCATATCAAGACACAATGCCGACTTGTTCTCACCGTATGCCATCACGAAATGATATCAATGAATCCCATCGAAATCCTCAGTGCCACCTGAATTCATGGTATTCTTGATCTCGACCCACAGCGAGCACAGCCCTACACAATCTTGACCCTCGGCGCTTCCTGCTTCCGGTGTTTGGAGATAAGCATTAAGGTCGTTGAACCACGAGACTGCAAGTACTATGAGCCCCTTGAATGTGTCTAGAGGCTCGATACAGAACGATCGCGTCCAGTATTAGGAGACTTGCCATTCGATTTCCCATCAAACTATCCATTCCCCATCTGTATAACCGTAAATTCCGGCATATTCAGGTACGCTCACCTCACTCGCTACCTACATACGTGGTTCCAGCGCTCTTCTGGCCCCGTCCATTGACCTTCCCACTACCGTACACCGTGGTCCGAAACAGCCCTTCCCTCACCGCATACATTGTCAAAGAAATGCCCATTATCCCTGTCCTTCCTCGCCCAGAAAATAACAAAGCCCGAGGTCCAGTTTCAGAAACAAAGAACCAAGAACCAAAACCTCTGGAATGCCGAGCGCGTCTCATGACCTCCTCTGCCGTATCATATATAATGAGCACTGCCGGAGCATAAAAGAAAGGTGTAATAGAACTAAAGCTGCGTCCCTCCAAGCCTCCTTACTTTGTCATCCCAGACACCGCAAACCATGCACTTCCCATCACTAACAGTCCTCATCACTGCGCTGGCCGCAGTCGCAGCAGCAGCCCCGAACCCCAACCCCAAAGCCCCGTCCGCCCCCAACGGCGCAAACAACGACCCAGACCAAGATATGCGCTCTGACGCCTTCCGCCAACACTCGATTACCGTCTTCCTGCAGAGCGAACCGTACCTCGTCATCGAGTCGACGATAGGGATCCAGCTTGAGTGCAGTATGTCCCCCTCTCCCTAGCCCCCTCAATCAGAAAATACTATGGTGATTGCTAACGAGTCGGAATAGAGGCGCTGAACAAGAAACAGTTCCCGAATGGTGTGCTTGGGATCCAGGTGCCGGAGGGGTATCATTGTCGGTTTTGGAAGTTTGTTTCCCCCGTATTTAAGGAAATTGGTTTAGAGCTGACTTGTGGTTAGGTCAACTGAATGTAACGGAGGTGGAACGGCGAATATCCGGGCCCCAGGCGAGGCAATTGAGCCGGAGCTGGTGAAGGAGCTGAATTCGTTTAAGTGTTATGAGAGTGAGGGGGGTGAATAGCTTGGTTGTCGAGGGCGTTGAGCATGATAGGGCGGGGACGGCTTAAAGGTATTTCTGAGATATGTAGGTACTTTGTTACGGGCAGCATCCAATAGACACATATTTATAATAATATATTCTCATCGAAATGGAATGTTTGAACCACGAGCAGGACCCGTCTTTCATCAAACCAAGGTAACAGCCTATGTGGACTCTCCTCCTCAGGTACCCGGATCTAGTAGCCCTCGTAGTATAATCCTACACTCCTCGGCCAGTTAAGTAAATCCACTGGCTATGCCGGGTGCACATCTTTGTCCTTATACTATCTTCTCCGAACACCTTGTATAGCCAACCTGTCGGAGCGTAGTATACTGCTCGCCCCACTGTAGCCCTCGCCTATTAGCTTAGTCAGCCACACCGTGTCTAGCTTCACTATCGTGGCCTAGCTAGATACAATCTCCAAGCTTTCATCTCCAAGACAACCTTACCCTGGGCCATAAGAAATAGCAAAGACTGTGGGAAAAGGCTGGCTTTGAGAGTTATTTTGCGTCGTTACAAGTTCCGCCCTTTGGGCGTGAGATACCTGCCAGCCCTGTAAAGGCCAGTTAGGAGTCTGCAGGTCCCCAAGACTGTTTTAGCCCGGTGGGAACCATGCCGTAGGTAAGGGGGGTACCTACAACTATCTGCCCCAATATAGAGAGCATAAGCCAATTTTGTGATCACACTAAAGCTCTCACCTACAGAAGGACAAACATAGATATACACATTTACCACAATCTTACAGCGGTCACAATCTACAAGGCCAACAAGTAGTATGATGCAAAAAATACTTTTATATTTTTTTTATATATGTTTAGCATAGTCTATATTCACGGACGGCAGATTCAACAATCAATGTCCCTCACAACGCCCTCAACATCAACCTTACTCTTAAAGAACCCGACCCGACACGGCGCAATCAGCTCATGCTCCACGCGCCGAATCTCAGCCTCCACCTCCAGCTCCTCAACCCGATCCACGTCCCCGTCGCTCCCATACCCGCTGCCGCCGCCGCTAGGCGAGACACCGCGGCTGGTCCCCCGGCTCGAATGGGAATGGGAAGTCACAGAAGACGAAGCCTCGCTGGCCGCAACCGCACCCACATTCTCAACCGTCCAGTCCTCGCGCGGGATAATGTGTCCGCAGAAAAGCGCACTCAGCAGGTCCTCGTCCTCACGCACATCAACGACCTCGGGGAAGTCGATCAGCAGCGTGATGTCCACGTTCAGACCCGCCATGGACACGATCGGCCGCTGCAGATCGAACACCTCGACCTCGCCGAACTGCTGCGCCAGCCGCCGCTGGATCTGCGCTGCGAGCTGCCGCGCGAAGTAAGGGTGTATGGGCCCGCAGTTTCGTAGCCGAGTCGCCATGAGCACGGGGTACCGCTTTGTGCGGCAGATTAGGTCGCCTGGGCACAGGGTTTCGCGCGTCCATGTGCCGCCGGGTTGGTGGAGGGTTAGCCGGGTGAGGTAGTTGGTGTGTAGGGGGGCGCAGTGCGGGCAGATTGTCTGGATGTTGGCGTATCCTGAGTCTGAGTCTGAGTCTGAGGAGGTGGAGTCCTCGGGCTGTTCCCTGACACGGCCAAATGCCGCCTCGAACTCTGATAAAGATGAACTGTCAGCGAGAGATTCAGGGGCTGTCTGGAACGAACCTTCCTCCTCCTCCGGATCCAGGATGATCTCTGCAACGGGGCTATCCTCGTCAGCTGGGTCTTCGACTGGAAGGACGTTGAAATCCAGCGTCTCACTATCGGAATCAGGCGCCGGTATGTTGAAGCCCTCGAAGCGCTGCGCCAGCTGCCGCACGCTCCACGGCAGCGGACTGCTACGCGGGGGGTCCGATAGGTATTCCTCGTCCGGCGCAACGTCGAGGCTCTCCTCGGCGTCGGAGTGCGTCTCAGCCCAACGGGCCAGCGTAGCTTGCTCGTAACGCGCCATCCTGTCTCGCATAAGGGGGGCCACGATATCTCGGACATCGATCAGCGGGCGGAATTCGACTTCGACTTCGGCTTCGACTTCGTCATCGGCTTCGTCGTCGGCTTCGTCGGCTTCGTCGTCCGCTTCGTTGGCTTCGTCATCAGCTTCATCGAATTCGTCGTAGCTCTCGGAATATTCGGAGTACTCGCCATCAGTGGCGACGTCCTCGCGTTCACCCTCATCCCAGCGCTCTTGGTACCCGAGATACTGGCCCAGCAAGGACTCGAAGAACTGTTCCTCGTCGGAATCCATCTCGTCAGAGTGTTCCACGTAGCGGCGGGTCCGCAAACTGGCGCGTGCGTCGAGGATATTTTCAGCCACGCGGTCCTGGGTGCAGGCGTCGCCGTTCTTGGTGTGGAGGTTTACGAACTTACACATTTTGTTCGAGGTTTTTGGTGCTTTGCTAGGTTGTTTGGAGGGTTGGGTTTGGTGTACACTGTCCGGCAGTGTTTGGTGTATGGAGTAGAGCGCTAGGTTGGGATAAAGATCGGATGAAGTTGTTTGTTGGCGCTATGGAATTGTAGTGTTGTGATGCTGTTATGGTTGTTGGTATGTTGACTCGAGACTGAGGCAGTCAGGAAGAACTATATAGTCCTCGATACAAAGGAGATACTCTATACAATGAATCTTTGACGCCGAGTCAAGTTCTCATTATAAGCCATGTATGCAGCATTGTATATCCCATTGCCGCGAGACTTGATTATGCCTCTATTGAACTATCGAGACTGAAACCGATCGAATGCCGTCTTTCATCCAATCTTTCAGGTCGACGTCCAACGTTGTCTATGAAACATTCCCATCCAAGCCGAACCCTTCTTGACCATCAAGGGATCCTTTTCTCTTTTGTACGGATCTGAAACACGACCCCAAAACACTATACAAAAGCCATCTACTGGTTCATAGTTTGTATACATCAAGGCGCCTTTGCTCAGATGATACACATTAGTCCATTGATTTAACCATGAATTGGGCATTGCTACCATTTGCTGTCAAAGGGTCACTCGATGCAGCTCTTTATACCCTTGATCGATTGTATGTTTCATGTTTCCTTCAGTCGGTCTTTGCCTCAACATCCGGCGATATCTATGAAACATTCCGATCCAAAGCAAAAGATCCTTGGTCATCACGGAGTCTTTTCACTTTTGTACGCGCTGAAACACGATCATAAAGGCCCGGACAAATGCCATCTGCAGGTCCATGGTACACATACGTCAAGGCATCTTTGTCTGGATAACACTAACAACAATAAGTCCATTCATTCATTGAGATTATCCTTTGATCCTGGTCATTGATATGGTAACAATGTATCTCAAAGTCCGGAACAACAAACAGCGGACAAAAGCGTGTCGAAGAGATTTCCCGCTTAGGTAGGGTACAAGCGCCTGCTCCCTGTGTCGACCAGTTCAATCACCCAGGGTAACCCTGTTAGGCGAAGCATTCAAATCTCAGAAACCTCACTATCAGTTTACGCTACGACTATCAGTGTATGCTACGCGCATGAATCTCATTGCGCTTCCCAAGCCCGGAAGATGTTCCAAATTCGGATGGACTGGGCAAACCGGCCGAATTGGCTTAGCTGGGTGCACTGCGCGGGGTCTTTCACTAGCCATACTGTTTTGCTGACGAGTTTCTCCTTGGCCGTAGGAAGTCGATTTCTGGGGTCAAATGTTGCACTAGTCGCGTCAACCTCTGGACCCAAGACCAGGAATCTTGCTCCCTGTTTTTGACGTCCGTCGCCTGGTATACACCTTATAGTTCCAGTCAGAAGAGCCCTAGCGGCATTATATGTCGGAGCGGAGGACTGGCAGGCTGGAAAAGCCGCCAGAAGCCTTTAGCCTAAATTAGCTTTATTCCCCGCGCTTATTTTAAAAAGGCTAGTATTATTATATATTACTTTTTTTATTAAAAATTTTATATATAAATTATTTCTTAGCTAGATTTATTTATTATTTTATAATATTATTATTTATTTTATAATATTTTTATTTTATTTTTATAAGTAGCTTTTTTAACTTATTTAATAAGTTATAAGCCCTTAATTTTTTTAAAATTTTATTTATAAATACTACTTATTATTATTTATTTTATATTTAAAAATTTATATATAATTAATTAAAATAGTAATATTAAAAGCCCTGGAATTTAATTAATTAATTATAATTAATATTTATAAATACCTTTACTTTTAATATATTAAAAAACTTTATAATATTTAATATAACTCCCATACTTATTATAAAAATAATATTTACTTTTATTATTATAATAAATTAAATAATAAATTTATTAAAAAAAGTCTTTATACTTAACATGGTAAATAAAACACTAAAAAATAAAAAAGACTATAATATATAAACCTAGTTAATAAGCCTAAAACTAAACTTATATAATTTTAAGGTATTTATTAAAAAAAATATCCCACGCCTAATATTAATATTAATATTATATTAAAAATAGGTAATTATATTAAAAAAGGTTTAAATATAACTTGCAAAAAGTTTAATAAATAATATTATATAAATAATATAAATAAATTTAAAAAAAACATTATATATAAATAAGTTTTATACTAAAATTAACTAATAGGAATAAATATATAATAGCTTATATAATTTAAAAAAAGGCTATTATTATTAACCAGGCTAGCTATAGTATAATTTAGAAGTTTATTAAAATACTTTATAAAAAGTGTAAATTTAGTAATAAATTTAATATAATTATTATTTTATATTAGTAATTTTTCTTACTTTTAAAAAAACTATAGGCAGAAATGCCTTTATATTATAAAATAAAGTATATTTTAATACCCGCAAGTGTTATTAAAAAGATAATTATAGTATAATTTTAAAAGGTTTATTATAAAGTTTTAAATAAAGTAAAGGTCTAGACTTTTGTTCATGCAGTAGTACTAAAAAATAATAATAATAATAATAGTAATAAAAATAAAAATAAGGACAAGAATAATAATTTTAAAGCTAAAAATAAAAAATAAAACACACCTTATTAAGGCGCTTTAAAAAAAGGCGTGTTTAATAAGTAGTGGCAAAAAAAAGGATAGCTTTAAAAAAAAATTACTAAAAAATATATATAATTATTATAGTAAAGGACCTTATAATTTTTTAAAATATTACTATTTAATATTAAAAAAGTATTTATTAAACTAGTAATTATTAGGCAAGATTTAGTGCTATAAGTTTATTAAGCTAATAAATTTAAATAATAATACTAAAAGTAATAACACTAGCAAGCCTAGTGCCGCCGTAGTTTCTTAATAAACTTAAAATAAATATAATATAAACTTTAGTATATATAATATTATACTTTTTATAATATTAATAATATTTAAGTTTTATAATTAATAGCTAGTAAATACTAGTTCTAAAATTCCTATATATAATAATAAAAATCTTATAAAAAATCTTTATATTATTTAGCTTTTATAGCACGCATTTATTATATTAAATAATAAAAAAGTAATCCCTAAAGAAAGAGGTAAAGTTAACTTATATATTTAGTTAAATAATAATAAGGTATTAATATTATAATTTAATTACTTATAGTTTCCTAAATTATTATATAATATTTTACTAGTAAAAAAAATTAAATTAAACCTAGGCCTTTAGTATAATAGTAAATCTTTAAAAATTTAATAAATAAAAAATAATAAGGTTATTTTTAAGGTTTATATAAATAAAAACATGCCTTAGCTAAGTAAACTAAATACTAATATTAATAAAAAAGTAAGCTTTAATATAGCTTTAGTTTTAATAAAAGTTTAGCATAGGCGTTTAGGCCATGTATTAGTATTATAACTTAATAAAAACCATGCGCAGTTAAATAATAATAGTAAAAAAAATAAATATTAAAATAATAAAATAATTATAAATTATAAAATTTACAAGCTAGCAAAGTTAAAAAAAAAGGTTTTTAAAACTTTTTAATAATAAGTTATAAAGCCTTTATAAATAATATATATTAATATTTAAATAATAAAGCCTTAGGGTATATAAAAATATAATTATACTTTATTAATATTTAATAATAATTTTAAGGATTATTTTTACTAGTTCTTACATTAAAAAAATAAGGTAATAAATATACTTATTTATATATATTTATAATAGCTTAATATAAGCAGAGTATATATTATAAAAATAAAAAGTAATAATATTAAAAATTTTAATAATTATAAAGCCTAGTGCCACTAAAATTAAATTAATATTAAAATTAAAAAAACTTTAAGCTATACGCCTAAAAAAAATAAAATAATTAAGTATTTTAATAAATATATTATATAAATTACTTGCAGTATAATAATAAATATAAAGTTATTAAAAAAGCTATGGTTACTAGTAATTAAATTTATATTATATATTTAAAATTAACTTATTTAAAAAGGTAAAATAAAACCACTAGTAAAAAAATTTATAAAAGGCCTGGGGATATTAGTGCTAAATAATACTTTACTAAAATATTTATAAATCTTTAAATATAACGCCTATATTTATATCCCTGCGGAAATAAAAATAAAAGCTTTAAAAATAATACCTAAAGTAAAAAAAAAACTTATAAAATATAAGGGATTTTATATTTATAAGGTATATTTCCTAAAGTTTAAAAAAATTATTAAATTAAGAAATATTATATTTAAAAAAAAATAATAGTAAAGCGCCTTTGCCTACTTTACCACCTTTACTAACTAATCTTAATAATAAAGGCCCTGGTGGTTTAGTTAGTTTTAATAAATAATTTAAAATATAAAATTTTAATAATAATAATTTGCAAATAACTAATAAAAGTAAAAAAATTATTATAACTAAAAGGGTTTAAACCTTATCCCTAAATTTAGTGCTTTTTACCCCAAAATTTATAAAATTTATACTAATAAAAAAAAGAATTACTAAGCTATAAGGCTTAGCTAATATACTAGTTAAGGCCACATGCTTAAGTATTTAATTAATAAATATTAAAAAAAAAGTGCCTTTAATAACTAAGTTAGTATTAACTATAACCGCATAAAAAAAAGTTAAATAAGTACTAGAGGAAGAAAATACTTCTAGTATAAATTTTATATAACTATTGAAAAAACTAATAGTTAAAAAGATAGTTAAAAAAGTAAAAAAAAATATAAAAAAAATGCAAGCAAGTAAATTACCAAGTTTATTTATTTTTAATAATATACTAGTATTCTCGCCGTGTAGAAAACAAGAAATACAGGCATAAAAAATATTATAATTAATTAAAAAAAATAAAGTAATTCCGGAGCAAGAAGTTCTAAAAAACTTATTATTTTTAAAAATTAATAAAAAAATATATATGGCCGTGGCTTAACGCTTTAAAGCCAAGATATAATATTATAAAAGTAAAAAAAAAAAGAAAAAAAAAGACACTTTTAATTTATAATAAAAAATTTAGGGCTAATTTTGCCTAGTAAAAAAGCTAATAAAAATAATTTAAATTAATATACTTTATAAATAAGCAAGTAGAGTAATTAAAGCAAGAATAAAAATATTAAAATACTAAAAAAATAAAGGTAAAATTACCTAATTTATTAGTCTTACTAACGCTAGTAATTTTAAATAGTGTTTATCCTTTTAAAACCTATAAAATATTAATTTTAAATAACTATAAAAAGGTAATAAAATCCCCTTAAAAAAAGTACTAAATTAAAGTAATAAATAAATAAAATACCAAGCTAAAGAACATCCCTGTATAAAGATTAATTTTTTAATTTTTAATTATTTAAAAAAAAAAGAAAATTATACCAGGAAAATAGGTTTTTAACCCTAAAAAAAATAAAAAAAATAATATTAAAAAGTTTCATGCCCGGTAGGTTGCATGTAATAACTTTTAAGTTAAAAATAATAATTTAAAAATATATACTTTAGTTATTATTAACACACTAGTAAAAATTTATTTTATAATTATTTATAAAAAGGGTTATTATTATATTTAATTTAATATAATAACTATCTATCTTAACTTTATAATAAAATAAAAAAAGGTTTTTATAAAGTAACCTATAAGCTTAAAAAAAGGATTTTATTTACCTACTTTTTCGCGCTTTATATAGGTTAAAAAAAGTGGTATACCTTTAAAATAAAACATTTATAAATATATTAAAAAGTATAAGCCTTTAAAGTATTAAAAAAAATTTATATTTTTTTTATTACGCTTATAAGGGTAGTATTATAATTATGTATATAAATAATATTTTAATAATAGTGCCTATAAAAAAAATTTATAAAAAGTTTTTAAAAAAGTTAATTAAATACTTTAAATTTAAAATTTTTAAAAAATTAAAGTAATTCCTGGGATATAATATTAATTTTATAAAAAAAAATACTTATTTTTTAAAAGACCTATATTTAAAAGATTTTAAATTAACTAAACTTTAATAAATTAAATAGGTAAAGAATTTTAATAAATCCAGGATAAAAATACTTAATAAAAGTAGCTATTATTATATTTAAACTATTATAAAAAAATATTTTAAAGTATTAACGCTTAATAAGCAAGTTAAATTAAATATTTAAAAAAATAAGGTTAAATATTAAATATACCACGGTAAAATTATTAAGGTATACTTTAAATTTTTAAAGTATTAACTTTACCACGGTTAAGCATATATTTTAATACCTTAAAAAGTATTAAAATTTTAATATTTTTTTAGGTGCAAATAATAAAGCGCTAGTTAAATATATAAATAGTTTTTATATTAACTATAAAAAAAATTAATAAAAATATATATATTTTATTTTTATAACATGCTTATTTTTTAAAAATTTATAAGGTAATTAATTATAGCTAAAAGTTTAACTTTAGTAAAATTTATTATATTTAATATAGTAGTAAAAAAGGTAATTTAGCTTAAAAAGTTATATATAATATTAAGGTTTAATATTAAAAAACCTATAATACTTTATATAAATTTAATAAATATAATTATTAAGTTAGGGAAACTAGGGTATACTTTAGAAATTAAATAAATAAATATTTAATACTTTTTAATAAAAAATCTTGTTACTAAAAACCTTATAAAGTTTAAAAAAATTAATAGGATTAAAAACCCTATAAATAGCTTAATAAAAATATTAAATAAAGTAAAGTTTTAAAGTTTTATTAAAATATTATAATTAGTAATAATAAATTTAGTATAAAAAATTAAAATTCTAGTTATTTAACTATTATATTATTATAATTTTTAAATTTTTATAAATTTTATATAACTTTAACATGTTAACACTAGGGGGCCATGTTAAAGTAAAAAACTAGTAAATTAAAAAAGTTATTAAAAGCCTTTAGCTTAAATTAACTTTATTTCCCGTGCTTATTTTAAAAAGGCTAGTATTATTATATATTACTTTTTTTATTAAAAATTTTATATATAAATTATTTTTTAGCTAGATTTACTTATTATTTTATAATATTATTATTTATCTTGTAATATTTTTATTTCATCTCCATAAGTAGCTCCTCTGGCCTATCCAACATTATATAGTGCCGTTTGGCCGTGTTGCATGTACTAGAAGAGTGATCAGGATTCTCACACTGTTCACGTATATAGGCTGGCCTACAGCTATTTGGTACGGGGTTCCATGGTCTACCTAAGCATCCCGTAATATGCTGATGCTCTCGAGATACATCATTGCAGTACACAAGGCGTATTCCTAGGATAACATCCTTGAGAAAGGGATTATACCGGATAGCGAGAACATAGAACAGGTACCTCAACAGATCACTTAGATTTATTAATAAAGAAGAGAGTCAAATCATTTACACCATTCATCATCAATCTCACCCTAAGTCAGCGATAGATCTCTACAAAACTCAAACAACAGCATTCAATAAGTAATAAATATTTCAATTTCCTAAAAGCAAATTACACCATAACATACCTAACTAAAAGCCAAAATGAGAAACTTCGGAAACCATGGTATGGAAGGTGCAGGTGGAAGACTCGCCTACCAGACAACCTCTCAACCCTAGGTATAGTACCAACCTGCATACACCTCAATACGAGCGACATTCATCGCATTCAGACCAATGATCCGCATCGCAGTCACGGGGTTGATGCTTCAACGCCCGCGCCTTCTCCATCCGCCGGCGCCCGCGCCGCTGCGACTCATACCCCTTGATCCAGGTTCCTGTCGCGTCCGAGTCCGCCTCGCTCGCTGACTCAACCGCCTCATCTTGGCTATCTCGAGGCGCATGGGAAGAGTCGGCAACATCAAACCGTTCTGTCTCTTGTGGTTGGGCGCGCGAACAGGCGAACACTCGATATACCCCGGGCGAGGGCGAGCGGCGTTCCGGCCACTGCACATGGCGATACCCGTCTGGGTTGGGACGAGCGGCACGCCGAGGGGCGTGATTGAGCCGGGCGGCTAGGCCGAGCGGCAAGCTTGCGCGGCCGAGATATTCGTCTTCGTCTTCGTAGCCGGCGCCATTCTGGTCAACCTGGTATGCAGACTCGGAGTCATAGGCTGTGTCGGCGTCGTCGCAGTCGGAATCGGCGTCTCCGTCGGATTCGTTGTCTGCGTAGTCATCTACGTAGTCCTCTTCGTAGTCATCTGCGTACTCGTCTGCGTATGCGAACGCTGGTTCCTCCGCCATGAGCTCCCTCATCTTGCGGCCGTCGATGTGGTTTCCGGTGAAGCGCATTTTGAATGTAGTTGAGTTGTTGGTGATGATGGATATTGAAGGTTGTAAGAGAAGAGCCTGTTGAAAGCTGGATGGATGGACGATCTGGATGGTTAAACTGGATGGTTGAACTGGCAGGCCATGGGACAGATTATATAGACAGTCCTCGTACCTACCTAACAAAGAGCATTCTCCTGTATGGCGGACAATGAAATGGCTGTCACCTGTACACCGGCTCTTTGATCCAGGTCAAGGCGGCATTGTATTCTGAAACACTCCGTTGATTCTCATCAACCGGTCTCATTATACCAGGTTGGCTTTGTGATGGAATAGTCCGTTCAACCTCATCAACCGGTCCCATTATACGAAGGTGGCTTTGTATGAAAGACTCGGTCATGAGAATGAACGAGTCTCATTATGCCGTGGACCTTTCGTTCTCCATTCTCTCTGAGAAAGCCTTTGGGTAGTGATTGTTGTTCCTTGACGCTTAGAAAAAAATGCACTGACAAAGGATCCTTTCCTTCATTCTACTTTGACAAGGAAAGGGCTTAGACCGTTTAAGCTCAATGCGGCTTTCAGGGTATGTACACTGAATGGGATCCAGCAAATCGACACGCATCACAACGCAGAAGCCGGCTTTGGCGGGAAGGGCAAAACAAAGCCATACTCTGTAGGAGCCGGCAGCGGAGAAAAATGAACACGTATCACCAACTTCTAGAATTCAAAGGAGTACAGCGTGCCGGGGGAGGTATGCTTCCAGAGCGCGTTATCATCGGTGAAGAATGAGTCGGGCTGCCGGTGCATCTTGCATAGATGAGTAAGAGAAGGCAATGACAGAAGTAGATCATACGTATGAATCAGATTATGCACCATATCGGGACTTGGGCAGCCGGCGGGGTGCTGAACCAGACCGGAGTCCGCGGGAGCCGAGCGATGAATATATAGGGCCGGAATGGCTCGCGAAAGAGAACAAGCACATCCAGTTACATTTGGCAACAAGATGGTGAAAGTTGCAGTTGCTGGCGGCACCGGCGACGTCGGACGAACCATTGTCGAGGTCCTCAAAGACAATCCACGGCATGAAGCGGTTGTCTTTACTCGAAGAGTAAATGAATTGATACCCCTGTAGGGCCAGGGTCCTGTTGACACAAACAGGCAACAGGAAACCTCCTCGGCGTGCCATCTGTCATCGTTGATTACTCGGATGTCAACAGCCTACGACACATCCTGGAGGAGCAACAGATCCACACCGTCATATCAGCCCTCGGCTACGACGGCGATGCGCTCAGCACAGCGCAACTTAATCTGATTCGAGCCGCGGATGCATCGAGCTCAACGCAGCGTTTCGCACCAAGCGCTTTCGCCTGTGCATATACTCCTGAGTGGGTTCACGTTCACTTTATGTTCCAAGGTTAGCAACAAAAACCTTGAAGGATTACTAACAGAACCGTATTCCAGTATGATCGACACACTCCCCGCGCTGGACGATTACTTCCGGGCAGTCGACGAACTCAAGAGCTCAAGTCTCCAGTGGACGATCTTCATGAATGGTTACTTTATGGATTATCTCGCGCCCGGGAAGATCAAGTCTTATCTCAGGCCTTTACCGTCGGTCATTGATATTGAGAACAAGATAGCAGCTGTACCGGGTAATGGGGACGTGCCGATAACGTTTACGTATTCGTTCGATGCCGCGAGGTTTGTCGTTGCGTCTTTGGATGCTGAGGAGTGGCCGGAGGAGAGCAGAATGGCTGGTGATGTAGCGACCTGGAATAGTTTGGTTTCGTTGGCGGAGGAAATCTCAGGTAGGTAACAAGACTCGCACTTGATGGTATGGAGACAGCATTAACAGCATGTAGGATCTCAGTTCCAGGTTCTCCGCGATGATATCGAGAAGCTGCAGCGGGGCGAAGTCACCGAACTCCCAATCCATGCTCTCGCCTACGAGCACATGTCGAAGAGGGCCTTCCAGGCATTCAGTGCGGCGTCCAGCTTGTGGACTCAAGATCCAAAGATCATGCATATTGCTGGGGAGGTGAATGCGAGGTTTCCGGAAATTCAGACCCTAACTGTGAGAAGGTTGTTCGAGAAGTGCTGGTCCGCGTCGGCTTCACATTAATTTCCGGTGGCCCAATTGATTCAGCGCAAGTCTTTTGTTCGCACACCTTAGCAAGAGGCTTAGGCAGTAAAGAAATCGCCACAGTAAGTAGGCTTTTTTAGCTCTTCCTGGGCGCTTTCCAGGGCCGGTGTGATGTATCACACCGGGGGCGCATAATCCCATACCCCCGGGGCCTAGGCCAGGTACCTAGGTAGGTACCATACCGTAAACGCTGAGCGTCTGGGCCCTGTTGTCTGGGCGCGGGGAACCGAGTCCAACCAGCCCAACTTCCATTCACCACCAGCAACCTTTCCGTCGAAGGTCAACCTCAATCACGATGCCCCCAATCACCAGTGTCCCACTAGAGCTGATAGCCCTGATTCAAGAGAGCATTCCAGACCCCAGACCCGATGACTTAATCACGGTCGGCCGGGTATGCCGCGTGTTCCGCGACGCCTTCACGCGCAGCGAGCGGGGTCTGCTGGACTCATGGCTCGAGAGCCAATGTCCACGTCAACAAGAATCAAGGGAGGAGGCAGAGCAAGGCTTCAAACTGCCACTTCTACACCCTCAAACATGCGGAACAATTCTTCTCGATCTGCTGACGCTCGCGCAATCCGGCGCCATCAGTCCCGCGAATCTGGAATCTATCCTGCGCCGAGCATGGCCTCTTTTCCGCGACATCTACCTCGAGGAAGCATTAATGCCTCTTGCGCTGATGATCGCGCGTCTCTACACGCACCACGACCAGGCGCAGAAAGCCCTGGACTTGCTATGGGCCATTTTCCACGCGGCCGATCCTTTCACCTGGTCGGTTCCGCCGGGTGTGCGCGAATTTGTCGCCGAGATGCAGAGGGAGGGCCGGGAGTGGTATGGCTCTTCCCGAGAACAGCATTTGGAGCCACAGAAATGGCAGCGCAGTGGCACGTATCCGCTTGGCAAGGCGGGTCTGAAACTGATGGTGGACACGGGTCTTCGTCCGGAGGTGCGGGGGGAGAAGCTAGACGTCGACTTGATTGGCTTTTCGCACACGCTGAGAAGTGTGAGTAAACGGTATACATGGGCGAGGAGCATCCTGGTGGAAGAGAATGGCGCCGTGAGCAAGTGGGACACCATCTGGCGTCCAGACGAGAAGCGGCTGCTGGATGACGGGATCTTGTTGCGGGAAGGGCGTAAACGTCGCGATGGGATGCTGGGGCAGGACAACGGGCTCCGGGCTCCTCAAGATGCCATTGCTGAACCTGAAATTGGCCGGGGGGGTACCGACTTTTGCGATCCCGTCGCGTGGCCAAATGTGACGCCGCAGCCAGTTGCAGCGGTCATGAAGATCACACATTGGGGCCTTCAAGATTACCGGTTCGTGCCGTACGTCCCTGAGGCCGAGGTGCGAGAGTTTGGGCGGCAAAGGGCAGAGCTTTTAAGGAACACGTCGGATAATTGGGCTGTGCATCATTCCCAACGTCCTGGACCTGAGTTTGAGTCGCGGCTTGACGCCGAGCAGATACTGGGCCACGGGTCTCTGACCGAAACAGGTGCGTACACTCGCTCCTCCCGTATTCCTTTCCATAACACTGCCATCAGGTGATTGGGTAGGTACTAAGACTAACAAAATCTCAGGCCCCGAAGGCGACGGGATCCGGTTCTATCAGCGATTCGCGAAGGACGAGATACCATGGGGGATTGACGCAGGAATTGGAATGGCTGACCCTGAACTCGGCGCCATATGGAAGACTCTCACAAACTATCAGGACACTGTCAAGGATATAATAGCTTTGAGAATGTATCTAGCTGGGCCATAATAGTAAAGCTATACTTGGTATGGTTAACTATGCTAACAGGCAAGGGCTATAATGTCAGCCAAAGGTGGAGTTCTCTTATTTTAGTGGAGTTCTTATTTGTCAACGCCTCCACATGCCGCGGTAGTATAGAAAAGTAAGGCGCTTAATGCCTTATTATTTTAGTAAAGAAATTAGGTTATTAATAAGTTTTTAAAGGCTTAAAATATTTATATAAATCCCTAGGTAGCTTTAGCTTTTAATAAATAACTTATTTTTTTATTTTTTTATAATATTTAATTAATAGCTTTATTAATTAATATAATATATAAAGGGTCTTATAATTATAAGCCTAAATATTAACTTAATAATTTAGCTTATTAAATTTTTACATTTTTTTAATATTTTAAAGTTATTTATATTTTTAAATATATATTTTAAAGCTATACTAAGCCCTTTTATAATTAATTATTATTTTTATTAAATTAAAATAAATATTAATTAATTTTTAATTTTTATATTTAATTTAAAAGTTATTATAAGCTTTACTAATAATATTATAAGTATAAAAATTATTTTTAAGTTTAAAAATAATTAACTAGCTTAGTATAACTAGATTTTTTACTTTATTTAAATAATAAAAGTTTAAAAGTTTAAAAGTTTTTTAACTTAAATATTTTTAAAAATTAAAAAAAAAGATTTTTTTTACCCTAAGTTACCTTTAAAAAATATAATTAAAAAAGTATTTAAAATATATAATAAATACTAGCTTAGCAGTTATTTAAAAAACTATTATTATTTTTATTTAATAATTTATTAAAAATAAACTTATTATAAAGGTTTTAGCTAAATTAAAGTAATAATTTACTTTAATTAATTGTAAAATTAAATTAAAAGTATTTAGTAACTATTTTATGGCCTTAAATATTTTAATTTAATAAGGTAAAATTAGTAATTAGCTTTAAAATTATAAAAATATTTATTAAAAAATTAAACACCTTAATTAACCTAAATTAAAAAATAAAATAGTTAATATAACCTTCCTGCGGATAATTAGTATGTGATAACGCTAGCGCTGGAGATCACCCGGCTGGTAAGGCCGGGCAATTAAGAAAGAATATATAAAAAAAAAACTAAATATAAAATTATTTAAAGGTTTTTTATTAAGGCCTTTAAGTGCTTTATATAACTTTTATTTAAAATAATAAGGCCTAAATATTATTTTTTAAAATTATTAATATTTTTAGGTTTTAATATTATTATGGCTAATAAAGTAGCTTAAGGTATTAATATTATTAATAAAATTATATTTTTTTTACTTAAATAAAATAATACCCTTAATATTAACCCCTATTTTTAAATATATTTTAATAAAAATATAAAAAACTAAAAACCTTTATTAAAGCCCCTAACTTATTATAAATAAAAAAAATATATTATAATATATAAAAAATATTATTATTTCCTATAATAAAAAGATTTATAAATTATAAAATAACTTTTTTAAATATAAAATTAAAAAATCCTAGCTTACTAATGCTAATAAAAATTACTTAATATATTTTTAGCTTAATATTATTAACTATAATAACCCTTATTTATATTTTATTTTTAAAAACCTTATTAGGTATAACTTACCCCGGCTTGCTTTTTACCCTTTTAAAATAAGGTAAAGTAAAAAATAAAAAAAGTTTTAAAAAAAAGTTAAAATTATAAGTTATTAACTTTTTAAAAAGGCTAGCCTTTTTAAAAAATTAATAATAAAAGTTTATTATAAATTTTAATAAAAATTTAACTTTAAAATAAGGTTAACCCCGCGCCTATATAAAACTATTTTTTTTTTAACTTTTTTATTTTTTTTTATATTTTTTTTTCTTAATTTTTATTTTATAACTTTTTTTTTAGTTCTTACCTTAATATATTAAATTATAATATATAATAATATCTTTTTTTTTACTTAGGGCGCTTGCTTTTAATATATTTTTTATAAATAATAATTTTAGCCTTTATAGCTAGTGGTGTTAAGTATCTTTTATTTTAAATTTTAAAATAGTAATTATTTACTATTTATTTAAAAAAAAGCTTTTTAATAAAATATTTAAAGTATTTAAGGTAAGGTTTTATTATTATAGTAATTATAAAGGCCTTTACTAATAATTTATTTATTACTAGTAATACCCCCACCATAATATTATTTTTTTTATTAATAAATATTACCTTTTTTTTACCTTTTTTTTTTAAAAAATTCCCCTAGATTTTTTTAAACCTTTTAGTTTTTTTTTTTTAATTTTTTTTTATTAAAATCCTTAACCATGGCCCTTAAAAAATCTAGCATGTTATTTTTAAAGCGCAAGTAAAATATTATAATAACTTTTTTTTTTGAAAAAAGTAAAAACTGGCTGTACTAGTAGCAAGATAGTAAATAATTTTTTTTTAACTTTTTTTAATAAGTACTTTTTTTAGCTTGATTAATAATAGTAAAAGCTAATATATTATTATATTTATAAAGTTTTATAAGCTATTAAAGCCCTTAAAAGCTTTTTTTTATATATAAAAATTTTAACTAGGTGTTTATTAAGCTTGGTAAGTATAAAGTTTATATTATTAAAAATTAATATTAATAGTTTACCGTGGCCCTGTAATAATAAAATATTATTATTAAATAAAAAGTAGCTTATAATAATTATAAAGTATTATTTAAGGTAATTTTTATTACTTATGTTTAAGCCCCTAAGCTTAAGGGTTAAATACTTTTTTAAAAAGTATATACTTACTATATTTTTATATATTAATAAGCTTAATACTTTCTCCGGACCAAGATGGCCTCTTAATTTACTAAATAAAATAATAAGTTAATAATATAAGTTTTTTTTTTACCTTATAGTGCTTAATTACTAATATTTTATAAATTTATTAAAAAGCATGGGACCTTTAATATAGTAATTTATATAATAAAAATAAATAAAAATTTATAACGGGCTTTAAAAAAATAGGTAAATTTTAATAAAATATTTAAGTATAATTATTAATTACTAGGTAAAAGTAAGGGTAAAAAGCCTATATAATTTATTATTTTAAAAACTTTAAACCCTAGTAATAATAAAAAAATAAAGTTTAAAAATTTTAATAATATAATTAATAATATTAAAAACCCTAAGGCAGGCCTTAAATTTTTTAAAAAATATTATCTTACTTTTAAGCTAGTACCTACTTTTTATTTTTTTTTTAAGTTTTTTAGTAAAGTTTTAGATTTTATATAGGAGTTTATTATTTTACCTTACTATTTTTTAAATAAAAAGCTTTTATTATAGCCCCTTTTAATTATAATATAAAAAAGTTTAAAAGCCTTAATACTTAGGCTTAATAATTTAAAGGCTTTTTAGCTAGTAATATATTTTTACTTATTTTATTTTAGTATTAACCCTAATAAGCTAGATTAAGATTTAATTTATTAATATAAATAAGCTTTTAAGTTAAGGCTTGCCCCTGTTACTACTTTTTTTTAATTATTTTTTTTTAACTTCTTGCTTTTTCCCTTGCCCTACTACCAGCCTTTTAAGCTTATTAATATATTTTAATAATATTAGTAAAGTTTTTAATTTAATTAAATTTTACTTTAAACTAAAGGTTTAAGTAGCTTAGTCCCCCTTAAATTTAAAGTAATTTAAAATATTAAACTTAATAAATATAAATAAGCGCCTTTTTACCTTTAATTATTTTTTTTAAAATTTTTTTAATATAGGGATTAGTACTATTAATATTAAAATATATATTAACTTAATTTATTTAAATCCCTTTTTTAATTCTGGTTTTTTTTTTAATATTTTTTTAAAGGTAAGTCTTTTTTTTAAGTTAATTAATAATATTTTTAATTATTAATATTAAGTGTCCCAGGCTTGCAAGCAGCGCCTGGTTAAATAATAAAAAAGGGAAATACTTTTTTTTAAAATTTAAAAAAAAATTGGTTACTTTTATAAAGTTTTAGGTAGGGATTTAGGTTTTAGTAAAAATAAAAATATTAAAATAAATATTAATAAAAAAATAATTATAAATAAAAAGCTTGCTAAGTTTAATAAGGCCAAAAAGAGCTATTAATTAATTAAAGTAAATTTAAATATAAAGTACCAGGCGGCTTTTACTTTAAGTAATTTAAAAAAACTTAAATATAATTAAGGCTAGTAATAAAATAGTTTATAGTAATAATAAAGTATAAGTTAGTTTTAATTTTTTTTTAAATAAAATAAATAAAATATTAATAAGTTATTTACCGGGTCCTTTTTAATATAAATATTATATTTTTTTTTATAAAATACTTCCCTTTTAAATATAATAATTTAAAATAATAATAGCAAAGTTGCGCTTGGTACCAGTTTTTTTAATATTTTATAAAGGTTAGTATTTTTAGCATTTATTAATAGTTTTTTTTTACTAAACTATTAGTTAAGATTAGTAAGTCTCTTTTTAAAGTTTATTTTTTATTTAGTTTTAACTTTAAAAATATATACTAAACAAGGTTATAAGTTTTTATTTATAATATTTTTATTACTAAAGTATTACTAGCCTTAAAAGCTTTTACCTTTTTAATATATTTTTTATTTTTAATAACAAGCTTATTAATAATAGTACCCTCCCTTACTTAGTTTAAAAATAATCCCTTATTTTTATGCTTATTTTATTTCACCCTTGTTTATATTAATAAGTTAAAATAAAAGGGGTTTAAAGGCTTAATAGTATTAATAATTTATTATACCTTAATTAATTTTATAATTTTTTAGCCTTATTTTTTAAGGGCTTTTTATAATTATATGCTTGCTTAAAGCTTTTTTAAATTATTAACTTTTATATAAATAAGGTGTTATTTATTAATAAGATTATAAATAATATATTTATCTAGTTTAATAATAATATATATACTAAGTAAGTGTAATTTTAGTACCTTATAAGGTTTAAATTATTTAATATTAAATTTTTATGGGTCTTTATTTTTAATTAAAACTTAATTATTTTTTTAAAATAGGTAATACTTTACCTTATAATTATAAATATATTATTACTTAATAATATAAGCTAATAAGCATTTATTAATAATAATTTAAGCATGTTATAGCTTAAAAATATAATTTTTTATAATAATAATTTTTATAAATATATTATTTATAAAAAGGCGCGGTTAAATATTTTATAAAAGTTTAAAGGGGCTTGTACTAGTAATATTATATAATTTAATATATATACTAAATAATTCCTAATTTAAGTACTAATCTTATAGTTTTATTAGCTTTTTAAGTAATATTTTTATAAGTATTAAGCTAAAAATTTTATTTAATTACTTAATATACTTATTTATTCTAGGGTAATATAATATAATAACATAGTATTTTATTTTTAATAATTATATAAAATAAGTAATAACCTTAAATAGCAGGTTTAAATTATTATTTAATATTAATTTTATTATAGCCTTATAGTAAATAAAAAAATTTTTATATAAAAATTTTATTATTATTTTATTTTTAATATTAAAAATAGCTTTAGTAACTAGCTAGCCTGTTATATAATTAATAATTATAATAATTTATTTATTATTATTAACTATTACTAGTAGTACCCTAAGAAAATTAATTTTTTATTACTTGAAGGGTTGCATATTTTTTTTTAAATATATAAAATTATGCCTTATACTTTAACCTTAGTTATAACCTTTATATAACCTAGTAAGTAAAATAGGCGTAAATTATTTATTAAATATTTTTTTATTATAAGCTACTAAGTATAATTACTAATTATATTTAAAAAGCCTAAATATTTTAAGTAACTATAAAGCTTGTGCATCTTACACATAAAACTTTTTTAAAAAAGTATTTATAAATATAGTACATTTTAACTATTTAATTTAATATATAAAAAAATATTTTTTATAATATTAAGTTTTACGCCTGGTTAAGGGCCCTAATAAAAATCCTTATTCTTTTATTATATTTAATTTATAAGAAATTTATTATTAAATGATTAACTATTTTTAAGGTAGGTTATTATTATATTTTTTAATATTTTTTTTTTTTTTAGTTAATATAACTATTAGTGTTAATATTATATGCTTAACTTAAGTATTTACTATTTTTTTATTTTAGTTACTTTAAGTATTAGCAAGGCCATTTTTAATAAAGTTAGGTTTTTAACTAAAAATATTAAAAATAATAACCTTTACACCTAGGTAATAGTAAATATTTAAGTTATATATTTAAAACTTTTTTACTTATTATACTAGTTACTTAAAGTAAGTTTTTATGGTAATAAGGTACTTAAAACTTTTATAATTAATAATAACTTTAATTATAATACTATTTTTAAGGTAATAATTTTATTAATATTGTAGTGGGGTTGCACCCCAATATTAATTCCTGTAGTACTTATAGCCTTGCTGCCGGCCTCCTGTACCTAGTTTATTATTTACCCTAAATATATATATTTTTTTTAACTATTATTTTTACCTATACCCTGTACTATTTAGTTTTAAAATACTACTATTATTTAGCTTTTTTAGCTTTTATACTTTAGTACTATTTTTTTATATATTAATAACTAACGCAGGGCATGTTTTTTTAATATTATAAAGGTAAAAAGGGCGCCTACTAAACCCCTAAATTAAAAGTTTTTAATACTAGTAGCTATGCCTTAGTAACTTAAGCACTTAAAATTATTAAAAAAAAAGGCAAGAAACTATTAAGGCCTAAAAGTTAAAAAAAATTAAATAGTAAGTATAAATTAAACCTAGTAAGCAAGGCAGGTAGGCTGTGTATAAAGCACCTTAGTAATTTTTAAGAAAATAATAAACTAAAAAATCCTAAGAAATATTAATTACCTAATAAATATAATAAATTAAATAGTAAATTTAGTAAATTTAATATAAATATAATTAATAAATTTAAAATAAAGCTCCCAGGGGCCTATTTAAGTGGTTATACTAGGTACTTAATAATAAAGTAAAAATATTTTATAAGTCCCTTTTTATAATTATAAAGTTTTATTTTTTATTAAGTATTTATAAACCTAGCCCTTTAAAAAATTATTTAAAATTTTTAGTATATATAAACTTACTACCTACTTACTAACTTTTATTATTAAATAAAAATATCCCATGTATTTAAGTTTTTAAGTAAAAAAAATAATAAAAATACTAAGTAAATACCCATGCCTATAACTAAAAATTTTAATAATATATTCCCTGTGGCTAAAGGTAAGCCCAGTAGTATTATTAATAAAATTTACATGCCCTTTAATAACTCCTGTGGTAATAATACTAGCACCTTTAAAAATATAAAAAATATAGTAAAAAAAAAGTATTACCCTTTATTAATTATCCTTATATTAATTCCTGGTATTTTAGGCGCACCTATATTTAATAATAAAAATATAATTAAATTTTTAAAAGTATATAAGCAGGCCTGCGAGAACTAAAATATTTATAATAAATTAAAAAAAGTTACCTAAGTAGCGGGCTACTATAGTTATAATATTTTAAATATTATTAAAAATTTAAAAGGGTATACTAAATAAGACTAAAAGGTCTTAAAAATTATTATATTAAATAAATACTAGTGCCTTAACTAGTGCTAAATTAAGTAATTATACTAGTATTTTAAAAAATTTAAAAGCTAGCTATGCATGTGGATTAATAACCTTTATAATTATATTATAAAATATAATATAATTTTAGCCTAAGTTATATAAATTAATAAATTAAATAACTATACTTAATATATTTAGTTAACCTAAGGCCTTCCAAGCAACCTAACCTAATAAGTTTTTAAAAAATTTAAGTTAAAGGTAGGGAGTTACTGCTAGCTTAAGTATAAAATAATTAAAAAGTATATATTAAATACCCTAGTAGTAAAAAAACTATACCTTAAGGTTAATAAAAAAGTTATTATATTTTTTAAAAAAAAAAGCTAAAAAAAGGCCATGTTTTAAATACTTTTAAATATATAACTAGTATTTTAATAGCTAAAAAACCCCTAGTTTTATTTAATAAAATTATAAGCTAGTAAAAAAGGTACTTTAATCCTACTTAAAATAATTTTTAAAAAATTATAAAAGCTATTAAAATATTATAGCTAAACCTTAAAGCTATAATAACCTAGTAGGTATAATAGTTTTTTTACTTTTTAAATATATAATAGGTACTACCCCCCTAAGCATTTATATATTAAACTATTATATATATTTTTCCTTTAATTAAAGCTATTTTTTAATAATACCCGCCTTAATAATACTTATTTTAATAATACCTACCCTAGTAGTACCTACCTTAATAATATTAAAAATAATAATACCTACTTAATAATATATTAGTACTCCTGGTTTAAGCGCCCCTACCTTATAATAATTACTATTATTATAGGACCTTAAAATACCGTGTAAGCACTTATATTATATAAGTAGTAAATATAATAAATAAAATATATTATAAAAATTTAAATATTAATAAACTACACGTTAGCAAGGCAGGAAATAAAAAACCTAAAATTAAAGACTAGCTTAAAGTATTAATAATAAAGTAAGTATTAAAAGCTATTAAAAACTAGTTTAAGCTAAAGTTTTTAAGGGTAAATATTAATATTAGTAAAGCCTTAGTTATTAAGCTTATAAATACTAAAAACCTAAAAAAGGCTGCTAAAAATAATAAAAACTTTAATTATAAGTTTAATAACCTAATTAAAGTGTAACTATAGTTATTTATAGCTAATAAATAAGTTAAAAAATATAAAGCTATTAATAATAAGTATTTTATTATTTAATTAGTAAAATTTAGCTAGCACGTGAATAAAATAATTAAAAAGTTTAAGCTTTTAAAAAATATAAAAAAATAGCCCTAGGTAAAAAAGGTAATAAAAGTTATAAAAATTAAAATATAAAAAAAAAAAAGCCTTAAGCTATTATTTAATCCCAGCCTGTAACTAAAAATAAGCTAGTAATTAAGCTAAAAAAATATTAATAAACTTTATACTTAACCATGTACTTTAGTAACTTATAATTAATATTATAATTAGTAACCTTTTTAAGGTATTTAAACACTTACACTTTATATTTTTTTATTAACTTTTTATAAATTTAAGTCTTTTTAGTACTATTGCCTAAATTTTCTAAGTAACCTTAAAAAATATAGCTATTATAAACCTAATATTAGGGCCTAAGTTAATTAATAACATGCCTTTTTAACTTATATAAGTAATACTTATAAATATTATTATAAAAGGCTTAAGGTCTAAGCCCTTACCTAATAAAAAAACCCTTATATATCCCTAAGTATTAAAATCCTAATTAAAATAAAAAAATAATTTATAAAGGCGCTTTTAAATACTAGCACGAAACTTAATATTATTAATAAATAATTATATAAAAAAAATTAACTTGCCTTATAGGCTAAAGCCGCGGGTAAAAATAATAATTATAAATTAAGCTAAAGGTAGTTATATAGGTATTATAAAAAATTTCTTAGTAATTATTAGTAATTTTATATACTAAAGTATTAATTATTTTATACTAAATAACTTAAAAAAAATTTATTTTAAAAAGGCTTTTTTAATACCAAGCCTTGTTCGCGATAAATACTAAAAAAAATAGTAATATAAAGTATATAATTTATTTTATTAGTTATAACTAACTTTTAAAAATTTATATACCTTAAAAGCTATTATTAACTAGGTATAAAAGGAATATTTAGCCCAGGCAGGATTTAAAAAACTAAGTAAAAATTATAATATTAAGTAGTTACTTATTATAAAAGCTAGAATAATAATACCAGGGGCCTTAAAATAATTAATAAATAAAGGCCTTAATAAAGTAAATAAATACCTAAACTATGCTTAAATACTTAAAAAATTAAAAGTTAAAATAATTTTATATTTAGTTAAATATAAAATTATTAAATAAGTTAAGTATTACTTAAATACTTTCTAGCCGCCCGGAGATTTAAAAATTAAGTTAATTTTATACCTAGTAATTTCGCGTTTAAATAAATATAAAATTATTAAGTTAATTATAGGTTATAAATTTATAATTATTAAGTTTATATTTAACTTACCTAATACATATAAAGCACCTGCTAATAAAGTTACCTAAAAATTATTAAAACGCCTAAGTAAACCCTTAAAATATATTTAATAAATAAGATATAAAGCTAAAAAAAATATAAAAAACACGGCCTTTAAATATAGCCTAACTAGTAACCTTATTTAAAAAAAAAGCTAATAAAGTATAACTAGTAAATAGTATAAAAAAGGGTAATATATTAAAAGGTATAAAAAATTAATAAAAACTTTACCTTAAGTAATATTATTTTTTTTACTAAGCGCCTAAAATAAGTACCAAGTTTAACTTTTATTTTTAACTATAAATTACCTAGTTCCCGCAAGAAACCTAATTAATACTTAAAAAAGTTATAAAATTAAAAGTTAAAAACTAGTTAATAGCGCAGGAAAAAAAATACTACTAAATATACTATATTAAAAAAAAAGCGCTAAAATAGGGAACTAAAAATATTAATTACATGTAATTAAAGGTGGCGCCCTTATACTAATTATAAATAATAAAATATTAAGCATAGTAAGTACCCTTAATTAAAATCCTAAAAGCAGCCTAAAAAATAATAATTAAAATACTTAAAAAATACTTAAAAGCTAGAATATTTAAACACTCCCAGGGCCCTTATAAAAACCTATATTTTTTAATTATTAAAAAAACGCCTGGTACTTACTAATTAGTAATTAATATTATTAAGCTTAATAAGGTTATTATATAAAATACAAACCTTTTACTAAATATTAATAAATTTTTTAATAAGTTTACTAGCATGGCCGTGGTATCCCTTATTAATTAAATATTTAAGTATAACTAAATTACCCTAAACCCTAAAAATAGGAACAAGACCGCTATTTATATTATAATAAGTTTTTTTTAGTAAATAATTATTATATAAAAAGCTATAAACTTAGTTACCTAGTTTATTAGGGTTAAAAAAAGATTTTAAAAAAATTAATATTATTAATAATATAAATATTCTTGGATAATATTAGCGTAAAAAAACCTAAAATGAAGTATAATAATAAAAAAGCTTTATTAAAAATTTAATAATATATATTAAAGTACTTAATAAACTTAAATCACGCGTTTTACTTAATAAAGCTTGCTAAAGCTATAATTTTAATAAAAAAGTTATAGTTTTATATAAAGGGGCTTAAAATTATAAGATAGGTATATAATTATAATAAAAAATATTTTAAAATAATAAAGGTAGCTAAGGTTTTTTACTAGCCTAAACCTTAAAATATTAAGTAAGTTTATAAATTTATAGGGCTAATAATAGGGTTTAAAATAATTATTAATTACTATACCTAAGAAGCTAAATTATTACACCTACTACTTTATAAAAACGCCTGCTAGTAATAAAAAAAAATAAAAAAATATTTTTATTTACTTATAAAAAATTATTATAATATTCCTATGCATGCTACCTATTAATTATATTATTTTTTTATTAATAATTATTTTAGTAATAAACGCAAGCTTAAATAAATAAAAAGCATGTATTATATAAAAAAAAAAAAGAAATAACACGCGGTAAGATATAACTTTAATATATAAAGTAATATAAAAAAGTAATATAATATTAAAAAAAAAATATTAAGGCCTTATAATAACTTTTAAAAAGCTTAGGTTTTAGTTATATAATATATATTTTTTTTTAAATTAATGCTAACACCCTAGTAGGCTAATTAAATAAGTTAGTATTTAATTTATTAGGCGCGCTGGTAGTAAGTTAGTTAGTATAAATTTAAATATTTAACTTTATTATAAAGCATGTACCTAGTAATAAAAATATAATTATAAATACTTTATTACGGAGGCCTATTATAAAAAAAAATATAGTATAAAAAAATATTAAAATTAATATTAATAAATAGGTAAAAGTAAAACTAGGGGTAATTAAGGTATAAATATAATTAACTAGGGCAAGGGCCTTTAATAAGTTTATAAAAATCCTAAAAAATTATAACCTATTATTAAAAAAAAATAAAAATAAACCTAACCTAAAAATAAGTATATTTTTAAAAGGTTATTATTTAGTAAGGTATTATAAGATTACCCGGTACCTAGTAACCTTATTAAAACTATTAAAAATAAGCTAATTAAATTATTATAAGTTTTAAGCTGCTATTATTATTTATATTTTATATAAAGGCTATTTATTTTAAAAAGGCTTTGAAGGCCAGCTGGTCTAACAAGTAATTAATAATATAAAAAAATATTATATAATTTTTAAGGTAATATATAAAAAATTAAAGCATAAGGGTTATAAAGGCACCTATAATTACTTATTTTTTAAATATTAATAATTAGGTAGCTATGTAAATATAATAGCTTTAATAAAAAAATACCTTACCTACTAAGCCAGTAATTTTTAATAAAAGTATAAAAAACTTTATTTTACCACCGCGCCGCTTTTTTTTAATATATTTAATATTAATATTATTTACATGCCTTTTAATATTAATTTTAGGTATATAATACTAGGAACTTGCCTGCTATTAAAATAGCTTAAAAATAAACCACTAGTTACCGCGAATACACCTGCTATTATAAAATTTTTATTTAAATATATTATTTATAAATTTAAAGTTTCCCGCCAAATAGTCCTGGATAAAGAACTAAAAATAAAAAAAAAAGTTATTAATATTTTTTTATAAAAGTATAAAATTAAGTAAGCTAATATTTTGCTATAGTACTTAAAAGTAAATACTATTATTAAATATATAAACCAAGTTATTAAAAATATTATTAGTAAACTTACTAATAATATTAAAAAAAACTAGATTTAATACTTTTACTTAATATTATGGTTTATTTAATTAATAACTTATAAAACCACTGGGATAACTTTTATTTAAATACTTATAGGCTAAAAAATAATTTTTTTAATTAAATTTAAAGTATTTACATAGGTAACCCTATTTTAAAAAAATATTTATACCTAAGAAAACCTAATTATAATAAGGACCTAGTAAATTAAAAAAAAAAATATAAAAAAAGTAGTTTTGCAACTAAAACGTATTTAAAAAAAATAAAAATATTTAAAATAATAACCATGTTATTAGGTATATATTATTAAAAAAAGGTAATTACATGCTTTTATAAAATAGTAAATAAAAGTAAAATTTAAAAATAATAGCTAAATTATAATTTTAATAACTAAAACCTTACTAAATTAAGAAAGTACATGCTAATATTAAAGCTTATTAACTAAGTAAACTTAATAATACACGCATGGCTTATATAATAAATAATAATAGGTTAAAGTTATTTTACCTAAATAAAAAATTTACTAGTAATACCGTGAAACCCGGAAAATAAAATAAAAATTTAAAAATAAAAAAATAAAAGGTAAAAAAAAACTAAAATATAAAAAACTAAGTAAATATAGCGGTGGAACAAGAAGCTAGCTAGGTACTAAATAAATAAAATTTAGCTATTATTATACTGCCGCCACCGGCTAAAATAAGTTAAAAAATTACTAAGTAAAAAGTTAAAAAGTTGCTAAGTAAAAAGTTAAAAAGTTATTAAGTAAAAAGTTGCTAAGTAAATTTTTTTTATATTTTATTATTAGTTAATTTTTTTATATTATTTTTTATTAGTTAATTTTTTTTATATTACCCCCCCTATTAATTAAAATTAGTTTTTTTATATTTTACTTATTATTACCTAAACCTGCTTTACCTATTATAACTTAGTGCTTTTTAAAAATTTTATATTTTTTATTTTTTTTAACTCTTGCTATTTAATCTTATATTTCCCTTAATTTATAATATTACCTTTACTTATTATTTTTTATTATTATATATTACTTTTTTTTATTAATTACTTACTTACCTAAATTATTACTACCCATGCTAGGGTACTAGGTATTATAATTATGGCCCTGTTATTTTTTTTTAATTTTAACCCTTTTAAAAAAAATAAGAAAGTAATAGCCGCTTAATATAAATACTAAAAAAAATAAGTTAAAAACCTTTTAACCTAGTAAAGGTGCTAGCACCAAGCACGCTAAAACTTATTAATTTTATAGTTATTAAGTGCTTAAAAGCTAAAATATTTAAAAATTAAATAATAATTATAATAATAAAAGTGCCTTTTTATATATATAAATAGGCCTGCTAATTAACATTACTTAATACTATTTTTTTTAATTATTAAGCCTTTACCAGCCCTAGTAACATGCCTTAACCCTGTGTTTATTAAATACTTTAAAATAAACTTAAATAACTATAGGTGCTATTTTTCTTATAAAATAATAACTAATTAAAATTAGCCTAGTAACCTATGCTAGCGTGAAAAAAGCTATTTAAGTTATTAAAAACATGCTACTAAACATGTAATATAAGTAATAAAAAAAGCTATTTATAATATTATTTATTATGAAAAATAATTTAAAAAATACTATTATAAAACTTTAAAAATATGTTTTAAAGGCCAAGGCGTGAAAAGTAATTAACTTTATAATTATTAATAAAAATAAGTTTTAAAATATAACTAAAAAAGCTATTAAAAACATGGAAAAGTAGCGCGCTAAAGTAAAAAAAATATAAAATATTTTTATTTTTAAGTATTATAATAATAAAAATTAAATAAATATTATTATAAATATTTTTAAGCACGTGCACTTGTAATTATTAGCTAAAAAAATTTAAAAAATATTTAATAACTTAAGTTTAAATATTAAATAGCAGGCTATTTAAAATAATATTAATAATATTATAGTAAATCGCGTGGGTAATAAAAAAAATATATAATATTAATTATTACGCCTAAAAATATTAATTATGCCCTAGGCATGCCCTCCTAGCCTAGTTATAATAATTATTACTTAAAAAAGTTAGGATTAATTATAAAAAATAATAAACTTATTTATGCCTAAAACTTTATAAATAATAAAATTAAAAAAAATTAGCTAGTAACTTCCCGCGCGCTTACTTATATATTAAACCTAGCTAAAACTTCCCGCGCCTTAAATTAGCTATTAACTTAATTATTATTTTAATTTAGCCTTGCCTTATTATTTAGCTATAATTTAATTATTTAAAGCCAAGCTAAATCCCACGCTTTAGGCCTTTTATAATTAATTAAAACTAAACCTATAAAACGCGCTATTACCTATAATATTATTTTTTAAAAAATACTTAGTAAATTTAAGAGTTATATTTTAACCTATTTCTAATATACTAGTAATATTATATTTTTTAATTTACTAGCCTTAAAAGCCCCAGGAGCCCGCCACTAAAAATAAATAAGTATAATTAATTAAAGGTTAGCTTATAGCACTATAGTCTTGCATATATTAATAAGTGTAAATTAAATATTTATTACTAGTATTTTACATCCGCCTGGATATAAAATAACTAGCTAATTAAAAAGGCTGCTACCGCGCGCTACTAGCTACTAAGTAATAAAAATAATTATATAAAAAATATTATAAAATAGTATAACTAACCTAGCACAAGAAGTTACTAAAAACCTATACTTACTTAAGTTTATAAAAATATTAGCCCTGCTTACTAAAAGCTAAAATACCTACTATTATATATAAGTACTAATTATTATTAATTTTATAATTAAAACTAGTAAAAAATAAAGTGCCGCCCTACAAGCATGTATTTTATAATAAATTTATAAAAAAACTATACTAGTATTAAAAAAAAGTGCTAGTATATATACCACCTTTATATAAAATAACTAGGGGGGAAAATTAGTATAAAAACTAACTTATTAAATAAAGTACTACGCCCTTATATTAAATTTATTTTAAAAAATTACTTAAACCTAGGGAATATTATAGCAAGCAAGGCTTATTTTATATAATTTTAATAAGGTGTTTAACCTTTATACCTAAAAAATATACTAGGTATTTACTAGTATTATTATAAGTATTTTTAGCTTTTAAGTTACTTTTATATCTTAATATTATAAAAGTTGCCTGCGGCACTCTTCCCAGCAGTTTATAAAAAAAAATTATAAAGGTATATTTAATAACTATAAATTTATTAATATTAATAGTCTTTTTAATTATTTAGCTAAAAAACTTAAAAATCTAGTACCTAAAAAATCTAAATTAAATACCTAATTTTTAGATCTTACCTAGGAAAAAATAAATATTTATTTTTATTACTTATATAAGTATTAAGGAGCGCTAAACTATAACTAGCTATATAATACTTATTATATTATTATTTAGTAACTTATATACTAGGATTTATTTTATTAGGCTTAATATATTATATTAAGGCCTAATTATAAGTACTAACTAATTTTATATTTATATTATATAAAGTATGCCTAGCAAAAAGACCACACTTACTTTTAATATATAAATATTAATATTAACCAAGCGCTTTAAAATAAATAAAAAGTAAATATTATTTAAAAATTATTATTATTAAATATAAAAAATAATAATAACTATACCAAGGTTTTACTAGGCATGTATTAAAAAAATAAGATAAAAGCATGGCTAGCATAGGTAAAAGCATAAAATAATATTAATAACCTTTTTAATCTAGTTAACCGCGTGGAAAATAAAAAGTAAACTAAAAATAATATTAAATACTTTTATATAAACTAAAAAAAAAACCCCTACTTATAGCTTATTATTTAAATTATATACTTACTAATACCGCATAAATTTACTAGGCTAGTTATAAAAATAAGGCGCATGGTACTATCCTAGTATATTATTATATTAACTAACTATTAAATACTTAAAATAATAAAAAAAGGCACTTAAAAAAATTAACTATTATATATTATAACCTTATACCTGGCCCTACCTTCTTATTTAGTTTTTTAAATTATTACTTAAAAATTTTATAATTATTTACCTTAATTATTTAACTCCAGGGGCTAAAAGCTATTAATAATACCTTAATAAAATATTATAAATAAAATTTAGCTAAGGTAGTTAATAAAATAAAGTTAATATTTAGCCTAAATATATTTATTAGGCGCAATTTTTTTAAGTCCTAAAAAAAAGCTATTTTTATTACTATAAATATATATATATATAATTTTAAAAGCTAAAACAGGAGTACTTTAGTAACTTTAACTATAATTATTATAAAATAATACTATTTCTTACCCTTATTCCCGCCTACATGGCTATAATTATTAAAAAAGCACTAAATAAAACCAAGTTACTTATTAACTATTATTAGCACTTTTTACCCCGGCGAAATTAACAAGCTTTAAAATATATTTACTAAACTACTTAATTATTACCTATACATAATATTAATAAAAAAAAAAAAGGTAAAAAAAAGGCTTAATAAAGGCTAGCTAAGTAAAATATAGCTAGTTATTATACTTTAAAATACTACCTTAAAAAAAATAAAAAATATAAGTAAAAAAAAGTTTTACCTACTAATAAGTTTTAGCCCCCCCTTAAAAAAATATAATAAGGTTACACCCTAATATTAATTTTTATAATACTTATAGCCTTACTACTAGCCTTTTATACCTAGTTTATTATTTACCTTAAATATATATATATTTTTTTTTATTATTATTCCTACCTGTACCCCGTACTATTTAGTCCTAGGATACCGCCACCATTTAGCTCCTTTAGCTCCCATGCTCTAGTACTGCCCCTCCACAATATAATACTTTTTTAATTACAAGAAGCTTTCTTTTTATATTAAGTATATTTTTTTTAGTATTATTAAGTTTATAATTATTATAAATAATAAAATGCTAATATTCCTAGTTATTTTACTAGCTAAAAATTATGCTAATTACCTATTTTAAAATATTTATTTTAATTTTAAAGGGTTTATATAGCTTTATAATTTTAAGTACTAAAGTATTAGTTAATATTTTTTTTAAAATAGTAAATATAAGTTTATATTAAATATTTTATTATACTATATAATACTTTTTTTTTACTTAATAATATTTTTTTTTAAAAAGTTTATATAGTAGTATAGTAATTTTAATAAAATTTTTAATATATTTTTAATAATATATAGCAAGGCCTAGGAATTACCAGACTTTATAAATATTTTAAGGTATTAGCTAATTTTAAATAATATTTAATTTTACTAGTATAAATTAAGTATATTTATACCTAATAATATAGCTATAAAACTTTAATTTTTTTATAATAAAGGTATACTTAAAGCCTTTAATAAATAATTTATTATTTTAAAGAGCTATTATAATTTAGTAAAGGTATTTTTTATACTTTTTAATAAAGTTAAAAAAAAATAAAAATATTATTAAGGTATATAACACAAGTTTTTTTTATATAAGGGGTAAAAACTTAGTTTATTAATATTTAAAAGGTGGCTAGGGTGTTGCTTAGCCTAAATAATATTATTAAAAACTTATATTTTTTAAAAATAATATTAAAGGCTATTTTTTAAATTAATACCTTGCTTATCCACACCTGCTAATATTTTAAAAAAAGGTTAATTTTAAAAAGATATTAGGTAGGTTTTATAAGGTTAATAAAATTCTTAATATAGGGGAGTAAATAGCTATTTTTAATAATTTCTTAGTTTAATAATTAGTAATTAATATATATATATATATGCTATTTGCTACCAGGCTTTAAAATAAAAATAATTAAAAATTCCTAAAAACTAGTAAAAATATAAATAATATTTTTTTAGGAGCTTAATAAGTTATTTTTTTAATTTTTTAAGCTTTTTTTAAAAAAGTAAATAAAAAGGTTAATTAATAAAAAGAAAATTACCTGTGTTAATATTATAAACCATATTTTATTTTAAAAAAAGGGTTAATAAAAGTTTTTTTTAAATTAATTTATAAACTTTTAAGTAATCCTTTTAGCTAATTTAAATATTTTAAATTCTTTTTTTATGCCTTTATTTTAGTTAAAATTAAAATAAATAATAATAAAAAAGGCTTATTAGGTTTATTTTTATAGCAGGCGCTTAGCTTACTTTACTAATATAATTTTTAAAAAAGTCTAGATGCTGCTAATATTAGGTTAAGTTTAAATAGGCTTAATAATAAAAAGGCGTTTTTTATTAGTAATAAAAAAATATATTTTATTAATACTAAAGTTTATTTTAAAAAGGTATTTATAAAGCTAGTCCTTTTTTAAAATAATATTATATTTTAAAATATTTATTTTTTATAAATAATAAATATACTTTTAATTACTAAGCGCAAGTAATACTTAAAAGCTTTTATATATTTTTACTTATTATTTATTAGCTATAATAACTTTAAGTTTATTAAGCAAGTTTTTTACCTTTTATAGTTATAGCAAGTATAAATACTTTTTATTAATAAAAAATTATTTTATGCCTGTATTAATAAAAACTTAAAGGTACTTAGTACTAGTAAGGTTAGTATTAATACTTGCTTAGTATTATAAAATATTTTTATTAATAATATATAGCTTAATTTTAATAACTTAAAAAGTAAATAATATTATATAAGGCTTAGGGTTTTCCTGCTTTAAGTTTTTAAATTTTTTTTTAAAAAGGTTAATAATAATAAAAAAAATATATTTAAAAGCTTTTATTATTTTAATTATTAATATTTTTAAATTTAGCGGCTAGTATTATTATTTAAATAAAATAGCTTAAAATAATTAGGGTAAAGGTACTTATTATTATTATAATTAAAATAAAGGCGGTTGCAAGTGCACTATTTTTTTAATTAATATTATTAAGGTTTAGGTTAATATTAAATATAAAGGTAAATTAAAAATTTTATACTTTTTTTAATTATTTTAATTAATAAATTAATAGCTTTAATTATAACCTTTTAGTACTGGATTTTTAGCTAGGGCTTTAACTAAAGTAATTTTAGTAATATTTAAATTTATAATATTTAGGTTATAATAGCTAGATTTTTTACTAAAACTAAAATTATATAAAAAAAATAATTACTAAAGCTTTTTTAAATAAATTTTTTTATATAAAGGCTTTGCTTATACAAGGTAAAATATTTAATTATTACTTTAAAAGTAATAGGGTAATTATAGTTATAAGCTTATTTAACTTAAGGTTTAGGTTTAGCCTTATTAATAAAGTTTATAACTTAAACCTTTATAAAAATAGGGTATTTAAGTAAGCTAATAATAACCTAAAAATAGCTATTATAGTTTTATATTTTAATATTATTTTAAGCCATGTTTTAGTAGTAAAAATAGTATTTTTAGGCACTAAAATGCTTTTTAAAGTTTTAATAAACCTAATTTTTAAATTACTTAAGGGTAAAAATTTATTTAAGTGTGGTTTTTTAGTTTTTTTAAAATTAATAAGTATTCTAGCGCTTTTTAGCCTAGCTAGTAAAAAAAATAATAATAATTAAAACTTTTTTATACTTACTAAAGTCTTGGCTATAAAAAATATATTTATTATAAAAATAGTAATTTATATTTTAAATTTATATTTTAGCTATATTTAAGTTAATATAGCCTTTATACTTAGTAATACCTTTAAAATTAAAAATTTTTTAAGTAGTTAATTTTTTATTAAATAGCTGGCCGCGGGCGTTTCTTTAGTACTTATAAAATAAATTATTTATAATAATAAATTAAATAAATAAGCCTTGGGTTTTTTTATTTTAGCTAGTTTATTTTTAAAAAAACTTAACCTTTATATATTATAAGTTATATTACGCGATAACCACGGGGTTAATAAGGTTAATTAGGTTTATAAGGTATTTTATAGTAATTAATTAATTAAAGTTAAATAAAATATTAAAAAAAAGTCTTAATAGATTACGAATTAAATAAGAAACTTGGTTAAAATAATTAATATTTTTTTTTTATTTTTTTAGTAATTTTTATAGTATAAGTATTACCCTTGCTTAACACCTTTAATTATTACCCTTACTTTAAAAAGCTAGTAATAATAATAATTATTATAAGATTTTTTTTATATAACTAGGGTTAAGTTACTAGTTAAAAAATTTTTAAACTTTTTTATTTATATAATTAAAAATATAATTTTTTTAATTAAATATACAGGCAAGATAACAGCCCTTATTATTATTAATTATAAAAGATTTTTAGTTATTTTACTGCCCAAGCGCGGAGTTTTTTAAAATAATAATTAAATAAATATTTCTTGCTAGTATTAATAAAAGGGGTTCTTGGGTTAGGTAATTATTAATTATTTTTATTAATATTTTTAATATAGCTTTTAGGCCCTTTAAGAATTTCTTAAGCTTTAGTTTTTTTTTTACTAAAAAAATATAGGTAGTATTAAGTAATTTATGTTATTAATAAGCCTTGCTATAAATATATTATTAAGTAATTTTAATAATTAGGCATGATAATTACCTTATTACTATATTTAATTAAATTTTATAGCATTAAAAAAGCTTATTAATTAAATAACTAAAAATATACTATTAAATATAATAATACTAGCGCTAGAAATTACCCGGCTAGTAAGGCTAGGTAATTAAAAAAAATATATAAAAAAAAACTAAATATAAAATTATTTAAAGGTTTTTTATTAAGGTTTTTAAGCGCTTTATATAGCTTTTATCTAGGGTAGTAAGACCTAAATATTATTTTTTAAGGCTACTAATATCCCTAGGCCTTGGCATTACCACGGCTAATAAAGTGGCCTAAGGCATCAACACCATCAATGAAACCACAAGTAAGTATTTAAATTTTTATATAAAATAAAATATTAATTAATTAAATTAAAAAGGTGCTAATTTAGTTTTTACCTTTAATTTATATTTAAAGATTTATAATATTTTTTAACCTTTATAACTTTTAATAAAAAATAATTTTTTTTTTAAAATAATACTTATTAATAACAAGCCTTTTTATTTATATAGTTATTTTTAAGTAATGAAGTAGTATTAGTACTTTATATAATTATATAAAAAGCTATAATATAAACCTAAAAAAAGTTAGTAAAGCACTTAATAAATATAATAAATATAATAAAAAACCTTAAAAGGTAAGGGCTAAAAATAAATAAATTATTAAAAATAAAAAAAAGTTAAAAAAAAGCTTAAAAAGCTTTTTTAATTACTTAGGCATGGTAAAAAATATTACAATTATATACTTATTATAAGTCTTTAAAATAATTTAATATTTTAAAATACCTTTATTTTTAATACTAGTGCCTTTATTTATATTTATAATAATTTTAGCTAGTTTACCTTTTTTAATGAATTAAAAAAAAGTAATATTTAAGTAAAAAATATAATTATTATTATTTAAGGCATAAAATTAGTACTTTTTTATTTTAAAGCTTTAAATAATAAAATAATATTTTTCACTTTTAATAAAATAGCCTTTATACCTAGCTTTTATATTAATATTTTAGTAGCTAGGCTTTTTAAAAAGGCTAGATATTTTTAGGATTTTAATACTTTAATTACTAAAAATAGTAAACTAGTATTTTATCTTAAAAATTACTTATTTAGCCTTTAAATAATTAAGTTAAAAAAACTTAAAGTAAAAAAAAGGCTAATACTTTAACTTAATAAAAAGTTAAAACTTTAACTTAAAAAATTTATATAAAAAATTTAAAACTTTTTACTAGCACCTAGATTATATTAATAATAAAGTATTTTAATACTTACTTATTATAATTAAAAAAGTTTAAATTACTAGTTTTTAATTACATTAATAATATAATACTTGTAAATATAAATAAGCCTTTTAATAAATATTTCAAAGGCCTAAAAATCCTATTATTATATTATTTAATTAAGTTTACTTTAACCTAATTTTTATAAAAAAAGCAAGAAATAAAAAAAAGTGGGTAACTTATTTTTATAATAAAAATATTAAGTTTTATTAGGCTTATATTTACTAAAAAAAAGCAAGTATAAAAATATTATTAAGTAATATACTAAGCTTATTTAAACTTAATTTAGTATTATTTTTAAGTTTTTTTTTAGTAATTATAAGCCTATACTTAATAATAATATTCCTAACTTTGCTATATTTTATGGTATACTTTAAGACTAGTTTACTTTTTATATTTTTTTAAAATAGTATAGCTAAGCGCTTTAGTAATATATTAATTAAAAAAAATTAAAATAATAGCTTTTTATAAAAAAAACTTTTTAATATATAGCCCTAGGTTATAAAGGCCATAGCTAATATTAATAATTAAATTTTTATTAAGCTACTAAATTAAAAAATATTATAAAAAGCTTTTACTAGTAAAAAACCTTATATTTTTAATATTAAAATACTAGGTTATTTTACTTAGGCAAGATAAGCCTAAAAAAAGTTTTTATAAAATAAGATTAAAGGCTTTACTAGGATACTTACTAGGCTATATTACCTTTAATATTTAATAAATCTAGTTTTTTAAAAAATAACTTATACATGCCTGTAAAAATATTATTTTTAATTAATTTAAATTATATAATTTAAAACCCCCTTTTTTATTATTAATATTAAAATTAAGTTATTAAAGCCTTTAGCCCAAGTTTTTAATATCCCCTTTTAAATTATAAATTTAAAAAAATTAACCTTAACCTTAACTTTAGTAAATTCTTTAAATAAAAAAAAATAAAGGTATTTTAAATAAGAATAGGCCACGGGTAGTAAAAATCTTAAAAAAATATTAATAATAATAATAAGTATAAAATAAGAAATAAGGCTTAAAATACTACTAGTAAAATTAAAAATACTACTAGTAAAAAAGGCCTTTAATTAATTAAATAAGTTTTTATACTTACTAACTCCGGAGCTAACTTTTAAACCTTATTATTATAAAAGGCTTATATAAAACTTAGCCTTATAAATAGCTTTAAAAGCTTATTTAAACAAATTTTAGCAATAAATTTAATTTTTTAAGTACCTTAATATTTTTTAATTAATTTAGCTAGTAAGTAATTACTTAAAAAAATAAATAAGCACGCCTAGCTTTTTTTTAACCTTTAAACTTAGCGCGCTTAGGGGGTAAAACTTTAATAATTTTAGCTTTTTTTAGGCTATAAATAACTAGGCGCAAGCTTAGAAAATATAATACTAATAATTATATATATAATTTAAACCTAAATAAAGCTTTTTTAAATAATTTAAATAACCTTAACTATATTTAATTTACCTTTTTCACCCTTTATTAAAACCCTATAAAAAAATACCTTTATTAAAATAATTTAATTCTTTTTCCCAAGCGCTGGAGTAATTTTAAAAATTATTTATTTTATAATAAGTTTTTAAAGGCTTTAAATTTTAAACTAAAAGCACTTTATAAAATAAAAGTATAAAAAATAGTAAATAAATAAAAAGTAAAAATAAATAAACTAATTTTTTTATTATAGGTTTTTACTTATAAATCTAATATTAATAGCTACTTTATTAAGGCTAAAGCCTAAATTTATATATATAAAAATTTAAAAATAAATTTTTTTAAAAGAAATTAAGTAATAACTACCTTAACAAGGGCCTTTAAAGCTTTTATAATATTTATAACTATTTTTAATTTTAATTTTAATTTAAAAAACACTATTAACATGTTTTTAACACTACTTTTAAAAAAGTAATATATTTTTACTTTTTAAATAATTATAAGTAGCAGGGTAAGTTATTAAAAGCCTTTAAGATTATTTATAAACTTTAAAAGTTTTTATATTTTTAATAGGTTAATTTAGCTATAATATTATAAAAATTTAGATTTATTATAGTTTTTAAAAAAAGTGCCTTTATATTAGTAAGTTTATAATCCTTTTTATTTATATAAATAATATTATTATTATAAACTTTTTTACTAAAAAAGGCCAAGCTACTATAGCTACTTTTAAAAAAAAATTAGTAGTAAAGTATAAGCTTTAATATTTTAATAAAGTAAAATAATTTTTAAAAGTTTAAATTATTTAAAATAAAAAATAGTACAAGGTTTGGTTATATTAAGACTTTTATATTAAAGTAATTATAAATTAATTTTACTTAAATATAATAGTTTAATTTTTAAAAATATTTTTTTTAATAAGCTTTATTTAAACTTTGGTATTATTATATTTTAATAAATTAGTAAAAATAAGATTTAAAGTTAACTTAGTTAAATATATAAGCACTTTTACCTATTTAAATATTTTTATATTATTAATTAACTATTAAAATACCTAGTTAATCTAGTAAATTATTATTAATATATAATAAATTAATTTATTTTTTATTTTTATAATACATGCTTTCTAGCCCTTAAATATTTTAGTTTAAATAGCCTTAAAAATAAGCTTATTTTAAAGGCATATAATTTTATAAGGCCTACTTTAATATAGCCTTTATTAATTAATTTAATTACTTTTTTAATATAGGCTATATTTGCAAGCTATATAATGATTTAATTAAATAAAAAGTTATAAAGTAATATTTAATTATAACTTTAATAATTAAAATAAAATTACTAGCTTTATTTAAAATTTTTAAAGTAACTTATTAATAATACTAGGTTTTTAATTTAATATAGTTTAATTTTTAATATTATTTCTTGGTATAATATAATAATAAATAAATTTTTATTATTTTTATTAGCCTTAATATTTAGCTATAGATAAAACTCTAGCATGTTAATATTTATAACTTATAGTTTTAATAAAAGGTTTAATATAAGAACCTTAAAATTAAATAAACTTTTACTAACTAAATAATTATAAATAGCCTTATTAAGCCACTTACTAAATAATAATACTATAAATTTATTAAAATACTTAGTTTAGTAAACATTTTTAGCCTTATTTTAAGTATTTAGTAGGTGTTAAGGGGGTATATTAGCTAAAAATAAAGTTTTTTTTTATTTTAATAAAAATTTTATTTATTAACACCTTTATATACCGCGTTAGTATAAAAAAGTAAGGTATTTAATATTTTATTATTTTAGTAAAAAAATTAGGTTATTAATAAATTTTTAAAAGGTTAAAATATTTATATAAACCCCTAGGTAGCTCTAGCTTTTAATAAATAACTTGCTGTTTTTTTATTTTTTTTATAGTATTTAATTAATAGCTTTACTAGTCGGTACGGTATACAAAGGGCCTTATGTATAATAAGGTAAGTAATATATTATATTTTAATACCCGCCTGACTGAAAAAAATAAAATTAAATATATTTCCTAAATAAAAAGTAAATAATAAAATATAAAAAAAAAATAAATAATAAGTAAGGTATTATAGCAGGCTGTTTTTATATATAAAATAAAATAATAATAAAAATAAAAAATTACAAAGGTATTTAAAAAATATTTTTTTATTAAGGTATTTTATATTAAGCTACTTAATAAAATAAAAATATTAAACTTATTTAAGGGGCTTATTAAGGCTATTATCAATTTATTTTTTAATATTAATATAGGTAAATTTAACATTATTATTAGCTATTTTTATAAATAAAATAATGTTTAATTATTATATATTTTATATAGGTATAAATTTTTAATTTTTTTTAATAAAGTAATTATACCTTAATTATTTATATAAATAAACATTAATTTAATAAAAAGTATTTATATTAAAGCAAGGCACAAGATATTAAGTTTAATAAAAAATAACTATAATTTAAAAAGTTCTTAAATAACTATAATTTAAAAAGTTTTTAAGTTATTGCGCGAGGCCGGAACGAAGTGGAGGCCCGCGCATAATAAATTGTAGGTCCCGGCTCCTAGTCACGTGAGCTTTATTAGGGATTATGTAAAACGGCAAAATAATACTAATTAGTTAAAAAAAAGGGCAGTTATATAACCTTCTTTTACTACTTAAGCTAAATAATACTAATTAGCTAAAAAAAAGGGTAGTTATATAACCTTATCCCACTACTTTAACCTTATAATATAATTTTTTTAGTAATATAATAATTTAAACCTTAGGTTTGTAATCCCTCCCTTACTTATAATTTATATAAATAAGTTTAATTATAAAGCTAACTATAATTTATACCCGTTATAGTATTATACTTTTTTTATTATAATTTTAATAATACCCAGGCTGCAAACCTTACCAAACCTATAATAATTATAAAAACCAGGTATATTTATACTACCTTGCATGTATATTATAGCTACTAATATATAATAAAAAAAAAGTAAATAATTTATTATAGCTATAGGCCTTTTTATCCTACCCCTTTAATATTCTTCCCTTAATATAATTAACCTAAATATATAACAAGCGCGCCCGCTATAATTAAAGCTAGATTATTAATATTATAATATATACTTATTTAATAACTTATAATAAGTAAAAAAATATTATAAAAATATAAAATAATAGTATATATAATAAATAATTAATTAAGTAGCTTATATAGTTAATCCTAGTAAATCCTAGCTTTTTTATTTACCTTTAACACGCCTGTTATTATTAATTATATTTACTACCCTTATACCCCCTTCTACACCCGCAATAGCTATGTTTTTATTATTACCTATACCTTGCCCGCTAGGTAGGCGCCCGTAACCAGCTATTATTATTAATAAAAATAATATTAAATTAAATATTAATAGCTTAACCGCTGTAAGCTCCTAATTTATTATTAAAAATAATTTACCTTTACCTTTATAAACCACTAAAGTTAACTCTAGCTTTTTTATACACATAGATTTAAACCATGCTCCCTTACCATGTTTGTTTTTTTTAATTAATTTTATATATTTAGTTATTATAAACTATAATTAAAAGCTATTAAATAACTTTTACCACTGGCTTAACATACACTAGCTAAAAACATGTAATTATTATTAGAAATAATGGTTTAATATAAACCTTTAAAAAAGGGATAACATCTGTAAGTATTACATGTTAGTTAACTAAAATTAGGAAATTTTTAAATTTAGTTTATAAAATAAAATAAATCCTAGTAATATTTTTTTTACCTTTTAAAATTAATGCAAATTAAAAAAATACTAATTATAAAAGTTTATATATTTATTAAGATTTATTATGTCTAAAATTACTAGTATTTATATAAAAACTATATTATTAACTTTTTATAAAATACTAGTTAAGTATATAAATAGCTTTTACTTTTACCCAAGAAACTTAAGGTATTAATCTTACAGTTATTTAATTTTAGTATAAACTAAAAAATATACTTATAATTTTATTATAATTTTAAAGTACAGCGCTAGGTAATTAAATAATAGCTAAATTACCTCCGGGTAAACTATTTAGGGTACCAAGATATAATTAAAAATAATTATAACCTTATATAATTACTAGAAAATAAACTAGTTAATTATTTTATTTTAAACTAGAAGCTAGCTAGTAAGCTAATTACCTTAAATAATAATTAATAAGTAAACCTTAATAATATATAAGCGCCTAATATAATTATAATACTTAATTTACTTATAATAATTATAAAGCTTAAGGCTTTACAAGCTATAGTAAATAATACTACTAAGCTAGTGTGTAATAACCCTTATTTAACTCTTTTTTTATTTTATATAATATTATTATTTAAGTTTAACTACTTATAATAATTATTATTACTAATATTTTTTACCCTTTTTTTTTTATAATAATATAAAGCTAGTTATAACATGCCCGCGCGAGGTATTATTTATAAATTATATTAAATACTTACTTAAATATAAAAGTGGCTGTTTTACATGGCATTCCTAGTTTTAATATATTTACTTTAATATAATTTATTATTAATAAATAAATTAGTAAGCTAGTTTTTATATTTATAACCGCGCGCCTGGCTAGTAAAATATTTTTATAAAAAAGTTATAGGCAGCCTTTTAATTAAATATAATTAAATTATTTATATTATTAAGTTTTATTACTAGTTTTTTTAAAACTATTTGCGGTACACGGCTGTTTTAATATAGTAAGAAAAATAGCTTAAAAGCCATGGTTAAAAATATTAGTAAGCAGCCTGTTTTTTATTACTATGCGTGTTATTTTAACTACTTATTTTTTAAATAGGCACGGCTTACCTATTCCTAATGTTTTTTGCGGCTAATTTACACTAAAATAACCTAATATAATAATTACTTAAGTATAAAGCATGGTATAATAATATAAAGGCTATTTATAAATAAATTATATAATATAATTTATAAAATAACCCTTATATTATTATAACATAGTTTTATTACCACTACCGCGCGTTTTTTAATATAGTTATTAAGCCTAAATTTAGTATTATAAATAATTAGTCTTGCTATAAATAACAAGGTTAAGGTTTAACTTATAATTATAATATATATTAAATATAATCCGCCCCTATTTTTAATAGCCTTTAATAATTTAATAAGTTACGGCGGTTATTTAAAACTTATTAAGGCATATATATTATGGCTATAAACCCTTCCCGTGTGTGGATTATTATTATTAATATAAATTATAAGGCTATTTAGCTACCCTAGTCTTAGTAAAAAAACATACTTGCCTATCTTGCGCAGGTTATAAACCATATACTATGCTATTATTATAGTATAAATTATTATTAATAAAAAAATAAGTAAACTAAGTAAGTTATTTATTACTTTTATTTTTTTATAGTAACACGGCGTGATTTTTAATTAATAAAACTAACTAGTAATATATATTACTATTTTTTTTTAGCCTGTAATAATATAACCCTAAATATATTTAATTTAATTATTAGCTTAGGGTAGCTTATAAACTTAAACATAGCTATATATATTAGCAAGCGCTTTTTACTTTATTATATTACTAAGTATATTATAAAGCCTAAAAAAAAATAAAGTTATATAAAAAGGTTATAAAATTAGTTTTTAAGTATATTAATACGTGCTATTTTTTACTATTACTAGTATAAAAAATAATAAATACCTTAATTATAAAGCAAGATTAGTTTGTATAAAAGGTTTACTATTATTTACTAGGCCTATTACTTTAAATATTAAGCTATAACATAGTTATTATTTTATATTTTATAAATTAAAAATAAAACAACCTGTTTTTACTACTAAATGCGGACTATAATAATACTAGTAATAAAAAAAATAATATTAAATAAGGTTTAAATATAATAATAAAGTATATATAATAGCTACTAGAGCTTGCTAATTTAACACTATTATATTATATATGTTATTATACCCTATAGCCTAAAGTATATAAAAAAGTTAAAAGTAAGATAAAAAATTATATTATTTATTACTACCTAATATATAGCTAAGTTATAGACCTAAAAAACTTTACCCGTGTTAAATTAATACTTTACTATTTATTTATTAAAATAAATAACCTGTGTATAATTAATAAATTAGTATTTAATAGCTTTTATAACATGTATAAATATTACTATAAATACCATGGTTATAAAAAAAATGGCTACATGTAAAATAATAAAAATATAAAAAATAAAATTAATTTATTAACTTAAAATAATAATACTAGCCTAACCACCAAGGTGCTTTTTTAAAAGGCTATAATAGCTTAACAGCCTGGCTATAATAATAATTTTTTTATAAAACCTAATAGCTTAGGCCAGCATGATATTAATTAATAGTATAACTAAACTTAGTATATAAAAAAACCTGGTTTTAATTTAAAATTTTAGGATTTAGTAAAGGTGGATTACCTAGTAAATATATTAGCTTATTTATTAGCTTATTTAAACAGCCTAAAGGTTAAGTAACACTAGCTATATAATATTATTATTAAATATTATAAAAGTATTTTATAATCACGCGGTTTACTAGTCCTTTATATAAGTAATAAGTAATAGTTTATTTTTATATATTTATTACCTTTACTAAAGTAGTTATTAATTAATTTAGATAGCAAGGCTGGCACTAGTAAATTTTATATTATTAGCTTGTTATTTATAACCCTAAAATATATAGCTTTTTATACTAGTAATTATAAAACCTTTATTATTATATAGGCCGCTTTAACTAGTATTACCATGTATAATATTAATAACTAAACCTTATACTTACTATTTTAATTACTAGTTATATTAAAAGGTAAGGGGGGTTATAATTACCTATAGCTTTTAGTATTATTAGCCTTGCAGGCAAGTTTTTACAGCATGTTATATTTAATTATTAATAAAAAGTTTATAGTAGGTTTAAAATAGCTATATTATATTAACTAATAATATTATAAAATCTTCCTAAATTATAAAGCTAAACCCTTTAATAGCTTAAATATTATTCTAGCCAGGGATTTTTACTAGCTACCTTTAGTTAGCTAAAGCCCTTTTTTTAAGGCCATGTTTTTGCTTATAAATAAAAAAAAAAGGCCAGTTAGCATTTATATAATTAATTTAATATTATTATTAAGTTAAATATTATTTATTACTAAACCGCAAGCTTTTAAATAGCTTATGTATTTATTTTTATACTAAAGCACTTAAAAAAAATATTATTATAATAAAAAATTAAAAGCTTTTTGCAACATAAGTGCAGGCTAAGTTACCTATAAATAAAAATAATGCCTTTATAAACATAATTTATATATATAAAAAAAAAAATAATATACACTAGTATAATTATAACCATGTATTAAACTTTAGTAGGCCTGTAATTATTTTACAGGCTAATTATATTAAATTTAGTGCTATAACTATAAAAATAAACTAGGCTAAAAACCTAGCTAAAAAGCTTATAGTTTTTTTTAATTATTATATTATACTAATATAAAATATTTAAATAAAAAGGGGTCTTATAAACAGCGCTATAAGCATGTTAATAAATATTATATAATTACTAAAAACTATAAATCCTACCCAAGAGGCACTGCTTGCTTTAATAATAGCTTTTAACTAGTATAATAATTTACATGCTAAAAAAAATAATAACTATAATATAGTACTAATTTTCCGTGTAAGGCAAGACTTTTACTATTATAATATTATTTATATTTATATATAGTTTCTAGCTATACTAGCATATATAATAATAATTTATAAGGCTTAGGGGGTTATTATTAAGCAGGTTATTTTAAACCCTGCTATATATAAAAAATTTTTACTAGGTTTTATATACATGGCTATATTGCGTGTATAGTTACTTAAAAAACTATTATTTAAAAAACCTTTTAGCTATAACTAGTTAATTAGCGGCCTGTTTAATACTAAAAAATAAAAATATAAAAATAATTATTTAAGGCGTTGCTAATATATATTTATTATAATTATAAATAATATCTCTTGCTATAAAAGTAATAATAATATAAATATAAATTTAAAAATAAAATAATAATTTAAACTTGCTTTATTAACTAGGGTCCAGCCCTATAAATATTAATTATTTTTTAATAACTTTTTATTAAAATTATTTAATAAACTAGGGAACTTATTCCCACCTTTTTTTTTTTACTAGTAAACCTACTTTTTTTATAAACTTAACTATAATACTAAGGCATGTTTTAATAAATGCCTTTTGGGCGGCGGTGGACATGTTTTTTTAAATAGCTATTATATTAAATAAATTATAAAGCTACTTAGCGCGGCCACGGGTTTATAATTAGGCTAAGATTAATATTTAAGTAAATACTTAATTATTTACTAGGTAGTATTATAACCGCTTTATAGCACGGCTATTATTTTTTTTTTTTTTTTTTATATATTTCTTTTTTTACAACACGGGCGGTGGTAATAACATTTTTAATATTAATTTTTAAATTATTATAGTTAGTTGCTGGCTTCGCGGACTATTAGTTAAAATATTTACTATAATAATTATAATATTTATTTTTTAAGGTATAATAATAATTAGCGCAGGCGCCGGACAGTAACCTATTAATAATAATATAACCTATAAATAATTTATTTTTTTTATATACTAAACGCAGGGCGTAAAGGGGCGCTTTTTAATAATTTATGTTATAATTATTTTTATATTATTAGGTAATATAAAAGTGGTTTTTAGGTGCTTAACCTATAACTTTAGCTTTTATACTAGTGGTATTTTAGCTAGTGCTTGCTAGTAATAATTACTTATAGCCTTAGTATAATTTATAATATATTACACGGCCAGGGCGCTAGGTAATAATTTTATAATAAAATATAAAAATATAATAAATAATATAGTTATAAATTATTTTTTATAATAATATACTTAAAAAATAGTATAATTAGGTTTAATCCCAGGAGGTAACTATATTAATATATAACTTAATATTATAAAGTTAAGTTTTAAGTATTGCAGGGATAAATAAGGTAATAATTATTTATTATTTATTAAAAGTAAAATATAGCTTAAATAATAATAAAATAAGGCTATAGTATTTAATTAGTAGGCTATAAACTATAATAACATGCTTTAGGTAAGGCTTTTAAAGTTATTAAGTAGTTAATTTTATTAGTTTAAAGTTAAATAAAAGGTATTAATAAACTAAAATAATATTAATACTTTACTAAATACTTGCTTTTAAATGCTAAATCTCCGCCTATAGTTTATATAAGCTATTTTTAATAATATTTATGGTTAACTATACTTAATAAATTATAGTAAATTTAAACTTTTTTATTACTAGGGTCTAGCCCTAGGGAAAATAAACTAAAAAAAATTACTTACTTATTATTATTATTATATTTAATACTCTTAAAACTAATTTTATTAATAAAGTTATTTATTATAAGGGCTATAACACGGGCTATAGCAGCTAGCCTAGCTATAATAATATTAAAGTTTATTATTATTATAATTATAAGCTAGTGCAGGTAGTAAGTAAATTAAATAGTATATATAAGTAAGGTAGTAGCATTTACTTTTTTTTTTTTTTTTATTTTTTTATTTTTTTTTTTCCGTGACCTTTTTAGCCTCCTTTTTTTTATTTTTTTTAGCCTTTTTTTTCTTCTTTTTTTTTATTTTATTATTATTATTATNACCTTTTTAGCCTCCTTTTTTTTATTTTTTTTAGCCTTTTTTTTCTTCTTTTTTTTTATTTTATTATTATTATTATTATTATTATTGCCTGGCATAGAAGCTAAATATATTAGCTAATATACTTATAAATAAATAAGGGCTATAACTTATATTTATTAATACACCGCGTATTAAAATTATTTTAATAATAATTTATATAATTATTATTAAAGTAGCCTAGCATAGTAACACACTTTATAAATAGTTTATAACCTTAGGTATAATACCTATAAATTAAATTACCCTTAATAAGCATGCTAATATATTATTTAATAATAGCTTTTTAGTTAATAGGGCAGGCTATAATTTTTTTTATTATATTAATTTTATTAATAGGCTTGTAAAATATAAGCTTGTGTTATAAATAATATAATTACTTATAAAATTTATTTAAAACTACTAATTTATAGCCTAAATAATTTATTATATTAGTAATATAGGCCGCTAGCGGCTAGGTTAGTAAAAAAATAAGTAAGTAAGTAAAAAAGGTAGTGCTATTATTACCTTTAATATTAGTTATTATAATAAAAAAAATTTAAAAAATTAAAGGTTTATAAATTACAGGTTTATATAAGCAAGCTATATATTACTTATATAATTTATTTTTTTATTATTTTTTAAATATATTTATTAAATTTACTATTATTGCGGCTATTAAAAAAAATGTTACTATTTAAAATAAGCTATTAATAAAAGTATTAAATATTAAATAAGCTATTAATAGTAGTATTTTTAGTATTTTAGGCGGGATAAACTTTGTTCCAGCCTTGCGCATTACTCCCGGTATTAAAGCTTGCGCCCTAGAAATAACAGGACCTACGTAATTACCTAGGAAATGAATTTTAACTTTATTAAGAAAATAGCTATAATTAACTATTTTTAGGAAAACTAGCTAATTAGCTTATTAGCTATTTTAAAAATATATTTAAAAATAAAAATATAGTTATTAGTATAAGCACTAGCCTTATTAAAATTATAATATTTAATAAGGCCTTTACCTTTATATTAATAAAAAAATATAAAATATTTTAATATTTTAAGGTAGTAAAGAACACGCGTTATAGCCATAATATAATTTTTTAAAAGATACTAGTAAAATAAAAGTATAATAGTGAATAAAATACTTAGGCATATATTAATAAAAATTTGAATAAAGTATTAATTTAAAAATATTTATTTTTAATAAAATTTTTTTTATTAAGGCCCTACTATTCAACTTTTATAGTATAATTTTAAAGTTATATAAAGTTATGAAATTTTTATAATCTTTAAGGCTAAGTTACTCCAGAATATTTTTAATATAGTATTTTTAAAAAATAAATAAATACTTTGATTTATATAGTAAATATTAATACTAATAAAGGAAGTAAGTATATTAATATTAGTAAATTTAAAGGTATTTTTAAGCACCTTAATAACTTTTATAATATTATTTATAAATAAAAAAGCATAATATTATTTACATAAAAAAGTAAATACTTGGCGATAAATAAAAAGTAAATAATTTATGTATACTTTTATAAATTTAAGCAAAATAGAAAAGCTAGTAAGTATTTTATATAATTCTTTAATAATTACTTTATGTTATATAAGGTTTTTAAAAGCAAGTTATATTCACTAGTAATTTTATTACTTTTTAGCAGTTAAATAAAGATTTTTTAAAAAAAAAATAATATATAAAAAAGTAGTAATAATATTAAGCAAGTATAATACTTACTTATTGCACGTGGCCGGAACAAAGTGAAGGCCCGTATATAATAAATTGTAGGTCCCGGCTCCTAGTTACATGACCTTTTTTAATATTAAAACTAAGATATTATACCTAGCCACTGCAGCTAGTAATATTATATTTAAATTTAATAGTAAAGTAAGGTAATTAAATTAATTTTTTATATTTAACTTTAAATATAGATTATATATAAATTATAGTACTTTATATACTTGAAAATAGCTTATCTTATAGCACTTAATAAAATTTATAATTTAAATTACTTTTTATAAAATAAAAATATAAATTTATAAATTTCAAGGGCGTAATTACTTAAAAAACGTATTATTATTATTATTATATTATAATTATATTATAATTATATTATAATTTAGTGGCCTAAGGCTACCTAATAAAAAAACTTTAATATTAATTTAGCCATGCCTTAAGGCATCGGCTAGTTATATAATATGTAAAATACTAAGTTTAACTTAAAACTCTAACTTAAAAAATTAGTAATTAGCTTTTATTATAAATACATAATGCTTTCCTATTATAGTAATTCACGTTCTCCTAAGCTCAGCGCAGTATATAAACACGCCCTTATAAAAAAAATTAGTAATAATAAATTAAAAATAAGGTAGTTTAAAATAAAGGGTAATTTTAAAAAAAAACTTATATTATAATTAATAGTTTTTTTTAATTATTAGGTTATATAATAACTTTATAAAAATTAAAAATAATAATATTATTATTAATTATTTTATAAATAAATTTTTACATGGCCTTAATATATAAGGGTAATATAATAATTATATAAAATAAAAAATTAAAAAAATTTATATTAAGTAGCTAAATATCTTAATATTATATAAAAATATTTTTAATTTAATAAATATTTAAAAAAAATTAAAATTTAAAAAATAATAGTAATAAAAAAAGTAGTCATATATAAGTAAATATAATATTTTAATAAAAAAGTTATTAAAAGTATATAACCTTTTAAAAATAATAACTTAAAAATTATATTTAGTTAGGCTATAATAGTAAAGCTATACTTAGTATAGCTAACTAAGCTAATAGGCAAGGGCTACAGTAGGGCAAGCAGTATACTACGCTCCAACACAATGCATGGAAGATCATTCCGTGAATCGACTTACATCCGTCTCATCCGCTCGTTCTGATTCTTGCATCAGCTGTCTCAACGCTGTTGCGTCCCTGTTTGCCTCGGCAATGTACCTCTCGTGCACTTTTTACGCACGTCGCCATGAGCTCCTGATCTGACTTCACCTACCGTAGCCCTGGAACCTCGACGGTGCCAGCATCACTCTCATCCGTACAAAATTGGTCTTCATACCGTAGCCACGACGAGCAAAAAGTATCATGCCGCATGTACGTCCAGCGTAGAAACAACCGAAAGAAGGCATGCCTTGCTTAGATCTCCCAGCGCCTAAACACTAAAATCCCACCAACACCAACGTCACCCTCAATCCTTAGCTAGCAGTCACAGACTCAGCGCAACATCAGCCAAGAACCGAAAAGACGCCGGGCGTACACCTGGTCCTCACGTCGCCCGACTGGTCTTGTCAAGAAACTGTAGGGGTCGAGCGATACCACGATCGCGTCGCCGCCGCAGAGACGGAGTAGACCGGGCGAGCATTAGAATGACCAGTCGGATGCAGCGCAACTCCATCGCTAGATTCGCCACCAAGGTCCCGTTGACCTCGGCTTCCCTCGCATGCGATTCGTGAAAAGGCGGAGAAATACCTAAAGATCGAGGCGGTCGCATGACGTCGCAGGAGTGCTCTGTAGGAGTCTGCAACGAACGACGGAGTACACTGCGCCACGGAAGTTTACTCCGGAGTTTGACAGTCAATTCAAATATCGATGACAATGGCGTAGCCAGCGGGTCGATGTGAAAAGCCCGAGCCCGAGCCCACTGGTGGCGGCGAGGCTGAGCTTGTGCCTCGTGGTGGAGCATCGTGGGCTTCAACGATGACATCATCGCGAATTCACGTCCAACAAGAATGTTGAAAGAAAGGCAATGCCGCGATTGTTGATAGTCAATTGATGGAATGAGTTTATCCTAAGCTGCAGATGTCAGTAATTGATGGAATTAAGATCAGTGAGGATAGATGAGTGAACGCGACCGTAGATACAAGGAAGAAGGGAAACCCAGAACCTGGGAAGCTCCCCGCGCCATGGGTCACGACTCGACAGACACGTGCTCACCATCCAGCGGCTCCTAAGGTCACTGTTGGCAGTACCATATACATGTCGATGAAAGGGGAAGGAATAGAACAAGGTTGATAGAACAAGGATGAAGAGATCACAAATCATCAATTAAACGTGCTAAAAACCAAACAAATCAAGCCAAGTCGTATCGTATCCTATCAACAAACCCAAACGAACATCCATATACATCGCACAGAATCCCAAACATTCCAACCGAAAGACCTAAATACATGCCCGAGCAGACTTTTGTCTATCAGATCATCTATCTCTATCCACCACCAAGCACAAAGGGTGTTATGTTATGTTAATACAATGCCCGCCCGTCCAGACGAGCACGACAGCACGAAACCAACCAACTCGCCATTCAGTCCACGTACTTGGGCATCGTCTTCAACACGCCATCCTTGGCAATCAGCTCCATCGCCTTCCCAATCTCCGCTAAGAACCTCTTATCCTGTCTGAGATCATCACCAAAAAGACTCTTCACGCCCAGGATCTCATCGGGCTTGAGCCCGCCCTTCTTCGCGCGGCTCTGCAGCTCGCTCAGCATCGGATCCTCAATGTCGAACTTCTTCCCCGCGTCGTCGACCCCGTGCAGATACCTGAACCATGCCGCTGCCACAAAGCACAGACGGCGGAATGGGCCGGTGACCCAGATCGCCTCGGCGATGGAGGGCATGATGAACTGCGGGATTTTCCCGGACGCATTCAAGCAGATGCGCGGGAGCTGGTCCATGATCGTGGGGTTGGAGAAGCGCTCGATCAGTGTGCGGCAGTACTCGTCGATATCGACGCCCGGGATTTCGGGAAGCAGCGGCTTGACTTCGTCCTGCATCATCTGCCACAGGAATTTCTTGTAGGTGTCGTTGGCTAGGACCTCGTGGACGTACTGGAAGCCCGCGAGTTGGCCGGCGTATCCGATTGCGGAGTGCGAGCCGTTCAGAAGGCGGAGCTTGTGTTTTTCGAATTCCTCGACCGCGCGGAGATCCTTGACCACTTTGACCCCGACCTTCTCGAAAGGCGGGCGTCCGTCGCAGAAGTGGTCCTCTATCACCCAGTCCATGAACGGTTCCGTCACAACAGGCCAGTCGTCTTGGATTCCGAAGTTGTCGGCGAGGGCGGTGATATCGGCGGGTGCGGTTTGCGGGGTGATGCGGTCGACCATGGCGTTGGGGAAGTGGCCCTTTTTGGAGATCCACTCTGCGATTTCGGGGTTGCGGAGGCGGGCGAACGACTCGAGCATGTGCCGGGTGATGGCGCCGTTCTTCTGCATGTTGTCGCAGGACATGACGGTGAATGGGTTCAGGCCGGACGCGAAGCGGCGGGCGAGGGCGGCGTACAGGAAACCAAACGTGGTGCGCGGGGCCTTTTCGTTGGCGGGGTCGAGGTCGAATTGGATGTCCGGATGCTCGGCCTGCAGCTCGTGCGTGTTCTCGTTGTAGTAGTAGCCGGATTCGGTGATGGTCAGGGAGACGATGTGGGTGTCGGGGTGGGCCATCTTGGCGACGACGGCCTCGCGGTCATCGGGGGCGAAGAGGAACGAGTTGATGGAGCCGACGATGTTGGCGAAGCTGCCCTTTGCGGAGCGCTCGATGACGGTGTACATGTGGTCTTGGCTCTTGAGGACGTCGCGCATCTTCTTGTCGAAGGGGGTCAGGCCGACGCCGGCAATGGCGTAGTCGGTCACGCCGTGCTTCTGCATGAGCTGGTCGATGTAGACGGCGAGATGGGCGCGGTGGAAGCCGCCGACGCCGATGTGGACGATGCCCTCCTTGACGGCGGCATTGCGCTGGTAGGTCGGGACCTTGATCTGGCCCTTGCCGGCGTTGAAGATCTGGGCGAGGTTCTTGCTGTTGAGCTTGAGGGGAGGCATGGTGCACAGCAACTGGAGAGAAAGAGAAAGGAGAGAAAGAACAGAATCAGGGGAGCGCCAGAGAAAAAGGACCGTCTGGGTGGCTCACCGCCGGGTCTGGCGCTGGCAGCTGATCAGCGCGAAATGAAGAGGAACACATCATTACATCACAGTGGGGATGCGAAAAAATCAAAATAGGTCACCGTGAGATAACTGCAGTGATAAGCGCTGCACCTTGCGTCAGGCTCCGCTGGAGAAGAAGCGTCGAGAATGCTCTCTCTTTCTTTCGACTGTGATCTCTCTGAGGGAAGGCGGATAGCTCGCTAGAGCTCACTGCGCGGGGGAGTCCAGCTTCCAGCTTCCAGCTTCCGGGGTTTCGCTTCGGCATCGCAGCGACCACTCCAGCTCGGGCCCCAGGATTCCCCGTCCCGCCCGGTCTGGCCCTGCATTACCCATGACTAATCCGCTTATACACAGCTATCCAGGGATTTATCCATCAACACCAACTCCAAGCTGCCAGCTGTCAGGCTGACTCCGACATGATACATCAAAATTCAAAACTCTCGCAGACGGCCCGATGCATGCGGCCATAATCCTGCTCGGAGTAAATCCCTTCACCGACGGTCCATGCAAGGGGAGTCGCAGCCACCCGCGCCTAGAACACACTATTTCAGTCTATTTGCAGTCACTTGATCAGCAGGCTCCGCGTGACTCTGCCCCTTTCTTTTTCTTTTGCTGGGAGACGCGTAGGCTTCGCAGGCTAAAAGGGACTTATTGACCTGTCAAACTTTGCTGGCGCGCTGCTAAAAACAAATTCCCATCAGATGATCGTTCATCGATATCGGCCTCGCGTTGCCTGATATAGACATCCCGAGCCCCCGGATTCAGTGTCGGCTTGGCACTGTCCCTTGATAAGTCTGGACAACAACATACCCGGGGAATCTTGGGTGTGTGGGTGAGCTTAGTCTCGTATACAAACTAGAAAGAATCAATTTGAAGACCATTCGAATTTGGATTGGTTTTCTCAATTGTAATTTGGGTTGAAGCAATAATGTATTGTGATATATATTTTGCATCATTGAGGCCGGCGCACTTGCACAACACCTCAAAAGGCGAGGATATTCGCCATGCAAGCATTGTATACGAATACAATTTCCAGGTAAAGCTACCTCATCAACAACATGACCAAAAACCCCGTAGCAATAAAATCTGCAGTTGTAGACGATGCTGTGCATGTCCAGTCCTAGTCCAATGTCCCCTCGGAGTTAACGGAGTTCGCCCATGCAAGTCTAAGTCTTCTTGTGCGTCCGCCGTCCCGAAGCTTTGGGCCGACAAGGGTTCTGGCGAGCTTATTTGCAAGTCCGGGCGGGTGTAACCGTGGCTGAAGCTGGAATTCCCATGCCATACTCAGGCACGGCAAGATGTGGCAACTGGGAACCGTGGGATCTGGAGATCACGGCGCCGTTTACTACGCACTGCACGTATCCTGGACGCCGGACGAAGGGTGCTACAGGAGCTGGCTTGCACCGCGAATGAAAGTGTTCGGTGCCTGGTTAGTTAGTCGGCAGTCCGTGTGCTCGGCAAGTATAACTATGCCGGTGCCGAACCCAGTGCTACTGCTCGGGGCGCAGAGACTCCCGGCGATGAAGATCATGATCTCTCCGCGGGAAATCATCGTGCTACTCCGTAGAACTTCAAAGCCCGAATCCGAGGAAAAGGGTTCGATGCGTCGCTTCTACCCGCCGAATCCGATATCCCACCCGCGTACTACGTAACATCTACCCCGTTACCCCACATACCCAGACCGAGCCAGAGATCGTCGCCCGGAGAACCCCAGCCCTAACTGGAAGGAGAAAGTCGAGGAGCGCACGGGGCAGTGTCGTCCGCGAGCTGAAGTTTGGTTGTATCTTTACTAAGGAGATACTACCTCGCTATCCCGCCGCGGAGTTTTTTGAAGAGATAGGGGAGGCAAACAAAACAGGACGGGAAGGTGATTTGGAGTGGACGAATAAAGCAGCAGGATATCTACCTACCGAGATCAACCTTGAGTATCCAATGGCGCAGTCGGGAGCGCGAACATGAGAATTCCAAGGGTAGAACAGGGAAGCCGGAATGTCGACGCAGCTCTCGGGATCTGCGATAAACGGGGAAGCCTGATCCTCTGGGAACCAGTAAGCGGTCGCCTTGACTGTACGATACTAGGTAGGTGAGCAATGTGCCTGGAGGCGCTAAACGGTAACGTAGACTTTCGTGCTGTTCGGACTAGACACAGCTTGTGAGGCGTGATGAAGGGCCACGGCAATAGTTCCTGGCGATCCGCAGAATCGGTCCCAGCTTTAATAAACCACTAGAGACGCTGTTTATGGCGGATAAGAAAAAGCCCTAGAAGGACCAAGAAGCAAAGGCGCGTCATCCAGAGTGTCATGGCCATCCAATCACATTGTCTTGACCGACATCACACGTCTGAGGGTGCAGTAATTCAGGATATCTGGCAGGGAGGTATGGTCCCTAGATTCATCACGGATCATGCCGGTGACAGAGCTTTGGCAGGGGTCGACGAGGCTTGAGACCTGAGAAACTACTAATCCCGAGGAGAAATTAAAATAAGGAGATAGCCCAAGGGCATAGACAAGGTGGGAAATGACTTTCATTGAGCGTGCAAGTAGAAGGTGAGGATTGGCCATATTGCAAGCGTAAAAGACAGCATTTGACGCAAGCGCGTGGTCAAGCTAGAGCAGCGTCATCAGATTCACGTCAAGCACACGTTAGAACACCCAGGAAGATGTTGTCTGTGAGAAGAAGATGAATGGCAAGAGAGAGGGCAAAGACAACAAACCATATCTCGGGGCCGCAGCAGTTATGAGCTCGTCGCCTTCGGAACCAAGGCCGTCCTTGACTAGGATAATGCGAATGAAGCAGGACTGCCGCTACATCTGCGCAGTCGCGGAGCATGGCACGGGGACTAGGAAATCCCGGTCCTTTCTCCGCGCCATCTCGCTTCGGCGACTGGGGTTGCTGCGAACAGGTAGATGTTCGTGGAGAGCAATGAGACGAGCCGTTTGAAGGCAAGAAGGTTGGCTGTTGGTCAAAGAAAGGGGTCAGAAGGAGCGACCGAGGTCGATGAACGTGGACTGATGTCCGTCGCGACCCTTTCCAGTTCAAGCCAGCTTTCTGTCTACTCAGTCGCTCATGACCGATGGCCGTCCATTTGATACGGGGTTCATCCGTTCGATCCGTGATGCCAGCTGGACCCGACGCACCGGTACAGTCGAACCGGGGTGGTCTCAAGGGCCAGACCAAGAATGTCGGGAGCAAGGGAGCAGCTCCGGCCATGGAGATCTCCAGAGCTCACGATGGCAAATGGACGACGAGATGGCAGTGGAGCTTAGGGTAGCTGTGGCCAGCAGTGACCAACAGTTGGTACCTAGGTAGAGTCCCAACAACTCCTGACCCGACACGCGACAGCAGCGCTCGGGCCGACCACGAGGCACGATCGTCCAACAGCGACGAACGCGCAACGGAGTCGAGCGACAACTCCGTCCTGATTGTATTTGGGCCAGCCTTACCTACCGTACCGTCTGACCTGCAAGGCAGCGAGCTAAGCCCGATTTGCCTCGGAGGAACAGCCGCGCGAGAAGGGGAACTGCAGTGAGACAGCTGAGCCCATGTCTCGCCTAGAACCGTCCAGACCACGTATCACGGCCCTCGCTTGGATGGGTGGCTGACTTAACACCTGTCACCCTCGCTCCCTCGATCCTCTGCGGCCGGCGACATCTGACAGCCGGATCTCGAGCCGAGATGCCTAGCACGATCAGAGCTCGAGAGCTCGAGCTTGTCTGGAGACTCGGCTGGTTGGTCTCGCTTCACCGGGCTTCGTTCGGGTATCGATGCTAGGGTCATTCATCGGCCGTGCGACCTGCTGTCCGACCCTTGCGATTGCCCCCTGAACCGGCCAGTACCGACTCGTACTGTCTACCAATCTTTTCTTATTTACTTAGGAATATGGATGAGAGATGGTACTAAGCCAGGGACATTGGAGACATAGTGCTAAACTTGAAGTACACTTCCAGTCAGCATCAACCCAATACCGAGTGGAAGCAACAGCAACCCCAGACTCGGCACGAACCGAGAGCTAACCCCAAACGCAACGGCGGAGATCAGACCTAAACCGAAAAGAAAACGGGCTACAGGAACGGACAAATCCTCCAAGGACAATTCGCCTGTCATGCGCGTCTCCCGTCCGCCTCTCTGATTAGCTGGCCTGTCCAGTCCGGGGGCGACCCCCCGCAAGTCCGCCCACTCTCGACGTGCAGGCCTGCAGGGTTGGGCGACACCAAGCTCCTTCCAGCACGTTAGCCTTCTGCCAAGGGCGCACCGCATGAGATGCACGGGCGGCAGCTGCGAGCATCGGCCGTGAAACACCAGGGTGCAATCTTTTTATAAGAAGGGCCGCCCCCCATGTGTAACCCTGCTCGAACCATCCTCACCATCACCACCATCGACACCGACCCGATCCGCAACCGCTGCAATGGGTGAGATCAACGAAGAGAAGCACGGCATCTCGGTCAGCGAGGGGGCCAAGGTCGCCAACATGCATGGCGCGACTGCGGAGAAGCCTGGGGCCACCACCAAGGCCGTCTTCAACGTGCGCAGTCATCTTCACGATGTTTACCCAGCTAACAAGCCCAGGCCGAGCTGTTCGCTGCCATTAACGAGACCAAGATCGAGAGGTGGAGCAAGACTTCGATCCACCTTTACTGTACGTGTCTCGAGTTGCCTGAACTACCATGGTACTAACAGGACAGTCTGTATCTTCGTCGCCTTCTGCTGTGCCTGCGCCAACGGATACGATGGTAAGCTCCCTCTTCTTTTACCAGACTCATCCTGACAACCTTGGAATGTAGGCTCCCTCATGGGCGCCGTGTTCGCAATGGAGCACTTCCAGAACGTCTTCAACACCGGCATGACCGGCCAGAAGGTCTCCGTCGTCACCTCGCTCTACACAGTGTACGCCCCTCAACCTTGAAATATACCGCGTCTAACCAGTCAGTGGCTCCATGGTCGCAACCCCCTTCTCCGCCGTCATCTCCGACAATCTCGGCCGTCGCAAGTGCATGTTCGCCGGAGGATGGATCATCATCATCGGCTCGATCATCATCTCGACCGCCAACACCCTCGCCCACTTCATCGTCGGTCGCTTCGTCCTCGGCTTCGGCATCCAGGTCATGGTCGTGTCTGCGCCCGCCTACGCAGCCGAGATTGCGCCTCCCCACTGGCGTGGCCGTGCAGTCGGTGCGTCACCCTACCTAATAAACGAGCTTCTCTGACGTCCTAGGCTTCTACAACTGCGGCTGGTTCGGTGGCTCCATCCCCGCCGCCTGCGTGACCTACGGCTGCAACTTCATCAACAGCAACTGGTCGTGGCGCCTGCCCTTCATCCTGCAGTGCTTCGCCTCCGTCATCGTCATCATCTCCGTCTGGTTCATTCCCGAGTCTCCCCGTTGGCTCATGTCCCACGGCCGCGAAGAGCAGGCGATTGCCATTCTTGCTAAATACCACGGTAACGGCGACCCCAACGCGCGCCTCGTACGTCTCGAAATCGAGGAGATGAGGGAGGGTATCCGCCAGGACGGTATCGACAAGACATGGTGGGATTGTAGGTCCATCCCTTCTCGTTTCTCTATCAAGCTAATGAACAGACCGCCCCTTCATCTTCTCCCACAGCGGCCGCTGGCGCTTCGCCCAGGTCATCATGATCTCCATCTTCGGCCAATGGTCCGGCAACGGCCTCGGCTACTTCAACCCAGCCATCTACGAGGCCCTCGGATACACCTCCAGCTCCATGCAGCTCCTCTTCAACCTCGTGCACTCCGTCGTCGGCGCAATCGGCGCCCTAACAGCCGTGTACTTCTGCGACAGGATGCCCCGTCGTACCGTCCTGGTCTGGGGAACCCTCGGTACGTCCACCACTCAAATATCTTGCATCACCCAAATCCAAATACGAATACTAATACTAATCCAGGCTGCGCCGTCTGCATGGCCATCAACGCCGGCGTCTCCCAGCCCCTCATCCCCGAGCGCGACGCCGGCCTCCCCCTCGACCGCACCCTCGGCCAAACCGCCCTCGCCTTCTACTACCTCTTCCAGCTCGTCTTCTCCTTCACCTACACGCCGCTGCAGGGCGTCGTCCCCGCCGAGGCACTGGAGACAACAACCCGCGCCAAGGGCCTCGCGCTCTCGGGCTTCCTGGTCAGCGGAACAAGCTTCATCTCGCAGTATGCGTCCCCGATCGCGCTGGGCGATATCTCGACGAATTACTTCTGGATTTTTGTCGGCTGGGACGTTATTGAGTCTGCTTGTTGGTATTTCTTTGGGTATGTCCTTCTTTTTCTATCTGATTGTGATTGTGATTGTGATTGTGATTGTGATTGTGATTGTGATTGTGATTGTGATTGTGATTGTGATTGTGATTGTGATTGTGATTGTGATTGTGCGGGTAAGGGTATGTGCTAATAAGTGATGGCGCAGTGTCGAGGCCCAAGGCCGCACCCTCGAGGAACTCGAGCATATCTACCAGCAGCCGTCCCCCGTCAAGGCGTCCAAGAAGCGCGACCATGTCGTTGTGCAGCAGGATGGGCACGTCACCGAGAAGATCTCCGCGGATGAGGCTTGAGGCTTGAGGCCTGAGGCCTGAGGCTTGAGCGGGTGGTCGTTGGGCCCGTCTCTGCCCTCCCCGTCGCTACGGAGCATGCAGGTCGTAGCAGATGTGTTTCGTGAGTTGAAGTTGAAGCTGTTCGTTCTCCGCTGTATATCCCCACCTCTCTGAGGTTCTCTGTTCTCGTTCTTAATGAGTTGGACTGTGGCTGGCTGCTCGTGGCTTGGTCTATCTTCTTAGGGTAGCTGGGAGGTCAACCCGTGGTTCGTGTTTGTGTTCATGGTGCCTTAGGTAGGGTAACTACCTAACGTAGCAATACTATGACTACCTAAATGCTGCCTCGACTCACCCGCACGGTCTCCATGCCATGCTCGCGGACCGCACCGAGCAGCATAGCAATAGCAATCTCAATGATATAACATCCATGCACCCGCCGAGATCCCGTGCAGTCGATCTAGATTAGTACTCCGTAGGATAGATTACCCACTGTATATGCTCAGCTCCGTTTTTATAGTTATATAGTTTTTTATTTTATTGTAGTTTACCGCCTTTTCCTGCACCTTAATAAAATATATATTAGTTTTATTAGCTTTTACTGCTTTTTTTTATACACCTTTTAAATATATATATTTATTTTAATACCTATATATTTAGTATATATACCCCGTGTGGTTCCCTAAATTTAATTATACTTAATATTTATTAATACTTTATTTCCCCTTTTATATTTATATAACTTTTTTAATTTTAATATTCTAGGGCTTAAAATTAACATTTTATATTTTTTAAATATTATTTAATATTTAATTAAAATTTAGTTTTAATTAATTTTTATAAGTATAAGGCAGGTAAATTTACAGGCCTAGTTTATATAAGGTTTTTTTTATTATTATTTTTACCTTATATAAACTAGGCCCCCTAAAATAACTTTTATATATTTAAATATTTATACCTATATTTTTTATTATTAAGGGGTTAGTAAAAATATAAAAATAAATAGTTAAAATATTATATATAAAAAATAATATACTTAATTACTAGGTTATTATTACTACCTTTTATATATTTTTATTCCTATATCTAGCATGCTATTTTAAGTAGTTTTTTTATTAATAGGCCTTTTAAGTAATACTAAAGGTATTTATATTAAGTAATAATTATATATTATTAATTTTTAATATTTAATATTTTTATATACCTTTATATTACCCGTGGCCTTATTAAGGTTAGCTTACTAAGTAATATTAAAAAGCCCTTTATAAATATGCCTTTTAAATAATATTAAAGGTAATTATTTTAGTTAGTTCCTGTGTTTTAATAGCCTTTTATTTTTAATTTTTATATTTTTTTATATTACCCGTGATACTTTTAAGTTAACTTATTAAGTAATATTAAAAAAGCTAGGGTTTTTAATAATTTTATATACATGGTATTATACTAGGTATAATTTAAATATTTTAATATATTATAGCATGGGGGGGGTAGCTATAAAATTTAGTTTAATTATAATTATTATTTTTTAGGTTAAAACTAAAATAGGCTAACTAGGTATAAAATATAATATTAAAAAAATTATTTATAGCCTAGGGTGCCACGGGCGGTACTTATTTATACTTTATTTTTTAAATATATTATTAAAAAAGTAATAATTATATAAAGTTATAATTTTAAAAGTTTTTTTATAAAGGCCCGGGTTTTAATATAAGCCTATACCTATTTACTTATTTAATTTACTTATTTATAGCCTTTAGGCTTTTATATAAGTACTTAATATTTTAAATAGCTTTATAGCTAATATAATATATAGCTATATATAGTAATTATTTAAAGTTTAAAAATAAAGGGGCCGGCCCCTAAACTAAAAATATTTATTTAATAATAATATAAACTTAAGGGCTAGCTTTATTTTTTAATAATAATAATTAAAATAATACTTATTATAAAAAAAAGCAAGGCCCTTAACTAAAGGTTATAAATAGCTATTTTTTAGTAATTTTAATTTAGTAATTTACCTACTTAGTTTACTTACTTAGTTTACCTGCTTATAGCCTTTAGGTTTATATAATATATATAAATAATTATTATTTTAAAAGGCTTTATAACTAACATGTTTTAAATTAGTAATTTTTAGGGTATTAAATATTATTATTATTATTATATATTTTATTATAAGTTATAGTAAATTTATGCGCCCGTGTAAAGGCATGTATAAGTTAAACTTTAAGGTTTTAATTTTTTTAGTAATAACCTTATAATTAACCTAAATTAGGTTTTAGGTAAAACCCTAAAGTTTTATATCTTAATTTTATATTATAATAAATTATAATTTAGTTTGCCTGCTTAGTTTACCTACTTAGTTTACTTACTTAATTTACCTACTTAATTTACCTGCTTATGGCCTTTGGGCCCCTACATGTAAGTAGTTATTATTTTAAATAATTTTATAATTAACATGTTTTAAATTAGTAATCCCCGGGGTATTAAATATTACTATTATTATTATTATTATTATAAAATATAAGTATAAGCTTATAAAGTATTTTACTTCCCTTAGATATTTTATATCCGCCCTTAAAAAAGTATTTTTTTAATTTTTTTTTAACTTAAAAGCTAGGAATACCCTACCTAGTAACTTTAATAATCCTAACTTTAATAATTCTAATTTTAATAATACTTTTATACCCACTCTTAACTTTATAATTTTAATAATAAATTAAAAATTTACTTAATACAGGCCTTACACGTTAAATATTACCTAAATAATAATAAAGCTTTATATTAATTTTTTAACTTAAAAGCTAAAAATATCACTATTTTTTTAATATACTTTAATAATTATTTAATATAATATATTTTTTTAATAAAATACCTATAGCCCTTAAAATATTAATATTTTTAATTTAAACTTTAGCATAGGTCCCCGGTGGTAATAATTTAGGTTTTAGGTAAAACCTTTAAGTTAAACTTTAGCACACCCTTTATTACTAAAAACCTGGCCTAAAATAATATTTTAATAAAAGTAAGCTAACTTAACTACCCTATTAATAATATTTACTAAGAATCTAGTTTTTAAATATAAAACTATGCTATTTATAAGGTAAATTTTATTAAAGTTATTAAATACCTAGGGGTACACCCGCCTGTTTTTAATAATAATTATAAAAGCTAGTTAAATAAGTATATTTTTTAAAATTATTAAGCACTTAGTGCTAGTAAGTTTATTAATATTAAAATTATTAAAATATTAATATTTTATATTTAGCTATTTATTATTATTTACTTACTTAGTTTACTTACTTATAGCCTTTTAGCCTTTAACCTATAAGTTATATTTTTATTTTATAAGTTTATATACTAAGTATAATAGTTTAAAAAACTAAGCCTAATTTTAAAATATTTTTTACTTTTTATAAAAGGTATTACACCCTAAATTAATATAAGTTAGGCTGCGGGTAAGTTAACTACCCTATTTTACTTAATATAATATTAATTAGTACTAAAATAGGCTTATAATAAAATATACTAAAAGTAGGTAATTACTATACTAAGGGGCAAACTTAAAAATACAAGAAATAATATATATTATATTTAAATAATAAAAAATTAAAAAAAAGTATTTATACTGGGATTAATCTAGTAACCTTATTAATATTAAAAATAAAATTAAATTAACTAACTATATTATTACTATTTTTTATTATATAAGGTAATTTTTAATTAATAATAAGGTTGCCCTATAATATAAATAACCTTAAAAATAATATATTATATAAATTTTAGCTTTTATTTTTAGTTATAGCTATATTTACTATTTTTATACTTATTTAAGCCTTTTAATATTATTAATATATTTATTTTAGCCACTTTATCCTGCTTAATTTTTTAACTATTTTTAAGTATTTATTTATATAAAATTTAAAAAGGCCTTGCCGCGCCTGCCTTAATTATAATTTTTTTATTTTTTAAAGGCTTTTTATATACTAGGTACTAAAATTATAGCTTTATAAAAAGGGCTAGCCCCTTAATAATAGTATTAAACCCTTAAAGGTAATAAAAATATAATATAAAGTTTAATAAGGTAATATAATAACCTTAATAAATTTACTTATTTAATATTATATTATTAAAAAGTACTACCTTAGCCTACCTGCTAATTTATATTATTTATAATATATTTTTAATAAAGTAATAATATTTATAAATATATTACTAGGCCTAGTAAGCCTTATTACCTAGGCTTTTAACTAGCCTGTTCCTATTTTTTTTATAACTTACTTATTAAGGGTTAGTATATTTATGTATTAATAAGTTAGGTAAGTAAAAATACTTAAACTATATATTTTTATTAATATTTAAGCTTTTTATTATAAAAGATTTAAAATTAAAAAATATTAAAAAATAAATAAACCTACTATAGTACTAAGGCTACTTTTTAAGCACTTTTTAATACTTTATATTTAATAACTTTATAAGAAATAATAGCAGCTAGGTATGTTTAGGTAGGCTTAGGTTAACTAGTAATAAAAATAAAGGTTTTTAATATATAGCTAGGCCAAACTTTAATTATTAAGTTAATAAAAATAGGCTTAAGGCTATAGGCTATAACTAGCTTATTAAGTATTATATAATAATAATTACCCTAGAAATTACTAAAATTTTTAGGTAAGTAGTTATACCTTAATATTTTATAAATAATTAATATACTTTAATATATATTTTTATTATATACCTAGGCTTTAATTTATTATATTTTAGTTATTTTTAATATTAAATAATAATTTAGTTATTATACTAGCTATATATAATATACTTTAAATATTTAAAAAAAAAGGCAGGGTATAAATAATTTTTTATAATATTTATATTTTACTAGCTTATTAAGCTAACTTTTAAATTTAAATAAATCTTATTTTACTTACTATATAGCCCTTATATATATATTTTATTTTTTTATTATATATTTTATTACCTAAAATAGGATATAAATACTACTTAAATAATTTTTTAATAGCTTTTTACACACCTGGTATAGCATGCTAATATTAATAATAATATTTTATTATTTTTTAAAAGACTTAACTAGGTTTTAATAAAATAGGTATTATTTAATAGCCCTTTAATAACTTATATAATAAAAAATTAATACTAACTTAAAAGGGCCCTGTGGTTAGCTAAATATTTTATTAAATAAATTATATTTAAGCCTTTTTTTTAAATTTTTAGTAAATAATTTTATAATATTAAGTAGTTATAAACTTGGGCTAGGCCTAATATACTATAAATAATATACTTTAGGCAAGGGTTAGTATTATTAAATAATAATTATAAAATAATAGTAATATAGTTAAAGTAAATATAAAAAGTAAGAATACTAAAAATATTATAAATAATAGCTAAAAAATAGTTTAATTAATAGGTAGGATAGGGGCGGAGGAAAGCCTAGTAAATTATTATAATATAATTATTTTATTACTAGTATTAACTTATAAGGGGTAGTGGCCGGCAGGGTTATTAATTTTATATAAGTATTATTTTTAACTAGTTAAACAAGGTTTTTAATATTAATAATACTTAATATAATAAACATGGTTAATAATATTTAGTAAGTTAGGTTAAAGGTTATTTATAATAATATTATAAATATTTATATTAAAATTAGCGGTGCTTAAGGGACTAGCCATGGCTTTTTAACCTTAGTAATAATAAGCTATAATAAATAATAAAAAAAATATAGTATAAAAGGTTTGGTAGCTATATATATTAATTTAAGTAAGTAAAAAAAATAAGTAATATATTACTAAAATAAAAGGCTTTATAATTATTAAAAAGGTTGATTTCCCAGGCTAGGGGTAAAATTATATATTATATAATTTAATATACTTAAGTTATTTTAATAGCTATTAATTATAGCTAAAATATATATATTATACTATTATTATATTTTAGATTTATAGGTTAAATTTAACTTTATTAGGTATAAATTTTAATATTTTAATAGGTTTAGCGCTTGCTTAATATTTTTTTAATTAAGGCTATTATATATTAGTATATAACTACCTTTTAAAATTTTAATAATAGCTAGTTATATAATAACCCCTTATTATTAGCCTTAGTGCTTGGTTTTCCCAGGTAAATTATTTTTTAGTTTAGTTTTAATTAGGCTAGCATAGTTTTTTTTTTTTAATTATTAATTATATAGCTTATTTATATAGCTTTAAATATTATTTTTTAATATAGTATAGCTTTCTTGGTACATGCTATAATATTTTTTTAGGATTTTTTTTAAAAATTATATATACTTACTTCCCTTTTTATTATTTATACTAGAAACTATTTTTTTTTAATTTAAGTTATAATTATAATCTTTTATAAATTATAATTTTTTATAATAATACCTTTTTATTTTTATTATTACTAGGTGCCTGTTACTTACTATAGCTAATATAGCTAGGGTATTTTAAATAAGTATAATATTTTTATATAAAGCCTATGCTATAACTTTTATAAAACTAATTTAAATAATTTTAATTACCCTAGGTGGCTAAGTAAGCATTAATTTTATACTATATATATTATAAGCTTTTTAATTTAGTATTATTATACTAAGTATATAAATTATTATAATAAAGCCGCGGTAACTACCCCTAGTATTTTAATTATTAATAGCCTAGTATTATCTTTTTTAAAAACTAAGTATTATTTATTTTTAATACTAGCTTTAACCCTAGGTAACCTAGCTATATTATATTTATATATTTTAAATATTAACCCTAGTATTATATTTAGCTATAACCTAGGTTACTTACTTATTTTAGCCCTTATACCTATTACTTTTTTAAGCTAGCTTAGCTAGTTACCCTAGCTACTACCCTAGCTAATAATAATATTAATACTAGCTATAATAATTTACTAGGTAGGTTGTCTTACTTTTTAATTATTAATTATATATTTAATTTTATATATTACTTTTAAAGTTTATTTTTTTTTTAATATTTTAGTTAAGTTTATACTAAAGTTTTAAGGTATTTTTATAATACCTGCATGCCTTTATATAAAGCCTATTATATTAAGTACTTAAAATATTATGCCTTGCAGCATGTGGATTAGGTTATTATTAACTTAATATTATATTAATTATTAATTTTAATATTTATATTTTTTATAAATACCTGCTATGCCTGCATTACATGCTATAATTTATTACTTATTAACTTTAAATTATATAAGTATAATAAATACTGCTATAAAAAGTAATATACCTAAAATAGCTTAGTTTTAGTAGTATTTAATTTTTACCTTAGGAACCTTTTAAACTTAGTACTAGGCTATATAAATATATAATATTTAAATTATTATATGTTATTTTAAGACCTAAAAAGCTATATAAAATTTAGTAAGATAATTTAAAAAAAATATTATAATAATAATAATATTAACCTATGGCTTATTTAACCTTTATTTAATAAATAGCTTGCAAAGCTATTTAATTATAATATACCTATTATTAATAAATTTTACTAGTATATTAATACCTTAAACTTGGCTATAGTAATAGTATTAATAAATAATAAAAAGGGCTTAAATTTTTTAGTAATAAACTAGTAATAAGTATATAAAATTAAAAAATATATATATTACTAGATTAAGCTATTGCGTGGTATATATATATATTTTTACTTATTTATTTTTTTATTAATTTTATAAGCAGGTTTTTAACCCTTTTATACTAGCCTTTATATAATTTTACTAAATATTATTTTTAAAATCTATACCTAGTATAATCCCTAGCTTAAAACCTATGTAAAATAGCTATTATATAGCTTAAATATTTTTTATTAGTAAATTAACCCCCTTTATAAATTTTTTATAAAGGCAGCTAATTTACTAAAGTTAACTAATTTATTTAAATTTTATATTAATACCTTACTTTACCTAACTAAAAATAAAAAGGGCGGTAGGGTATTTAATATAATTTTTTTAAAGTATAAATATATTACTTTTATTTTAAACTTTTATGGCCCTTGCTATTATCTAAACTACTAAAAATATTATCTTTATTTAAAGTTTATATTAGTTAATAATAATATATTATATAATAAAGTTCCCCGTGATTTTAAAAATAAAATAGCTTTAATTAAATAAAAGGATAAGTAATATTTTATAAAAATATACTAAAATTATTTTTTTTATTTTTTATTTTATTTTATATTATTAAAGCTAAATAAGGGTGTTAGCCCTTATTATAATATATAATTTTATAAGGGTGCTATTATATAATCTAGTATTATAATATAAAATACTAACCTTATTAACTAAATATAAGCATGGTTTTATTTTTATACTTAGCTTAATTTATTTAACCTATTTTAGCGCGTAGTAGGCCTGTTTTAATAACTTTTTTATAACTTTTATATTATTTTTAAATAGTAAAATCTTAACTTTTACTACTTTAATTAAAAAATAATACTTAGGTCTAGCTATTCACGCGTTAAGTAATTAATAAAAAATTTTTATATAAAAGGCTATTTAAGGGCTATTAATAAGTAAGTTATTTTATTTATTACCTTTACTAAATATAACTAGTATAAATAAAAATATTACTAAAACTTTTTTATTATTATAGTAAAGTATAATAAGCTAATATTATTTATTACCTTTATAATAAACCCCTGGTAACAAGAGATCTAAAACAAGCTTATAAAAGTATTAAATATTAATAAAATTATTTAAAAATATTTTAATTATTTTAACTTAATAGCCCGCGTGTTTAGGCTTAAGCTTTATACTTTATTAAAAAAATTTTTTAAAAATAATATTTTTAAAAAAACCTGCGTTTATATTTATATTATTAAGTTTTAAAAATATAATTTATCTTATGCCTATATTTTAATTTAGTTATTAAATAAAACCTAGTTTTTAATACCTAAGGTCTTAAATAAGATTATTTTAATAAAAATTTTAAATAAAAATAGTAAATATAGTATGTGGCTATATAATATTATTACCTTTATTATAATATATATACCTTATGGTAAATATAACCTAAAAGCCCTATATATAAATAATAATAGTAAATATTTTAAGTATTTTCCCAAGAAGTTTTATAATAAAACCCGTGTTATAAATAATAGTTATTTTAATTACTAGTTCTAGGATCTAGATTAGTATAAGATTAAGATTAATTATTTAATAAAAAAAAATATATATTAGTAATAAGTAAGTAGTATTATATAACCCTTACTTAAGTTAAAAGTATTAAGCCTATATTAATATTAAAATATATAGTAATATTAAGGCTATTTATTATTTATATAAATATCTTTATAAAAAAGTTAATTAAATAACTATAAAAATAAGCTTTAATAAGATTATAAAATATATAAATAATTAGTATATAGGTGCCTTAAAGGTAGCCTAAAAGTTAATAAAGTACCTAGTTAATAAAATAAAGCCCCTAGTTATAGTTTTAATTATTTATTTACCTAGAAAACACTTTATAATTTTTAATAATTAAGTAAATAATATAACAAAGTTAAAAAATATATTATAAAATAATATATTATATTTATTAAAGTACTTTACTTATAATTATAACCTTACTAACCCTAGTACTAGGTAGTATATATATTTAAAGTTCCCCTTTTATTTTATTTAGGATAAAAAGTGCTAGAAGCTAAAAAAGGCCTAAAAAATACTTAATTAAGTTTATTATTTATTACCCTTAAATAATAAGGTATATTATATTTAATATTTTTTAATAATAATTACTAGGGCCAAGAGCTTTAAAAACCTTTATATTATAAATAATTAATTATATAATTTTTTTTAAAAGGCCTGCTATGCCCAGGGGATTTTAATATAAAATTAAAAGTAATTAAAATATTTTTAAAAAATAATTACTTTTATAATTAGTAAAGTACTATATAAAATATTTACTATTATAATAATAAAAGTGCTACTTTCCCGTGGCTATACTAGGGTTATTTAAAATAATTATAGCTATTTTATTTATAATAACTTACCCTGGTTAATTTAGTATTAAGCCTATAATTTTAATAAAGTTTTTTATAACCCTTTAAAAAATAATTTAAACTTAAACTTTAGCTTATAATATATTAACCGCGTGTTAGCTATTTATAAAAAAAACCCTGGGTAATTTTAGGCTATTAAAGCCTATTTTATCTTAAAATTTTTTTAAAAAGTTTAATAATTATAAGATTTAGTAAGAAACTATTTATAATATTAATAATATGTGTTAGGCCTTTAAAATAAAGTATATAAACTTTAATAATAAATAAAAAGTAGCTTTTAATTAAATTAAAAAGGTGATTATAATTATATTAAGCTTAGTATATTTTTTTTATAGCCCCAGTGGTACTAATATGTTAATTTATATTTTATTAATATATATATTAACTTTTAGTAAGCAAGACTTATTTATATAAGGCCTTAGCTAAGTACTTTTATTTTCTTAATTAAATTATTTTATATATAGCCTTTACTAGTATTATAATATTACTATTACCTAGTAATTATATTATTTATAAATAATTTTATATTTTAGTCTTAACTAAAAAAAACTTATTTTATAATATTTATTAAAAAAGTGCCCTTGCCGGACTTTTATAAAAAATATTTTTAATTATTTAAAATAAAACCTTAATAATAAATAAGCATGTTTTTAATACTATTAACCATATACTATAAAATATTTATAATATTAAAAATATAGCCATGCGCGATATCCCTTTTAGTAATATTTTTATTATTTTAAGTAATAACTTTTAATAAATCCTGCTAGTTATACCGCGTGGAAATTAATTTATAATTATAAGTATATATATTTAATATATAGCTATTTAAAATAATATTAAGGTTATTATTCTTACTAAAAATATACGCCTTTAGGATTTATATAAGAATAATTATTTTTTAATATAGTAACTATATTTATTAAACTATAATATTACCATGCATAGTTTTATATAAATCCTTAATTTTTTATATATAATCTTAAATCTAGCACTTTTTATATTTAAAATATACTTTTTATTTAAGCTTAATGCCTTATTAATACTATGTTAAAATTAAGTAGTATATTATAAGTTATATATTAATATATTTATTAATTATATAATTTTAACACCTCTTAATATAAATATAAATATTTTTAACTTTAAGCTTTTATTTATTATTTTTAAAATTATTATTTACTTACCCTTTTTAAATTATTATAATAATACTAGGGAAACTATTAATAAAAAGTACATTTTAAAATTTTTATATGGTTTTTAATTTTTAAGCCTTTTAATAAAAAACCTGTACTTAAAACCTAGCTTTTTAGTATTACTAATATAAAACTATAATTTTTTTAATAGTTTATATAATAAAACTTAATTAATTATAACCTAAATTGGCTAAAAGTGCCTAAAATATTAAAATATTATAAAAAATAACTAGTATAAAAATAATAAAGTCTTACTCCTGTACTTATAGCTATTTTTTAGAAAAAATAAGTTTTTATTTATACTTACCTAGGTTTAATTTTTAGTTTAGCTTATATATATTATAATAATTAATAAATTACAGGGGTAGTTTTTAAATTATATAAAAATTAATTTTTATTTTTTAGTTTTTACTTATGGTTAACTTTATATAACACTTTTTTAATTAATTTTAGCTAATAATATTACTATTTTATTAATTAAGGGTAATATAAAGGCATGGCTAATAAATAATATAATTTATTTAAAGGTGCTACGCGAATTTATATAAAAAATTTTTAAATAAATTTTTTTATATATACCTGCCTTTCCCCCAAGTATTTTTTTTTTAAATTTATTAATTTTTTTTAATTTTTTTTTTTAATTTTTTTTTTTAATATTTTAATATAAGTAAACTTAAAGCGCCTTTTAATACCCATGCTTTTATTAATAGCTTAATTATAGTTAACTTTAGTCTTAGTAATAATAATAGGCGTTTAAAATTAAATTATTATTTAAAAGGTATAAAACCCAAGCTTTTCCTAGATTTAATTTTTTTAAAAATTTTTATAATAGTTACCTATTATAACTAGTTTAAATTATTTTTTTTAAAATAATACTATAGTTATCTGCCAGGGGCAGCTCTTTATAATTAATAATATTAATAATAATTATTTTTTTTAATAATCCGGGCTAATACCTTAATATTATAAGTTTTTTATATTTTATAGTTATATAATATATATTTTAAATAATATTAATATTTAGCTCTTTTTTAAAATAAGCAGTTTTTTTATTAATAATATATATAATAATTTTATCCTGCTAATAGTATTTTCTTTTATTTTTTTATTAGTACCTATATTAAAAAATAGCTAATTAAAAAAAGAAACTATATTTTACTTATAAGGGTTATAGTTTATAATTATAGCTTTTTAATTATTAATTATATTACCTTTTAGGTTACATGGAGTATAGCTAGGTTTAATTATTTATATAATTTATTTTTTATAACCCCTGGTATTATGGCCTAGGTTTTAAGTATATTATATAATTTTTATTAAGTAAATTATATTTCTTGCCTTTTTATTAAAATAATAACTTAATTATTTATTTTTTATAATATTACTTTTATTACCCCTAGCTTTTTAACCCTGGACTATTTAATTAAATATTATTATAAGTTAAAAAAGGCTACCCTAGTAACTTTTATTAACTTTTTTAGTTATAGGCCCAGGTATAAAAAAGTACCTATAAGTAAAAATAATATTAAAAGTATTATAACTATAAAAAATATTAATTATAATACTTTTAAGCTAATATTAATACTAGTTTTTATAGGTAAAGGTAGTACTACCTAGTTTTTTTATTATTTTTAATTTTTTTATATTTAAGGGCTAAATAAAAAAATTTTTTTTTTTTTAGGTATTATACTTTTAAAACATTTTTAAAAATCCCCTTTTAAAACCTTATTTTTTTAAGCCTTTAGCTTCGCGGTATTAAAGTTAAAAAGCTTAAAAAAAAATTTAATAAATTATTTTTAAATAAATTTATATTTTTAAGTTTTTTTAATTTTTTTAAGTTTAATATTAATAAATAGCTTATAAAAGCTTTTATAAAACTAACTAGCAAGGGTATAGGTAGGGCTTAAAATAATAAAAAAAATAAAAAAACTTAAAAATAATAATTAATAAAATAATATTTACTTTTAACTATAATAATATTATATAATTAGCTATAGGTATTATTAATAACTTAGTTATAAGTATTATTAATAGCTTTTTTATACTAGTTACTATTAGTTTAATTAAAATATAGTTTACTTAGTTAGTATTTTTAGTATTTAATAGGTTATTTTATTATTAATAATAAAATTAATATAATAATAAAATTAATTTAGTATAAATATTTTAATATTAATAATTAGTTTATATAAACTTTTTTTAATAATATTTAATATAATATGCGTGTGGCTTTAAAAATTTACTATTTTTATTTTATATTTAAGTTTTTATTATACTTATAATAATCCCCTTTAAGCCCCTGGTATATTAAGTAACTTAATAAAAACTTAATTATAAAAATTAAATAACTTAAAAATTAGGCCTAAAGGTAAGCATAGCATGTAGTAAATTTTAGTTATATTTAACTTAAGTAAGCCCCTTTCCAACAGCGCTAGCGCGCTGTCGCAAGAGGCTTGTTGGTAGATAAAGGCTGACCGCGGCGCATATCAGACCCGGCGAACATAGGGTATACACTATACACAACTGGGCAGCACCACTGGCAGCCTGGATGTAGGAATCGGGGTCCTCCTCCCTCCACGGCAAAGTTGGTACTCCGCGGACCCTGTGTCTCGACCATCGAGGTCACATGGGGTAATAATAATAAACCTTGACCCTCGAAGTTTACCCTGGCGTTTTACGAGGCCCAACGCGGATCGCATCGCTGGGCCGTTCTACAGCTCCACTACCTGGGTATTATGGATTATGGGAAGGGAAGGTTGTTCACCCGCCTACATAGTGGACCCATCGGGCCAGCTCGCGCGCGGGGTGCAGGGGTGCAGGGTGCCCGACCCATAGGCACAAGGCACTTTTAGGTCCACGGGTATCATACGGCTCCATGCGGGCCTGGGGCACCGCCTTCTGACGCGGAGGGTGCGCACCTGCAGTGCAATACGTATACGTATACGTGTACGTGGCTTCATTGACGGCATTGCAGCGGACGATTCCAGGTCCAGGACGGGTATCATATATCATATCATAATGATCATTCAGGTGGTGGGGCAAGGGGGCTGGGATTTGTTATTCGATGTTTTTCTTTGTACTTGTACTCGTACACTCCCCGGGATAGAGGTGGATCCAGACCCGGACCCAGACCCGGACATCAGCACCCGTGAGTATGGGGTGGTATTGGGCATTCTCGGATAGGGTAGCGCTCCCGCCTGGCCGCGGCTGAATACCCTATCAGCGCCGGGGTTCAGAGGAATTCCCGTGGGCCGGGATCTGTTCGAACTATAGGGTCGTGACGGGCTGGTGGGATGGCTGCGAAGGATCCAAAGGTTCCAATGGAAAGCGTTGGAATCGGACGGGAAACACTTAAGGTTAAGCATCCATTATGCACGCCCCGCCGTACCCAGCCTCCAGCTTCCTTGGAACCTTCCTTGGCCGTCCAGCTGCCGTGACCGGGGCGTGACCGTGACCAAGAACCGTATGCAGCGTCCCTGCAGAAAAGCAATTCCACGTGCGTCCATTGGGATTTGGGACGGTCCCATCAGGACTCGGGCTTGCAAAGCTTTTACCCTACCCTACCCTAACCCGTCGCTTGCCTTACGCGTAGGCCGGCCCGCCAATAAGACCCGATTGGAGAATCCCCGCGAGCGATCGGAGCAGAGCCTGGTTGCTTGGATCGTCGGGGCGGTCGACGAGCGCTCCCAGCGTCGTCCCGTTCTCGGACTCGTCGGGGGGTGTGCGGTAGAGCGGCATTCCGGTGCCCTTTGGTCCTGCTTGCAGCGTCAGCGTTCGCATATGGCTGCAGTCCGGCTCTACCATGGGTAGGTATGAATGGAATAGGGCAGGGGGCAGGGAAAGGAAAACACACCCCACATATCCAGCGTCGTCATCCCAATCAAATCCCCCCCTCCAGCCGACGCCACACACATATAATCCGCCAGACTCCACCGCGTCATCCGCATGATAGCAACCGTATCCTGAAGCTGGAAGAACGGCCATTTTGCAGCCGCCGAATTCGAATTCGACCCCGTACAGTCTGTCTTGAACAGCACACCCGCCTCGCCCATCCTCGCCCCCTCAGCACGGGACTTACTCGGCATCCAGCTCATCCGTAGCTGCGCGACCCCCTCACCTCCAATCAGAAGCGTGTAGCCCTTCTTGAACTTCTTCTCCAGCACCTTCACCTCCGCGCGCAGCCCGGGGCTCTGTCCGCAAACCTCGTCACCTATATTTAACATCTCGTCGTCCGTCCCTTCCAGCAGGCTAAGCAGCATCTTGGCGACGGGGTACATCCCCGCCCGCGGCTGATCCAGCAGCTCGAAGTACGTCATCAGCCTGCCAGCGGAGCGGTTGAGCCTCGCATCGAGATTCACCGGCGTTGAGAGCGTGAATGGTTCCTGACGCGTGTAGACGCGCTTCAGGAGGGATAGTGCCTTGTCGCGCGCGTTGTACGCGAGATGTGTACGTGCGATTGCGACGCAGATGGGCGTGAGCGCTTCCTCGAGACTGAGGTTCTTGAAGCGCGGCCAGGCGTGTTCGAGGAGTTGTTCGAGGGACGATGGGTGCCAGGGCGAGGTCTGGGATAGGTTTACGAGGTGCAGGATTGTCTCGCCGCAGGTTAACGGGTGTAAGGCTCCAGGGTATTTTCGGTCGAAGTGCGCGACGAGGAGTGAGGGTTCGAGGACTTTGAAGGCGCAGTGCAGGGCGCGGGTTGAGGAGGAGGCGGCGAGGAGGTCAGGCGGGGAGAGGGAGGTCAGGATTGCAACGCGGAGTTCGAGGGGGAGGGTGTTTAGCGTTGGCATGATGGTGCTGCGAAGGGATATGAGGTCTACGAGTGGGATGGAAGGTGAAGGCTGGAGGTGAGTGAGAGGGCGGAGTGTGCGTAATAGCTGGAGGTAGATCGTTGAAATTTCGTTCCCGCTAGGCCTAAAAGAGTCATTACCGTTGGGCTTGGCACTCTATGAAGGCAATGGACGGCGGTTAATATTTCCTTTCTATAGTGAACACTTTTCGACTTGAATGGAGGTTGATGGTGCGCTGATATAGCAGACAAAAATAGGGCATTTAGGGTCCATGGGCGCGACCGGGCGTTCCCGTCCGCGGAGAGCCGGTCAGAACTAGTTTTAACTGGTTGAGAACTAGTTTAGATGGGTGTAGAACTAGTTCTGCAGCAGTGACAAGCAGTTGCCAATTCAACCATGTAGCCGGGCCCGAACAAGTTCTATTGATGAGGGTAGAGTCGGCGTTGCTTCTTGCTCAATTATATTATTCCCAATTTATCTCACCTTGGTAGTCTGCGTATTACTTTCAATGCGGTTGGATGGCCATTCTCTGGGGTCCGTAGGAAGTAGGCTCGGTGCTCGAGCTAATAGGCTTGGTAATATCTGTAATCTGTATTCCAATCTACATCCATAGATAGGTAGTATTTATTCACTGCTTATCTCTATATTCTTTGCAAGAGGTGCATTATATTAAAACTTTACCTTTTTTATAAAAAGGGTTAGAAAGACCCCGAAATCCTCATTCAACAGATGTGTCATGACAAAACCCAGAACCATCTAGAAACGGTCTTGCCAACGTATCACGGCCCTTTCTACGCAGTCCAAGGCATTAGTTACTAGTATATAAGTCTGGGTTGTACTTTTGCACTTGGTTTGTGGTACATCTGGACATGCAGGGTCGTGGGGTTTAAACGGAATCGATACCTCCAGAATGCCCTCCCCTGTTCAAAGAATACTGCCAATGCGGGTGTACGTAACAGAAATAAAGCATTGTCCTCTCATACAGTGTGCGAGCCAGCCTTTTTGTTGTTACTACTACGTAGTTGGTGAGTGGCTGGCAACGAATTCCCATCAATTGAGAATCAAGTTGTGTTCAATTTTCGAACACTTCAATAACATTGTCGATCGACATCGAATTATCACTAGAAATAGGGGAATGCCTTTCCTAATTGGCCTAATTCTTTCTCTTGAAGTAATTCCTTAGTTAGGTTCACTTTAGGGCTTTCTCTTGGGTTCCTGGCATTGATCCTCATCCTGAGTACCCGGACTTGACTGTGGCGACTACAAGACTTTTCTCTCTCGCTTCGCTATTGGATAAGCCGCCCCTTTATTAACACCCTTTCATCCGTTTGGCTTCATGGGTGCGCTTACGGTTGTAGATATGAGGAAGACTACATCGGTGTTTTACCTTGTTACTTGAGGGGTATTGGGAGACCAGAGATTATGACAAAAGTCAAATCCAAGTCTATCAGGCGGGCCATTACGAATCTTCCTCAAATAAACCTGTGCTGTAAATGTTTGATATCGCAATTTGCATTGTGCATCATGCTGTTGACAGTGTAAGTGCTTTAGTCAGGGACTTAAACCGCGCAATCATGGGACCCTTCATTGGGATCTTGCATGATAAGAGCACTTGTTCTCAATTGATGTAACCCTCCTTTTTTTCTGAAAGAAGCGGTTTACATTTTCCTAATAAAAGGTATGGGCTGAAAGATAAGGCAATACCGCATACCCAAAGCCCTTCACTCGTCCACCAACTCCTACGAGTTCATTGTCTTCCGGAAACAAAGCCTTTATGTCGAGTGTCTACATAAGAAGCGAGATATCCTCACTCGAACCCATCATTTGCAACAGCAACAGCACATTCAACACTGTTGTTACCCATCCACTCTCACAAACAGTCTTTCCAACAACCCGCCAATATGACCCGCCCCTGTGGTTCCCGAGCGAACCTCTGCGAAGAATGTACCGCCAACTACAAACGCATCCAAAAGCACACCCTGCGCCCCAACGAACTCACCGACGCCGACGTCTTCCCAGTCTCAGGCGTCCACCCGATTTTCCTGACGCAGGTGTTCCCCATCGGCAAATTCACCGAGGACGAAGACGTCTCCATCACCCGCAGCATCAAGGCCTGGTTTCTGGACATGTACAGGATCTGCGACGTGCGCGTTTTCGTCAAGGTCGATTACCGTCGGAATGAGGAGAGGGATAATGTCTGGGAGGCGCATGTCTGTATCCTGGTTGATCCGCCTCAGCTTTTGGTGCTTGATGATAAGTATGTTCGTGATATGTTTGCCCTGGAGGCGGCGGGCTTTGATATGGGGTGGACGCGGACCCGTACTTACACGTCTCCGGATCAAGAGAGCAAGAACAAGAATCAGACTGGGTGTATTGCCGCCGGTCGTCTGGAGTTCTTTGCCGATTTGCTTGACATTGAAGCTAGAGCGACGGACCGTCGGGAGTACATGTAATGGACTACCGCGCGTTGCTACATGGGTTGGGAGGATGACCGCGAGATTTTAAGGCCTGTGCATACTAGCTTGGTTTTGGCTTTCAACACTCGTTTAGAATGCCTTGTTATTGCTTTGTTGTGTTTTATATTGTATGTTTTTGCTAAGTCAAATGAGAAATAGAAAAAAAAAATTGTTGCTTCTGTGAATATTGCACCCATGTTCAGAATTTTAATTTACTGCTATTTTAGTAAATCTAATACCATAGTAAATCTGATACCATAGTAATGGACGAACAAATAAAGCCAAATATGCTGACTAGGTCCATACAATTATGGTGCTTTGTAGAGAAAAGGCTCTCTTTCCCACTCGTGCGGCTGGAGTTGGCTTTTCGACTATAAGGGAGAGTGCCTGTGTTGGTATTCTGATGCCCGTAGTAATGACAGGTCATCTCCTCGCATCCCATGTTCTTTAAAGACAGAACACTCGGCATCAATGGCTTCTCACTCTCCTATGTTGCATCCAGCGTGCTTTCAACGCCTGGAATGATCCACCACCATTCCCAAGTATCTTTGATGTAGAATTTTAGTTTTGGTCCTTAAATGCACGTGTGACTTTATCTTCAAAGGGTTGAGTCGACGACATGACCAGTGATGGAAGTCCAAGGTCTTTGTGAATTGGCAGTCAAGGACTCGCATTATCAAGAACAAGAAAGAGCACACAAAGTCCTTTGCGCTCTAGGGCTTTGAAATCCATTTCACAGCCAGGAAACTAAGGTCTTTATAAGAGGACAATAAATTCCACATGAAGGCTTTTGCCCTGGGGATAAAGACCGGATATTTCATTGCACTAACTAGAGACAAAGTGCTTTGTGTGGAAGATGGACATATAAGGAGGTAAGATTCCACCTCAAACCGATCATCAGCAACAACTCAACCTCAGAGTTTAGTTAGCAACAACTTCCGAACAACTCCAAGCAATCCCACCCCTACCAACCCAACCTCCAAACCAACCAAACCAACCACCAAGATGCCTCGTCCATGCAGCTCCCCCACAAACCAGTGCGCCCAATGCACCGAGATCTACCAACAAATGCTATATCTCCGGAAAGTCCTCGGCGAAGCCTTCCCCGAGGAACAACACGACGAGGCCGTGCTCTTCCCCCGGCTGGAAGTCTACCCCTTCGTTCTAACGCACGTCTTCCCCCTCGAAGTCGTCGAGGTGACAGACCGCTTCATGCAAAAGATCTCAGTTAGCATCCGCGCCTGGTTCAAAGAGAACTACGGCACCGACAAGATCAACATCTTCTTCCTTGACACTGAGATCGAGAACAAGTACCACGAGCCCGGGACGCATATCTCGGTTCTGGTGGATGCGCCGGAGTCCATGGTTGCGACGCAGCGGGATGTGGAGCGCATGCTGGAGCTCAAGCTCGGCCGGTTCCGGTATGGGTGGACGTATCGCTCGTTTGAGGATATGGAGGGGTGCACGGCGGCTTTGAGGCTGGAGTTTTTGATGAAGATGCTTCCTGATCCGGAGGAGGAGGAGGAGGAGGAGGAGGAGGAGGAGCAGCGGATGCCTGCTCGTAGGTGAAAGTAGGTTCTTTTGACCTTGTCTGGGACAGGCAATTGAGGTTTCATTTGTTGGTCTCAAGTATATTTGTCTGTCTGCTGCTTTTTGGGTTGATCACTCTTTTAACATCCCCTTTAAGATACATACAAAATCAATTGAAGTTATTTGCTGCATTGGATAATACGTACGTAATAGGTGTAGCCATTGAATCTGTATTTACAGCACCTGATGTTTGTAGACACACGAGCTTGATGTCCAAAAGGTCTACAACCACGCGTAACCGTGTCGAGCAATCAACAGCAAAGTACCATAGAATCCAGACACATTCAGTCCCTAACAACTATCTCCACAGCAGGTCAACCACGCCAACAAATTCAACAACATAATCAAATAACCGCCCACTTCACACCTATTCCTGCAATGGCACCTCCATACCTCCATGCCAACCACCCACCATCACACCCAGCTCTATGCGGTGCGCATCCAAGACACCCGTAGCCAATATCTCTCCTTTCTCGCTAGCAAATAGGCAAATCAGGCCAATACCACCTCCCAAAAACCGGCCCCGCATTCCCACAGTCCGTCCCACTATAATCGCAAACAGCCGTGTCCTGGTCCTCAATATCCTCCGCCGCAATGCTCCAGCTCATCCCGCCCTCAACGTCAACGATATCCAGGACCGGCGCGCCATCGCCCCAGCTGAGCCCCACCATCTCGCCGCAGATGTCGTCCAGGATTTGGGGCGTCTCTGTGAGCCATTCTTCTAGCGAGAGGGGGTTGGGAGGGCTGGGTGTGTTAGTGGGAGAATGGGAGGAAAAGGAAAGGGGATAGGTGTACTTCATCTCCTTGCTCCCGGACCCGCAGACTTCGTTGCCCGGTGCCCACATCTGCCACCACCCGCAGGCGGGGCCTTGGTCTGGGGGTGCGAGGGTGCAGGCGCTTGAGAGGCAGAGGTGGCCGGCTAGGGTGTTGGAGGTCAAGGCGAGGAATGTGCTGGTGAGGGTGGTGGTCTTCATTATAACTAGGGTTTTAGTTAATTATATGATCAAATAGAGTAATGTTTGAGACGGTTGCAGGAGATCAGATGGAGATTCGATTTGGAGGAGGGTTGTGTCTCCCTTTATACCCGGCTCTGCTCTGCATCCAGACATAAACCAGCGCTGTTTGAGAACAAGAGACAAACATCAGCCAAGATATCGTAGTCCTTACATGATTGTCTTGATTTGGCAGAAAAATACCACATTCCTTAGTCCCCTACGCGACCTACCAAATACATGGGTTTTGATGTCAGCCAAGTTACAAAGCAGTATCAGACCCTGATTCAGCGCCGAATTCAGCGGGGAAAGCTGCAAGAACCCTTGAGTCTGATGTCAGCCAAGTTAAAGCGTAGTATCTGATGTTCCTTGACAAGATCTTGCACCTTTATAACTCTTAGCAATCTAGGGGTACCTTTAAATAAGGGCTCCAGGCACTTTAAAACTATTATAAATATATATTTTTACTATTTTAATTTTATTTTTAACCTTTTTTTTTTATTACTTCTCGCGGTATAATAGCTAAAATTAAGGTATATACCCCTAATTAGCTTACAGGCATTAACTTAGTTAACTTTATATAATTATAAAAACCCCTATGCCTTTTTAATTTTTATATTATAAAAAAATAAAAAAAAGGCCCTAGCAAGCCTATTTTTTTTTTATTATTAAAAATAATAGCGTGTTAACTTTTTAGCCTAGCCTGGCTATAAAAACCCTTTATAATTAACTTAATAAGTAAAAGCACTAGGCATGTATTAAGTATAAAATTTTTATAAGCTTTATAATTATTATTAATAGCTTTATAACTAGGTAAAAAACTTAAAATTAAAAAGCCTTTACTTATAATATTTATAATAAATTTATATATTTTATTTTTTTAAAGGGCTATATTAATATTAATAATATTAATTATATTTTTTTATATATATATAATTAGCTTATTATTATAATAATTTTTAATAAAATTATTACCTAGGGGGGAATAAGCTTAACCCTTAAAAACTTAAGGGCTTAGCCTACCTTTTTTAAAGCAGGTTTTTTTACCCTAACTAACGCCACCTTAGGTAAGGCACCCTTAATTATTAAGTTAGGTGCCTTAATAGCCTAATTAATATATAATAACTTTATTATAGCCTTAACTATATATAATAATTATAAAATATTTATTATTTTTTTAGTAATAAGTTAATAGCGCGCCTGGAGGTATATATTATTTAATAAGCTTTTATTAAATATATACTAAAATTAATTATAATTATAGTTATTTTTAAAATTAATATTACTTATATAAGCTAGGCTATTATTTTTAATAACCTTTTTATTAGGGATTTTTTAGTAATTAATAAAGTAATTAATATAATTTACTATACCCTAGGTATTATTAATATATATATTTTTTAAAAATAATATAATTACATGGTGCAAGAAGTGCCTAGCACTATTTTAATATATAATAATAATAAAATAAATATTATTAAATTAATCCAGGATAAAATTATAGCCTAAACTAAATTAAAACTAGTTAGGCTTACCTTTTTAAAATATAGGCTTAATTTTAATACTAGGCATATTACTTAAGTGGTTTTTTTTAAAGTAGCCTAAGACCTTTACTTTATTTAATTAAAATAAGTACTACTAACTTATTAAAAAATACTAGCTAGTTTCCTAGTATAACCCTAGCTATTAAAAATATTACTACCTAGTATAATATAACCACGTAGTATATTATATATAATATAATATAATAATTATAAATTATTTAGGTTTTATTAATCTTAATTATAAAAATCCTACATGTTATATAAATTACCTAGGTTTATAAGTAATAAAATATAATAATTATTTAATAGCCCCCAGGCGTAAGAATAAAACTTTAATTTATTTATTTAAAAAAAAACTTAATAGCATATGCTATTATAGCACCTATTAATATTAAAATATATATACTTAAGCTAATATTAATACCTAGCTTTAGGCTAAAATTAAATAATTTTTATCTTAAAAAAATCCCTAAAAGCGCGCTATAAAAAAACCTAAAATAAATAAATAAGGCTTTATAATAATTACTAACTACTATACCCCGTGGTTTAATATCTTTATTAAAAATTAAAATTTTAAGTAGCTTTTTATTAAATTAATTTAACCTGCCCTAGCTAACACGGGCATGCTTTTTTTACCTTAAGTAATAAAAATTAATACTAAATCCCCCTTTAAGCTTTAATAATAAAGTACTAAAAAAAGAATTATAATAACTATTATTAAAATAATACCTAGTAATAACAGGATTTTATTATTTATTAAATAAATATAGGTAGGTTTATACCTAGCTATATTATAATTTTATAACTAGCTTATAAGTAAAGTTATAATATTACCTATATTTAAAAGCCCTAAACCGCTATAAATATAAAAATTTAAAATTACTTAATATTTAAGTATTATATACTAGTAAATACCTAAAATAATTATAAAAACTAGTTAAAAAAGTGCCTTAAAATACTTACTTATATTTATAAAGGGGGAGTATTATATATTAAATAATATTACTTAGTATAAAGCTAGGATATACTATAGCTTATAATAAATAATATTAAAATTTTAAATATATATTAAAAGCTAATTACTTATAAAATAATTAATTACCTAGTTATATTAATCCCTACCTTAAATTATATAATAAGCAGGGATTTTAATATTATATATAATATTTTTAAGCCTAAAATAAATAACCTACACCACGGCGGCAAGATTACTAGGTAGGCTAATAATAATAATATTAATTATATTAATAAGCTAGGCGTGACCACGCATAAAGCTAGTTATATTTTTAATTTAATTTTTTTAAATATTTTATTTACCTATATGCTAGTGGTATTTAAATTATATAATAATTTTAATTATTAAACCCTGGTTACTATAATGCCAGGGCGTGAAAAAAAAATATTAAAATAATATTATTATAATATACTAAATTATAAGCTTAAGTGCCTAGCTAGGCTTATAAAAAATAAAATAATATTTTCTTTTAGCCCAGGGAACTTAGGAATATAAAAGTACTAAATTAATATACTAAATTTTTTAATAATATTATTATAAAAGTTATATAAGTAATTAATAAATACCTTAATTTAGGGAGCCGTGGTGCTCCCTAGTAATTAAATAAATATATAAAAAATTATTATGCCTAGGTAATAAATCTTACCCTAAAATAAAAAAAAATAGTTTTTAATTATAGTTTATAAAACTAAACACGCGTACTAAATTAAAATAATTAATAATATTAAAAATAATTAAAAATTATATTAAATAATAATATAATATAAGCTAAAGCCTAGGCTTAAGGCTCCCTTATTACTAGTAAATAATAAAGTAATTAAAAACACGCGGGAAAAGGCTAATATCTTATAAAAAGTTATACTAAAGTATTTTAGTATAAATAATAACCTAGACTTTAATCCCCTAGTATTAAATTACTAGTAGGAAAATAAGCACTTTTATTAGCTAAAAAGAATCTTATTAAAAAAAGTTTAAAAAAAATATTATTAATATAAGTAGTACCTTTCCTAAAGCGGACTAGGTAATTATTTATATTTTAAAAGCTTATTAAAAGCATGTTAAACAGGCTATTTATAGGCTATATAATTATTACCTATAATTAAAGTACTTTCCCTTATTATAAAAGCTTATAAAAGTAATAATACTTTTAAAAGGTAATAAAAAAATAAGTTCTTGTTTTAATTTTAGCGCCTTATAATATTATTTTTAATATTAAAAAAAAAAACTTAAATAAATTATAGCATGCTATATTATTTTTATTATACTAGTATAAAAGGTATTAAGCCTATAATAATATAATATCTTACCTAAATGCTTAGTTATAAACTTAATAGCCTTTTTTACTTATAATATAAAAATAATACTTTTATAAAACCAAGAGGTTATTATAATTATTATAAATATTTTAGGTGCTTTTAATATTATTTTATTATAATACTTACTTTAATAAATAGTAAAGCAAGGCTAGCCTTGTGTACTTTTAGCCTTAATTATAAGTTTTTTTAATAAATAAAATATAAAAATACGCCTAAAATTTATTATAATAATAATATACCTAGTATACTATAGTATACTACAAGGCTTGCCCCTTTTTTTAGTTTTATTTTTATTATATATTACTAAACTATTACTAGTAAATTTAATTTTATACTTTAATTATATAAGAAATTTTTATTTTAACCATGTAAGTAACTTTTTTTATATTAATTATAAATACCTAGTAAAAAATATTTATAGCATGCTAGCTTAAAAAAAGTAAAATAAGGTGGCCTTTATACTTAAAAAGCTAAAAATACTATATATTACCTAAAAATAATATAATAAGTCTTTTTTATTAATAATTAATAACTAGCTAATAATTACTTTAGTTATTATAGCACTAGGCTAAAAGTAACTAGTACTATACTAGTTAAAAACTTTTTTAATAAGTAACTTTCCTAGTATTATTATATTACTAAATAAGTAGTTAAAGCCTGTGTAATAATATAATATATTTATAATTTTATATATATAATATATAATTTACTTATAAATTTTTTTTATAAAATAATTATTATTTATATTATTTTTAGCCTTTTATATAATATAAAGGCGTGGTATAATAATAAAACTAAGCTTAAAAAACATGCATAAAACCTAAAGGTTAGTGCCTAATTAAGCTAGTATATTAAAGTAATTAAAAAAACCCTGGCTTTAGCTACTTATAGCATGCTCCTAGTTTTTTAAATAATACTTATAATAACCCTTTTTAAAAATACTAGGCTTTTTTTTACTATAGTAATACTAAAAAAAGCGCGACTATAATTTACCTTAAAACTTTAATTAATAAATTATTAAAATTTACTAGTAATATAAATAATATTATTAAAAATCTTACATAGTTAAGGCGCTAGCTTATGCTAAAGGCCTAAAATAAAGATATAAATAATAAAAGTATTTTTTTTAAAGACTTTTAGGCTAGCTTTTATATACTTTTATTATTTTTAAAAATACTTAAAAAATTTTATTAGTAGCAAGGCTAAAAAGCTAGCTATAAAAAAGTTTAAATAATAATAGTAAGTATTATTAATAATAAAAATAATAATTTTTAGTAATAATTTTAAATAAATATATTAAGGGGTTTATTATATAAGCTATAACTTTATAATATATTATATATTATACCTTTAAACACAGGAATTATTAGTAATTAGTACCTAATTTTATATATATAATATTAAGGCTATTAATATACTTTAAAAACTAAAAATAATAATTAAAAAGCTTTTTAGGGCTTTTATTTACTAGCTTAATATAAATAATACCTTAATAATTTAATATGCGCGCGGGCAGCCCTTATTATTTTTTAACTAGGCTTTTTAAGTATTATACTAACTTATAAATTAATATATAATTTATTTAAAATAGTTTTTTAGCTATATAAATATTAAAGGTAATAAGCTAGTTAATAAGCTTACTAATAAAGTAGCCTTTATAAAGGCTTAACTTTTAAAGCCTAACTTTTTAAAAGCATAGCCTATAATAAGTAAAATATATAGCTTATATAAGTAAATATACCATATTATTTAAATTAAATAATAAAAAAGTATTTTTATAAAGCTATTTATATAATATAAGTAATAGCTTTTTATAAAAACTAAGCCTTATTAAATTAAGTTATTATTAAAACTAATATTAAAATAACTAGTCCTGTACTACTAGCTTATACTTAAGTTTTTATATAAAAACTTTAAGTAATATTATAAATACTTTTAATATAAAAATACCAGGCTTACTTACTTTTATAAAATAAATAAAAGCCCTAAATACCTAGTTTTTTATTATTACTTTAAATAATACTTTTTATAATAGCCCTAGTATTTTATAATATTATTAATAATTAAGGCTAAGGCCTTAAAATACCTTTATAAACTAAAGCCTAAGGGCTTTATATTATTATTTAAAATTATAAACTTTTATAAATTTATTTACCCTTGCTAGGGCACCCCGCGCCTTAGTACTACTAGGGCTACCTAATTTAATATTAAATAGCCCTTTTTTTTACTTTATTATGCTTTTTTTTTAAACACCTTTTTTTAATATAACTAGCTTTAATTAAAGTATTTTTTTTATAATAAGGCAGGTTCTTGTAACCCTTTACGGCCAAAACCCTAAATATATAATAAATAATACTTACTAATAGCTATATATAAAAATAATACATAAAAAACAGGCGCTAGCCCACAAGCTTTAGTAAAAGTTACCCTTTAAAATAAAAAGCCTTTTTATATATAAATAATTTAAATAAGCTACTTACCTAGCGGTAGCACGCCCCTATATTTTAAGGAAAATTTAGAACAATAGGCGTACACCTAGCAATCCCCGGGGCGTTAAATATCACTACTACTACTACTTAACAAGATCTTGGAAGGAATCACTTCGTTAAGACCGGTGCCATGCTTCTGGCTTGATTTGGCCCCCATGTTAGGCCCCCGGCATGCTTTTTTGCAGGGTCGCTGATTCCCAAAACCAAGAGCCAAGGGCTGTGCCTCAGCTGGGCAGGGGCCAAAAGTTTCAAGTGAGGCATGAGGTCTTAGAGTGTTAAGTGTGATGATCGCGCTTCGGGGCATTTCTGCACCGTATGATGCTATAGACTGTGAGCTCTTTGTTAAAGAGGGTCATCGGACTATACAGGGGAAAGGGCAAAAATGCAGTCAAATCAAGGAAGCTTTTTGAGATCATCCAACGAATTGCTGATGGAAAATGGTATGTTTATTGATATGAGACTTACACTCGGCGCTTCCAGTAACAGCGGGTGACGTGATTACACTCCCCTCCAAGCACGTAGGTAGGTACCATATAATGGACAGTGCCCCGCTAATATCAGAAATCTGCAGGGCTGGGAGTAAGATAGGAAATACTTGAACTCACTAATCCTACATATAGTTGCCTTCGAACTGGGCTATATGATGCGTTCTCGCCTCAACAAAAGGTGCAGAATATAGCGGGCTATCTATCTACAAGTTGTTCATCAATCCCAGTCAAACGGTAGTATTTGGCCTCTCAAGATATAGAACATCAACCTGTGTACCATTACACCAACAATTAACACCTTGCCCAGTGTAGACGCAAAACTCTGCTCAACTAGAACGCGCGAGCTCTGGTTCTCCAGTCAGTTGACAGCACCGCTGCCTGCTAAAGCCAGCCTATGGAGTGCAATGGGCTCAACATGGTGCTGAAATGCATTCCTTTGTATCTATCATGATGCGGCAGATCCAGCTTCAACAGATCCTCCCGGCGTCCTTTCATTGATGATCCTCTCGACCTCATCCCACTCGTCGTCGCTACTATCGAAGTCCCAAACGTCGGGGATCTGCTCTGGAAACGGCCGGAGCAGCTCCATGCCACAGCCTTTGTAGCCTAGTACCATGAATAAGTCAGTATGTCCTAAGACATCAACGGTCCTCCAGCATACCTTCACTATTCAACGACGTCATCCCAATAATAATCTGACTATCCCGATCCGTAACCTTATACCGATACTCCGCCAACGTCCACTGCGTCACCCGGCAAACCGCGACCGTCCGCTCGATCGAACCCTCCGGCCACCCGAGATGCTCATTCCATCTACCTCGCTGCATGTACCCATCCAACGAAAGATCCCTCGAGTACGGCTCCCACGGACACCGTATCTGGCTGATCCCCCCGTCTGCAATGAGCAGTGTATTCCCTTTGTGGTACATCTTCTTCAGCATTCTTAGCTCGGATAATAGACCACGGAGTATATCCCGATGGACGAGCGGAACATCAGCAGGGAGGAGACTCTTCATCAACGCCTTGCCAATCGGATATAACCCGGCTCGTCTCGGACCCTTTCCATACTCGGTCTTGACCTTGTTGTACCGTTCGGCCGTTTTCCCCGTCGGCTTGATACCAGCTGGAACCGACCACGTAAACGGCTCTTTCCCCTCGAAAAGAGCAACGAGGATCTTGCGCGCCTTGACACCGTCATGCTTGCGCAGATAAAGACCCCAGATCTGAAGGCCGATTGGCATCAGCGCTTCCTCGAGATGCAAGGCCACGAAATCCGGCCAGACGGTTTTAAGGAGGCGTTCCATTGACGACGGGTGGAAGATTCGCGATCGCACAACTTTCATTAGCCAGAGGACGACGCGCCCGGCGGTAAACACGTAGATATTCGCCCATCTGTTGCGGAGGCACGAGCGGAGGATGCTGCTTTCGAAGAGCGTGAGGGCTGAGCGGAATGCGCGATTGACGGTGGCGACGCGGATGACATCCTGGATGGTTGGGAGGTTCTTGAGAATTAGGGCTAGGAGCTCTGGTGGGAAGCGGGTGATGGCGGACATGTTAAAGTGATACTAGTGTAGTTGCTATTTTGAGTCGAGGTTGTTGTCCACTTGCAGCGGCCGGTGATGAATGAAAAATTTGATCATGTCAACTGGCCAATGGAATCTGAGGGTTATTTCGTTCACTCGTTTGTGGTTTAGATCCAGTGGCATTTCATAAAAAGTTTTGTGGGTCAAACCGGATCTCTAGGTGGATGGATGCTTGGGTGCTGCGTGGACTATTACCGTAGTTCAAGGCTTTGGGCTCATGGTCATACATCATTCCAGGCTTTAGCTGTTCCAACAAGGCCCCATATTATACTAATACTTGAAGGTAATGTCCGCCATATCTAGACCAAAACCATCATCTATCCTATGATTCGGGCAGGAAGACAGTCCAGCTGTATAGAGGGCTTATATTTGCGATATAAAGAAAAGGTCTAATTCCACAGTAATTCCAAAGACCTTTATTAATTACCGCCAAAGTGTATTGCTTAGAGTGAATCGTCCAAGCATATCGAAATAAAATCACCCTGGTACCTCAAACACCTCCCCGACCCTTCCATTGCGATCCTTCGCCATCCCCGGCTTCCCAATCCCCTTGCCCGAACCCATCCCACCATCTACAATAGGACTCAGCTCGAACAGCGAACGCTCGGTGGACTCCAACTCCGATGGACCAGGCATAGGAACAGCATTGTAGTATCCAGAGCCGGGACCGCTGGCGTTCGACGAGCTGATGACCGGTAGTCCTCTTTGCACGCGGCGCCTCTTCCTCCACCGCAACACGAAATATACCATGGCGCCGAGCACCAACAGCGCGCCGACCGCAGCCCCAACGCCAATACCGGCTTTTGCACCTGAGCTTAATTCAGAGGCGTCCGGGGCAGGATTGGTAGGTTCGCTTTTGTCGGAGGACGGAGTAGGAAGCAAGATGGAAGATGAAGATGAAGACGAGGACGAAGACGAAGACGTCCCGGTCGAGGTCGAAGATAACACTGTTTCCGTTATACTCTCCATAGTTTCGGTTGTTGACGGCTCCTTCACAGTCCCATATGTTTCCGCCGCCCTGTCCCCATCCCCATCCCCGGTATACACCACCTGCAGCGTTAAAGCAGTGTTTATCCCGTCGTAACTCGTCACCACCGTCGTTGCGTCCTCGAGGGCCCCGCACCCCCACTGGTAGAACCCGGGTTGGTATAAATCGTCCGGGAAGGAATTGCGGTAGCAGCGGTCGTTGCCGGTACTAGACATCCACAGAGAATCAGTCAGCATTCATCAGTATTAGCTTGTAACGGGGGAGGAGTGCTACAATGGACGCAGACGCACCAGGTATAAACGTCCGCTAGATCTGCGCTCGGACTCTTGGAGCTGGCGTCTATGCAGGACGTAAAGAACCGGCATGTGTTTGAGGCCGTGTCGCAGCACCCGATGTAGTGTTTGTCTGGGACTTGCATGTTGCGAGCTTTCCGCCGTCGCCGTCGATCCAGCCGCAGATGGTGACGGAGTAGGAGTCGCGTTTTAGGAGGTGCGCGAGGAGGGTGGAGTTCGTGCAGGGAGGCTCAGTCGTTTGCGGAGGGGGGGTGGTCGCCATGCTGGTCGGGCGTGTTTTTAACATCTGGATGGGCATTTTGTTCGAAGCTGCGGGGGTGTCTGGAGTGATGGTATGGGTAACTGTATCCAAAGGAAGGAGATCTGTTGGAATGACTAAATGTGAACAACTATGGTATTGTTGCTGCTGCTGCAGAGCCAGTATATGGCTGATGGAAAATAGAATACAAGTGAAAGAAAGGGGTCCCGGATTTCATCAATGATCTGAGTAAGAAAGCCTTGACCTCACCATTAGGCGCCTTGCAGATTTGCGCCTATGCATGGTGTTCCAATGGTTGATAGCGATGTCGACCAGGAGGCTGCCCTCTTGTGTTCCCTGGGCCCCTGGGCTGAGACATAGCATTGGGGGCCGGACCGCAAGGCTGTGGCTTCTGCCCCAGTGTCCGTTAACAAATTATCAGCCTCTTCCAGAAGAACAAGGGAGTTAAATTCCGCAGGGAAACCCCTTCTGTTCTAAGGTCAATTTACCATCTGTGCCCGCCTTCAAGCTCCCACGGGGCGAGGGGGACAATCGCTCGGAGATGTTGGCCTGTTACACGGATTTGCCCCTGACGGGGCATATCCCAGCCACAGGGCACAGTCTCGTATTCTGAGAATAGATCTCCGTCCAGGGGACCATCAGCTCCAACCATTCACCCGGTTTCAAGGGGATGTTGCACAAGCTACCATATGGTAGGCTACGGGACTCTGAGTAGTGAGCACGTATGACGTGGTACCACACATGGCAGTCGTGCCAAATTGTTTCCTATTATTCATACTCGCAGGTGAATCTTTCTCCGAATATAAAGCACAATCCTTTTCCAATGCGTGAAGTAGGTATATAGACTATTACCATAGTCTTTGTTGTGTAGTGGTCTAGACCTAGGTACAGCAAGCCCTTTCGAAAGATACGTTTCGTTGAGCCTATCATTAAGTATAAGGAGAGCTCTTGATGCTCTATTAGTCCCGACCTTTTACAAAGGCAACAAAATAATCTCATTCTTCACTTTGTTAAGTCGATAAATCAGCCATTCCAATCCCTACAAACAGACTTTGTGTAATAGGAAACGGTAAAAATACTCCCATAAAATGGTTATGGACATCTCGATAGAGATCTGAACATATACATGGATAGCAGCCACTAACAAATACATATCCGCTACAAGTTGTTTGCAACTAGGAAGTAGATAGCTTTGTTTTTTAAGTCTGTTTCCACTGGCCGACGAGGCATTATTCTGCTACTCTATTAAACTTGTCCGGATAACCTTTCGACCCGTGAGTCAGGTTCTTCAGTTGATGGACGGCTGGGCTTGTTACTGCGGTAAGTGTAGATACAGGGAGAACATTGAACATTCCTAGGATAATTGCGCACTAGGCGTGGATAATGTGCTAAACGACTACAGTGGAGTAGGGGGAATACAACAAAATGGACAGCTATGCCCGTTCCCCCCATGCTTGTCTCTCAAGCCCTCCCACGCATCTCATTCAACTTCTCCATCTTATGGACATACTGATAGCTTGAGATATCGCCTGGAGACCTCGCCCTGAAAACCAGGACAACAAGGGCCATCAACGCCGCATCAAACACATACAACGTCCACTCATGCTTCAACAGATACCCATCATTCCCCATCACAAACTCCGCGACCCGAAACAGCGACCGCACCATGATCGCCAAACTAACCAGGCAAAGCGTGGCAAGGTGATACCGCCAGCGCAGCCCGGCCTGCCGACTCCCCACAGCCTGGTCCCTGCCCATCCGCATCTGAAATACCACAGCCGTGACAATAAAGAATCCAAACATAATTACCTGGACTATCAACCCAAATACAACAAGCTTGTTGCCTAAACTGGCTAGGTTGCTCTGAACCATCATCCCCGCGGCACCGCTCTGGATCAGGAACAAGAGGACGTCGCCGACAACAAAGATCTTGGTTAGCCAGCGCACGGGGATAACACTGTGTTTTTGCCCGCCGACTCCGATCATTACACGGCCTAGCACCATGTACACGGAGGCTGCGAAGAGGGCGGGCGCGAGGAGGATGAAGACATTCTGGATGCAGTAGGGCATCATTTTGCCGGTCTTGTTGTGCGCCGAGGCGCGTGCGCAGTAGCCTATAAACTCGACTATACGGCCCAAGTTAGCATGTGTTCTGGTGAGAGGGGTGCAACTAGATAAGCAACGGCATCATACAGAGACAACCAATCACGAACGGGACGCAGAAAAATGTCTTTTGTTTGCAGATCTTCTAGGTGTGATAGGCCGTTCCCGCTAGGAAGAGCAGCAGGAACATCGCGGCTGCTGGGAGGGACGGGACATATTCCCAGAGGTAGTAGCCCTTGTATGACTGGAGCTCGGGCATTGTAAACGGTGTGGAAGGTGACTTGGATTGTGAGCAAGTCGAGCGAGCAGATCAGCGCTGCGCCTTGGCATTTATACTGCCCAGATACCAAGCTTTCAGGGGCATTGGGTTGAAGCAAATCTCCCTAGACCAAGCCGTTAGCTTTATAGATACCGGCAGTGGTGTATCTATACGCGTATACCCTAACGAGCTAAGCTCAGTGGTTCGATTGGTACGTGCATACGCGGACAACCGTCGCGTGGAGTATACAATTCAATAGAATGGAACCTCATACAATGTGGGCTTAGGTTTGTGGACATCTAGAGCACTGGAACATGGGTATGGAATCATGAAATATATGTCGCTGTGACCACAGCCAAAAGAGTTGTGTTCTGAGAATGATATATTATAAAGTGCATCATTCTTCGGGCGCACCAGAACGACAATAGATGGCGTGTGAAGGGAACTGCCACTCTCTTAAACTGTCCTGGCCAGTTCGGCAACTGAAGCAGTGACTCTTAATGATCCAAGTGGTGGCAAGGGCTTGAATGTTACCTAGCCTGTCTTCTCGCGATCATAGATGAACTTGATCACTAATGTTTGGTATATGGCTGACTTAACATACCTATTCTGTTAACCAGCGAAGGCCTTGCTATGGCATATGCGAAGTTTAAATAATCTTTTTATTTGCACATTCTTAGGCCGCCACTTCTACTGCTAGTCTACTACTTACATACAAAGCGGCTTATATAACAGCCTCAAGATGAAGATGGGAGAGTCCACAGTTGCGCCGTCCGCTGTCGAGCACTTGTTTAACAGTGTCCGCCTTAATATCAAATGCCAATACACATGCAGTTGGTGCAGTTGCCACCTTTAACTTTCAGATGTTGTACCTTTATTGAAAGTTATTAATTTAGGACTTTGAATTGGAGCCTGATTTATGTCCCGAGTAGCAGTATCTTATATTTTTAATCTTCAGAGTTCCGGGCAATCTATGGGGCAGCCTGTCCTTTTATATCAATCGCCCCTTTGATGAGCGCCTAATAAACTATAGGCATCACCTTGTCCTAGGCTTCGCGACATGAGCCTGTCTACACATCGTAACGTTTTTATGACCGCGGTTTCCTTTAGGGTCTGAGCCATGGGCCTAGTGGACGATGCTGTTCCCGGGTAAAACTGGTGTATCTTATCTCTTGTGGCCAGGAGATTTACACCAATGGGGGGTTGGTTTTGCATTGTACCCTTGGGCCTTCGGGGCAAGATTCCGTGAACTTTACTGCCGCACGCTGAGAAAGCTTCATCGGGCTACTAAGACAAGTTCAATGTTCCTGAGGTATTATAGTGCCGTTTCCTTAAGAAAACCAATAAAATCACGCATGTCAGCTTATGGTGCCACAAGGCTTGCCACCAAACGATCCCCTATCATGCGAAAGGAAGGCTCGTTCTGCAAGGTCGGGCTGACCTTATGGTGTTCCAACTACTAAGGTAATGTCTGGAACGCTGTGCCTATACTCCAATCCTTCTTAACCCGTATTATGCTTCGCCGAGGCCGCTAGATCATGCTGTCAAGGCTTTGTCGTGAGGACTGACTCTCCATGCTGGTTTCTAGCAGGAATCGTCGTACTTACTACAAACCAACTCTCCTTTGCTAACATCAAGCTGCGGCGGTCGAATGACCGCCAAAATTCAAAGCTTCTGAGGATAAATTTGGGAAGAAGAATGGCACCGATGACGGGGTACTGCCGTGTAGGTCAGCAACGAGGTTTGTACTACACCAGGTACCGGCAGTCCGGGACCACCCTGCATTTCCAACCGCTCATCTTCCAGGCCAGTGTGAGACAAACCGCTGTGCTTCCCATCGTTGCCCCAGGGCGTCACCCCCAGGCGGAGTGTGCTGAGAAATTCTATTCCTGGTGGCCGCAGCACCCAAACAATTGACCCTGCAGTCCACCGTTACTTATAAGAATGCCATCGGTTATTGTCGACGCTGCTCCATTTCTCATTACCCATCTTCGTAGGCACAATCTTGCTGGATCCGTTTCCACAGACAAGGCCATGTTTGCAATGCACGCCAATGCGTCAGAGACCCCAGCGGCTCCGCCACCACCCGGCACAGAGCCTAATTACATTGACCCTCCCTCCCGCCAGACGACGGTAGTCATTGTGGAGGCAATATTCATGCCTCTCATGTTACTGGCCGTGATCATACGGGTCTACGTGCGGACTCGGATTATAAACCTCTGGGGATGGGAGGATAGTAAGTTATCCAGCTTGGCTGCTAATCTCCTCTCTGCAAGCGTATCTAACAGTAGGACCGCCGGTGTAGCAACGTGCATTCTCGCGGCTGTAAGTAATGGGCCAGAATTTCCATTACCCAGCAACTTACGTGCAAAGTGCGGCGCGCTTGCTCATATGGGCGTAATCATGAAAAGTAAGCCACTGCCACTGGCGGGCCACGCTGCTCATCCCCCCTTCGCCTTCCCGCTATCCTGCTGAAACTGCATTGTCATTATAGTGCTGGCAATCGGCATGGGCCGACACCTCTGGGACATCCCAAGGAGGATATTTGCGGATCCGGCCCACACCCGCGTGCGTTGTCCATCACCCATGCCTATTCCTCCATAATCAACGCTGACGCAAATCATCTATCTCAGCTCATATCAGTAAACATCACATACCCCTGGACAGTATGCTTCACCAAACTCTCGATCCTACTACTCTACAAGCGTCTGTTCACAGTCAGCCGCGTCCGCGTCGCCATCTGGACCGGCATCGCCATGACCGTCGTGCTCTACACGACCTTCATCGCCATCGCGTGCGCCAGCCTCGTCGTCTGCACGGGTACGCGCACCTCCCATCCGGGCGTCAGCACCTTCTGCCGCGCAGTCCACCACCAGCTCGCCCTTTGGCACTCGGCCGTCAACGTGCTCACAGACTTCTACGTCCTCATCCTGCCCATCGCGCCGCTGGTCAAGCTGCAGATGTCCCACGGGCGCAAAGCGGCGTTTTCTTTCGTCTTCGCGTCTGGCCTGGTGTAGGTCCCGCGTGTGCTTCGATCTTTATCGGTCTGCTAACGCGCCCGCCGTCCATAGGGCCTGCGCTGCGAGCATCGCCCGCCTTGTCTGCATTCAGCAAAATGTGCATAGCAAGGACACATTGTGGGATTTGGCGGAGGTGGCGCTTTACTCGTATGCTTGCCATCCTCCCTGTTACTCCTCTCGCCGATGAGAAATTCGTTCTATCCTCGAGGTCCACGCTGACGGGTCAATTCCCGCCGTGTCTATTGGTAGACTCGCCGAAATCAACATCGGGATTATAATTGCCTGTGTCTGTACATTCCCAAAGTTCATTGAGCAATTTCGGGGACTGAAGATGGCGGGCAAGAAGGTCGGCCAGGTTGTTCAGCGTTTCAGCCGGGGGCCTTGGGAGTCGATGAAGTCGGTTCTACCGAGGCGCACAGATCGAACCAAGGCAGGGAAATCAGGTATGTTGATGATTATAAACTTTGCTTCTGTGATGAACGGCGCTAACCCTCACGTATCAAGCTCCTGGTCAGCTGGGAGAGGTAGAGGCGGTGTTGTATGTCTACTCTGTATGAGTCTTAGTTGAGCTAGAGTGTAATGCTACCGGGTATTAATACCCCCTAAGTAGATAAAGATAACTATAATATGCCGCCTTTGCCTTCTTCTTTTCCAGGATATTAACTTCCGTTTTCTCTGCTCCTTCCTGCTCTATCCAACTGGTTTAACATTATGGCTACCCCCAGCTTGGTAGTGGGTGGTATGGCTTGGGCCCTACCCAACACTATGTTTGGCACCATCCGCCATGGCCAAGGGTTTCGGTAATGGTATACCAAATCAGGTAGGGATCCCCTAGAATCTTTGGAAAAGTGCGGGTGGCTTGGTGTGGTTCCTTAGTTTGGTGATGTAGCGGACCACCGTGGGCTTGGTGTGTACCCCATGGTAGTTACCCTCCACATACACGTTGGCTTTCTTAGGCCCTGACTGTGCCCGGACAATGGCAACTCCCGTGTTATAGTAATAATGCACGTTTTATAGCCCGCCGGCCCTAACAACATACATAGAGCTCCATACAAGCCCACACCACCAACCTTAAGCACAGTAAGACATCGGCACATCCCTGGCCCACAACACCTCTTTTGAACCCTAATAAACATACCGGAACCTCAACAGCTCCTTATCCGTCTTATCCAGCACCGCCGCATCCAGAACCGCCTCATCCTCATCCCCATTCTCCCCCTCCGCGTCCCCAAGACCCAACCGGTCCCTCCTCCGATTCTCCCAAATAAGGTAAAACCGCAGCGCCAGCGAGATCACCAACGAGATCCCGAAGCAGATCAACATCGCCAGGAACCCCGATGGGTACGACGGCGCCTCGTCGTCGAAGAACAGGTGCGGGCCGATGATGTTGCCCGTGCAGTAGCCGATGAAGATCTACTCACATTAACACCTTACCCCGCAACAATGAAGGAGGCTGGGTTGGATCTGGAAGCGGGGTGAACGTACCATAGCATTTACAGTCGTCTTCTTCGTAAACCCGCCCACATTCCCCGTCGACATGGCCAGCGTAAGCGGAAAGTTCACACTATACGCGTTCGCAAGACAATACCCCATGAACCGGGCCCAGACGTTATCCGGGTTAATCTGGCGCGCCATTGCAGCTCCCGCGATACTTAACGCGCAGTTCCAGACCATCCAGTAGGTCCGGCTATTCTTGAACCACGAGCAGCCTGCTGTTGAGAGGTGGACCAGCACGCCCTGGAAGACGTAGGTGATGATTTGCACTAGGAGGGTGTTGAGCGTACTGAAACCGAAGCCTTCGATGATTATTGAGCCGAACTGCGCCTTCTCTGTTAGCTATAGCTATACCTAGGTAGGTAGATCTGAAGAGATTGGGGAGAGAAGGTAGGCGTACGTTCGAAACCCCCCCATTCGGAATCGAGCACGTAATCTGAATCAGCACGAGCGCCCAGCACTTCACATCAAGCAGCGCCTCGACAAACTGCGCGCGCTTAAACGTATCGTTCTTGATACCGGTCATGTTCTCGCTGACTCGTACAACCGCCTTGCGTCGATCCCCCTCACTCAGAAACCGCGCATTCATCGGCGTATCCGGTAAATAGCGGAATAGAACACCCGCCCAGACGACCGTGATAGCCCCGAAAATCAGGAAAACGGCCTTCCACGGCGCAATGCTCCGCACATGTCCGATGCCGTACGCGAGCAGGCCGCCGAAAACACCTGCGATTGTAATTCCCTGGAACCAGATCCCGTGCCGGAAGGGCTGCTCGGAGCGCTTGTACCACATGCTCACGACGATACTCAGCCCCGGAGCGATGGCGGCTTCGGTTAATCCGAGGAAGAAGCGCACGGCGATGAGGCCCTTGTCGTTGAAGGATAGGGCTGTTAGCATGAGGACGGCGCCCCAGACGACTCTACACAAAAGACCATCAGTATCTACCGTGCCTACGCATGAATGGGAAAAGGGCGCTCACATTGACGTCGAAATCATCTTGCCCACCGGAAACCGCAGCAGCATGATAGCGGCCGGGTATGACGCCGCCAGGTACCCGAAGTAGTAGATGCTGCTGGCCCAGGAGTAGTCGTCGCCGTGGAGGTTGAGGTCTTCTTCTAGTCCGAGGATGGCGGTGAAGCTCATGGCGGATTTGTCGAGGAATTGGAACATGTAGGAGATTGCCATTATGGGGAGGAGGCTGGATTGGAGATTGAGTGAGTATGGTAGGTTGTGATGGAGTGGGAGGGGAGTGACGGCTTACAAGAGGTCGATTCGGCGGAGGATGCGCTTGTTTTCTTGTGGGGTGAGATGTTCGATCTCGGGAGCCTCAGCAGGGACATCTTTTAGCTTCTCATCGGGATACGGCTTCGTTTGGGATCCATGTTCTTCTCCTTCTCCCATGGTGAAAGGTGGCAGGTCGGTGGTCGGAGGTGCCGAAGTTAGATAGGGCCAAGGGCCAACGGAATGGGCTGGAGACAAGCGGAGGCTGAATCTGATCAGAATCGCAAGCTCCAAGCTCCAAAAAGCAAACGGCCTGACATTTATATGGAGAGTGCAACACCCTACCTCCAAGCCAAGCCACCCCCGCAGTCGAAGCATGACGCCAAGCAGCGATACGAGAATCCATGGGCCGTGAGAGGCTGGCTCACTGCAGATGGTTTGCTATCTCCTCCAATTCGTTATCTCTGCATTAGGGCCAGCCACTTGGAGAGCTGCTGGGTTGGGGTGCTACCTTGCGCTGCGACCCTACGGCTACACAACCTTGGGACCGCGGGCCAAGCTCTGCCATGGCGCTTCTAAGTAATCCTGCATGGTTCCAATGGTCCAGATTCGTTTGGTGGACATATGTTATGTGAGCGTTTTAAATGCTTATGTGAGCATCACCCCTAAAATATAAGTAAAAAAAATGCCAAGCTAGGTAAGTTAGTAATAAATATATAACTAATTTTAATTAACTAATCTTATATAATTAATATAATTTTACCTTTTTAATAATTTTATATTAATTAAAGTTTAATACTAATATTATTAGCTAATTACTAATTACTTATTAAACGCTAGTTTAATATACTATTAACTATAAAAAATATTTTTTATAATATAATAATTAAACACTTAATCCCGCGCGGTATAAAAAAAAACTAGGTAATAAAATAAAAATAATTAAAATAAATATAAAGTGCTTATAAAGCGCTTGTAAAGTGCTTATTAATTTAATATATAAATAAAATAATTATATATTTTTAATAAATGCTAGGGGACGTGACCATGCTTTAAAGTTATTAAAAGTTAAGTATATTAATAATTTTTTAAAATATTCCTAATTATATATTAATAAATATACCTATATTATACCTATAAGTAGTTAATTAAAAAAAAAACTAGCAGGACTAGTTAAAGGCATAAGTACTTATTAATTATTAGTAAAGTACTTACTAAGTAATAATTAATTATTTAGCCTAAATTTAATATATAAAGTATTAATTTAAAAAAATAAGCTTAATTAAATAATTTTTTATTTTTTTTTAACACCCGCTACCATAAAATTAGTTATTTATACTTTAAAGTAAATACTTGTAAGTATTTAAACCCTAGGCTAAGGTATTATTATTATATTTATATTATTAATAAAATATAAAAGTAAATTATATAATATAAGTAGTTTATACCTAGTATAAAAAAACCTAAATAAATAAAATATTAAAAAATAAGTTATTACTTACTAGGCGCTTAGTAACTACTTAGTAACTACTTACTTATTACTTACTAATAATAACTAGCTATTATTATATAAAGGTTTAACTTTTTAATAAATAAAATACATGTCTTAAGCCCCTTTTAAGCTATAAGTTAATATTTTATTAAAGGTAATAAATAATAAGTACTTGCTAGCTACTTAATAATTATTTATTAATAAGTTAAAATATAAATAGCAGCTTTACCCTTTATATTACTTATATTAATAATATAAGGGCTTTTTAAATAAAGCATTTTTAATAAAATATTACTATAATATTTTTTAATTTAAAGCTTTTAAAATACCTTTTTAATAAGAATAGGGAGTTTTTATAAAAAAAGTATAAGGTTATTAAGCCTTTATAATTTTAAAAAAAATTTTATAATAAGTACTTATATAATACTTAGTTATTACTTAATAAGTAATTATTCATTACTAGCAGGCAAGGATTATTCTTAAAGCTTTAATAAAATAAAAATTTTATTATATAAAATTTATTTTTTTACCTTTATATTTATAAATTTTAAGTAATATTTATATATAATTTTTAGCTTATATAATATATATAAACATCCTCTGCCTGCCCTAGTAAAAACCCTAAAAAAAATTATAAAAAACCTAAATTAGCTAGCAAAATAAATAAATAATTTAATATAAATAATTAATAAGTGCTTACCTAGTACTTATTAACTATTTATTAAGTACTTATTTTTATTTAAGCTAATTTTTCCGCAACCCTTAACTTAAGGCTTATTACTAAAAAAATAAGGTTTTTATACTTGCTAAACTTTATTTAAGTTTTAGTAATAAAAATAAAGTTACTATAATTTTTTAAAAGTAATACTTATTATTTTATTCCTAGGGGCAGGATATTAATAGCCTAATTTACTTATATAAAGTTAATAAAAAAGTTAATATAAATACTTGGTAGCTACTTAACAAGTACTTGTTAATTATTTAAAAATATATTTAAAAATACTTTTATAATACTTAGGGTATTATAATTTTTTATAAATATTTAAATAATATATACTTGCTTTTTAAGCTATACTTATTTAAGGTTAATATATTTTATAAGTAAATTTAGGATAAGAAAATAAATAAGGTTTTATTTATTATATTTTTTATAAACTAATATAAAAGTAAGTTTTAATTACTTAATAAGTATTTAACAAGCACTTGCTAATTACTTATTTTACTTATAGTTATTATTTTTTTATATATTTTTACTAGCCTAAAAATAACTAAGGGGTACTATTTATTATTTAAATAAGCTTTTATTTTAATTTAAAAAATAATAAAAAAGCTAGTTTTATTTAACTACCTTTATAGCTCTGGAATTTATAGTTTAATTATAAATATAAATAATAAGTAATATATAAGTTAATACTTATAAAACACTTTTTAAGTGCTTATTAATTACTTAGGTTTTAGCTAGTATTTTTATAATATTAATTTAAAAAAGTATAATATTATATAGTAACTTAAGTAAATTCTTATTTTTTATTATATATATTTCTAGCATAATATTTTTAAGGTTATTAATATTTAGGCTTATAAAAGTGGCTTATAAAATTAAATAATAAGCTTACTAAGGTATAAGTTTAAAAAAAACTATAATAATTTAATTAATTACTTAATTAATAAGCTATTAAGCACTTACCAAGCGCTTATTAACTATTTATTTAGTACTTATTAATTTTTTTATAAAATATAAAAGTAAGATAATTTATAACTAGGCCATGTAAAAAAAAACTAGGTTATTAAAGCAGGCTTAAATAAGGCCTGCTTAAAAATTAAGTTAAAGTACTTTAACTTATTATATACTTATATTAATATAATTAAGTAATTTTATTAAAAATTTTATACTTTAAGTAAGTGGCTTATATTAATATAAGCCTTAAAAAAGTAAGTACTTGCCTAGTAATTACTAAATACTTACTAATTATATAAGGTTAAATTTATAGCTTTATAAAACTTAATAAAAATAATATTATTTAATATAAAAATTTTATAAAGTATAGCCTTTACTATAGGTATAATACTTTAAAAATAAAAAATAATTATTTAAAAAATATAAAAAATTAGTAAGTAAGTAAAATTAAGGGGTAATTACTTATTAAGCACTTGCTAATTAATTAAAAAAATATAAAAATATTAATACTAGCTTACTAAGGCCTTAAACATTTTATTAATATAAAAAATATTTAAAAAGGCTATTTTAAAGTTAAGCAAGGCTTTTAAAAAAAAGGTAAAATTAATTATATTAGTACCACCTTTTTTAATACCTAGTATATAAAATAATAAGTATAATATTTTATTTTTTATTATTTATTAAGTACTTACCAAGTACTAGGCCCTTATAACATGTTATTTTAATTATATAGCCCTTTTAAAATCTTGCTATTAAAAAATAAGAGCTTAAGCTATAATAATTAAAAATATAAATTAAAATATAAAATAAAAATATATAAATAAAATAATTAATTAATAAAAGGGTAAAGCTTAAGCTTATTTTAAAATATAAATAAATTTAAAAAAAATAAATATATTTATTACTTAATAACTACTTAGTAGCTACTAGTAAAGTACTTATAAATTTTTAGTTATATTAAGGGCAGCCTACTTTTAATATATATATTAATTTAAGTAAGTAATATATTATATTTAGCCTTATAAAAAATTATAAAAATTTTAAAAATATAAGCTATTTAATAATAAATATATAAATTATTTAATTTATTTTTTATAAATTAATATATATATATAAAATATATAAATAGTATTTTATATTAAAAAAAAGTAAGTAAATAATTAATAAGTAACTAGCAAGCGCTTGGCCTAACCCTTTTATTTAATATTTACTTATATATATTATTAAGTTTAATATTAACCTTATAACCTAGTAGTTAGCAAGCACTTATAAAATAATTTTTAAAAAAATTAATATACTATATTTTAAAGCTAGTTTAAAACCGCTCCGCGCCTAGTTAGCTAGTATATTAAGTAATAAAAAAAAGTTTTTAAAAAATAAAGGTAAAATAAAGATAACTAGTAATTACTAAGCACTTAAAAAGTACTTAGTAAGTAATTTAGTTTAATATTATAATATAATAAAAAAAATAAAAAGCTTAAATAAAAAAACCTAGCGCTTGCTAAGTAATTATTAAGTAATTAATTAATAATTAAAATTTAGTATTACTAGTTATATTAAAAAATTCTTTATTATTATTATTATACATGTGTGGTTTTATCAACGGTGTTAATGCCTTAGGCCACTTTATCGGCCGTGGCGATGCCAAGGCCTAGGGATATTAGTGGCCTTAAAAAATAATACTTAGGCCTTATTACCCTAAATAAAAGCTATATAAAGTACTTAAAAGCCTTAATAAAAAATTTTTAAATAATTTTATATTTAATTTTTTTTTATATATTTTTTTTTAATTACCTGGCCTTACTAGCTAGGTAATTTTTAATACTAGTATTATTATATTTAGTAGCATGTTTTTAATAATTTAATTAATAAGCTTTTTTAACACTATGGGATTTAATTAAATATAGTAATAAGGTAATTATTATACTTAATTATTAAGGTTACTTAATAATATATTTATAATAAGGCTTATTAATAATATAAATTACTTAACACTACCTGTACCTTCCTAGTAAAAAAAAAAATTAAAACTTAAAAAATTTTTAAGGGGCCTAAAAGCTATATTAAAAATATTAATAAAAATAATTAATAATTACTTAACCTAAAAACCCCTTTTATTAACGCTAGCAAAAAATATTTATTTAATTATTATTTTAAAAAACTTTATGCTTGGGTAGCAAAATAGCTAAAATTTTTTTTATAATTAATAATAATAAGGGTTATTACCTTACCTATATATTTAATTAAAAAATTATATTTTTAATTATATAAATAAAAAACTTTAAAAGTTTTTTAACTAGTAACTTAACCTTAGTTATATAAAAAAAAATTTATAATAACTATTATTACTACTAGCTTTTTAAAGTAAGGGTAATAATTAAGGGTGTTAAGCAAGGATAACACTTATATTATAAAAATTACTAGGAAAAATAAAAAAAAATATTAACCACTTTAATTAATTTCTTATTTAATTCTTAATTTATTAAAACTTTTTTTTAGTATTTTATTTAATTTTAATTAATTAATTATTATAAAATACCTTATAAACCTAATTAATTTTACTAACCCTATAATTATCGCGTAGTATAACTTATAATATATAAAGGTTAAGTTTTTATAAAAATAAACTAGTTAAAATAAAAGAACTTAAGGGTTATTTTTTTTAGTTTACCCTTATAAATAACTTATTTTATAAATGCCAGGAAAACACCCGCAGCTAGCTATTTAATAAATTAATTACCTAAAAAATTTTTAATTTTAAGGGTATTACTAAGTATAAAGGCTATATTAACTTAAATATAGCTAAAATATAAATTTAAAATATAAACTATTATTTTTATAATAAATACATTTTTTATAAATAAAACTTTAACAAGTATAAAAAAGTCCTAGTTATTATTAACTTTTTTACTAGCTAGGTTAAAAAGTGCTAAAATACTTACTAGTTTTAAAAAAACTAAAAAACTATACCTAAATAAATCTTTAACCTTAAGTAACTTAAAAATTAGGTTTATTAAAATTTTAAAAAGTATTTTAGTGCCTAAAAATATTATTTTTATTATTAAAATATAGCCTAAAATAATATTAAAGTATAAAGTTATAATAGCTATTTTTAGGTTATTATTAGCCTACTTAAATACCTTATTTTTATAAAGGTTTAAATTATAAACTTTATTAATAAAGCTAAACTTAAATTTTAGGCTAAATAAGCTTATAATTATAATTACCTTATTATTTTTAAAATAATAATTAAATACTTTACCTTATATAAGTAAAGCCTTTATATAAAAGGATTTACTTAAAAAAGCTTTAGTAATTATTTTTTTTATATAATTTTAGCTTTAATAAAGAATTTAGCTATTATAACCTAAATATTATAAACTTAAGTATTATAAAAACTACTTTAATTAAAACCCTAGCTAAAAATCCTGTATTAAAAAGTTATAATTAAGGCTATTAACTTATTAATTAAAATAATTAAAAAAAAAAGTATAAAACCTTTAGTCCGCCCTTGCACTTAATACTAACCTAAATTTTAATAATATTAGCTAAAAAAAATAGTATACTTATAACTACCTTTATTTTAACTATAATAATAATAAGTACCTTTGCCTTAACTATTTTAAGCTATTTTATTTAAAAAATAAAACTAGCCGCTAAATTAAAAAAATATTAATAGCTAAAATAATAAAAACTTTTAAATATATTCTTTTTATTATTATTAACTTTTTTAAAATTTTTTTTAAAAACCTAAAGCAGGAGGACCCCAAGCCTTGTGTAATATTATTTATTTTTTAAGTTATTAAAACTAAGTTATATATTATTAATAAAAATATTTTATAATATTAAGTAAGTATTAATATTAACCTTGCTAGTACCAAGCACCTTTAAGCTTTTATTAATATAGGCGTAAAATAATTTTTTATTAATAAAAAATATTTATATTTATTATAATTATATAAGGTAAAGGGCTTGCTTAATAAACTTAAAGTTATTATAATTAATAAATAATAAGTAAAAATATATAAAAGCTTTTAAGTACCACTCGCGGTTAGTAATTAAAAGTATATTTATTATTTATAAAAAATAAATATTTTAAAATATAATATTATTTTAGGGAAGAACTAGCTTTATAAATATTTTTTAAGGGTAAATTTTAATATTAATAAAATATATTTTTTTATTATTAAAAAAAGATACCTTTTTATTATTAAGCCTATTTAAACTTAACCTAATATTAATAGTATTTAAACTTTCTTAAAAATTATATTAGTAAAGCAAGCTAAGCGCTTATTATAAAAGTAAATTTAATAGGCCTTTTTTATAATTATTTACCTTAATTTTGATTAAAATAAGGGCATGAAAAAGGGGTTTAAGGTATTTAAATTAACTAAGAAAATTACTTAAAAATTTATAAATTAATTTAAAAAAAAACTTTTGCTAACTTTCCCTTTAAAATAAAATATAGTTTATAATATTAATATAGGTAATTTTTTTTTATTAATTAACCCTTTTATCCGCTCTTTTAAAAAAAACTTAAAAAGTTAAAAAAGTAACTTACTAAGCTTTTAAAAAAAAATATTATTTATATTTTTACTAGCCCTTAGGGATTTTTAGTTATTTTTATTTTAAAGCCTAGTGGTAAATAATGTATATATATTAATTATTAATTATTAAATTAAAAAATTATTAAAAATAGCTATTCGCTTCCTTGTATTAAAAACCTTATTAACCTTATAAAATCTACCTAATATTTTTTTAAAATTAACCTTTTTTTAAAATATTAGCAGGTGTAAATAAGTAAGGTATTAATTTAAAAAATAGCCTTTAATACTATTTTTAAAAAATATAAATTTTCAATAATATTATTTAAGCTAAGTAATACCCCAGCTATCTTTTAAATATTAATAAACTAAGTTTTTACCCCTTATATAAAAAGAACTTGTGTTATATACCTTAATAATATTTTTATTTTTTTTAACTTTATTAAAAAGTATAAAAAATATTTTTATTAAATTATAATAGCCCTTGAAAATAATAAGCTATTTATTAAAAGCTTTAAGTATATTTTTATTATAAAAAAATTAGAGTTTTATAGCTATATTATTAAATATAAATATATTTAACCTATACTAGTAAAGTTAAATATTATTTAAAATTAGCTAAAACCTTAAAATATTTATAAAGTCTAGTAATTTTTAGGCCTTATTATATATTATTAAAAATATATTAAAAACTTTATTAAAATTACTATACTGCTATATAAACTTTTTAAAAAAAAAATATTACTAAGTAAAAAAAAAAGTATTATATAATATAATAAAATATTTAATATAAACTTATATTTACTACCTTAAAAAAGGTGTTAATTAATACTTTAATACTTAAAATTATAAAGCCGTATAAACCCTTTAAAATTAAGATAAATACCTTAAAGTAGGTAATTAGCATGGTTTTTAGCTAGTAAAATAACTAAAAATATTAATATTTTATTACTTATAATAGCCGCAAACTTAATAATATTAAAAAGAATTACTTAATATAGAAAAAGAAGCTTTTTGTAATTAAAAAGGTATTATATTAATAAAATTATTACCTTAAAAATAATACTATAACTAAAGTTATTATTAATTATAAAAGTTTTAAGTACCTTGCTACCATAAAAACTTACTTTAAGTAATTAATATAATAGGTAAAAAAGTTTTAAGTATATAACCTAAATATTTATTATTACCCGGGTATAAAGGCTATTATTTTTAATATTTTTAATTAAAAACCTAATTTTATTAAAAATGGCCCTGCTAATACTTAAAGTAATTAAAATAAAAAAATAATAAATACTTAGGTTAAGTATATAATACTAACACTAATAGTTATATTAGCTAAAAATAAAAAAAAATATTAAAAAAATATAATAATAACCTATTTTAAAAATAATTAATTACCTAATAATAAATCTTTTATTAATTAGGTATAATAAAAAAGTAAGGATTTTTATTAAGGCCCTTAACTAGGCGTAGAATATAATATTATAAAAAATATTTTTTTATATATTAAATTAAATAGTTAAAAGGCACTATATTTATAAATACTTTTTTAAAAAATTTTATATATAAAATATATAAGTTTTATAGCTACTTAAAATATTTAGGCCTTTTAAGTATAATTAATAATTATGCTTGGTAACTTATAATAAAAAAAAATATTTAGTATATAATTCACGCTTACCCTGCTTGCTAGGTTATATAAAGATTATAACTAGGGCTAAAGTATAAGGCGTAATTTTATATATTTAAAAAAAAATATATAACCCTTTAAGTAATAGGGAATTAACCTTATTAAAATACTACTAATAATACCTAATAATAATAAATAAATTATTATAATTATTAATTATATAATAAGCTAGCTAGTTACTAAAGCTATTTTTAATATTAAAAATAAAATAATAGTAAGATTTTTATATAAAAAATTTTTTATTTATTATAGGGCTATGGCAAAATTAATATTAAATAATAATTTAAACCTATTATTTAAGGTTATTAC
>NW_020797890.1:13022-15757 GCF_003369625.1 Aspergillus mulundensis | reverse complement strand
TTTTTTAAAAAAATTATTATTTATAAAACTATACTAAGTAAATAATATTAAAAAATTTAATAATTAAAAATTAAATATAAAAATATACTTTAAAACCTTTCTAACCTACTATCTTAATAATAGTTATAAAATATTTTAGTTTATTAAATTTTTAGTAAAAAACCGCCAATATAAATAGTTTAATATTTATAAGGTAAAACCTATATTTACTTAAAAAAAATTTCTTAATATACTAGTTAAAATAATTAATAATAAAACCATGCTTGTTAATAATTTACTTATTAAATAAGGTAATATAAAATAGTAACCATGGTAAATTATTAAGTAATTTATATAATTACTAAATTAAATTAAGAAATACTTACCTTATAAATATAAAAATAACTAGCGCAAAGGGCACCTATATTAAAAAATCCTAAAAAATATATAAAAAAAATCCCTTATTTATAAATACCAAGAACTAAAATACTATAAAAACTATGTGTTATATTTAATTAATATTAAAAATAATATACCTAAATAAAAAAAAATTATTATTAAAAAAAACAAGAATTCCTAAATTAAACACATGCTAGGTTATTAGTAATAAAAGTTAAAGTACTATTTACTTTTAAAAAAGGTATAAAAGTAAATACCGGCATAAAATAACCTAGTAATTTAAGTAATTACTTATTTATAAAAAAGCTATACCTAGGTAAATACCTAAACTATAATTATATTAGGTATTTTAAATAATATTACTAGTTACTAGGCAAAGGTTAAAAAAAAAAGTGCCTTTATAATAGTAACCCTTAAGTAAATTTAGTAATATAAAAAATATAAAATCTTAAAGCTCTGCACGGTGCAAGCTTTAAAAATTTATATAAAATAAAAAAGTATACCGCGGGCCTGGGTAATTTAGGTAAAAATAAAAAAAAAAATAAAAAATAATAATATATAAAAATTCTTATTAACTTTAAAATAAAAGTAAATTTTATAAACTAGTGCTAGGCAAAGTCTTACCTTATATAAAATAAAAAATTAACTTATAAAATACATGTAATTAATAATCACATAGTAATATTTTATAAAAAATATATACTTATGGTTTATGCCAGAGATTTTGCGCGTAATATATAATATTATTAGTAAAATTTTAAAGCTATTAATATTAATAGTTATAATATAATTTTAGGGTTCCCGTGGCTTTTAGCCATAATACCTATTTTAAACTAGCATACTAGTAATTAAATATATAGTTAAAAAATAAAGTATAATTTTAAATACTTATAATATATAATAATAGTATAAAAGTGTGCCATAAAAATTACTATAAAAGTTAAAGTGCTTTTAATATAAATTTTTAAGCAAGAAAACCATGTTATAATACACCTTAATAAAATAAAGGTTAAAAAAATCCTGCTACCTAAATAATACCACGAATATATAAATATATTTTTTAAAATAAAAATAAATATTTTTATATTTTATTACTTATATAATTATATAATTAAGTTATAACCTAGTGCTAAGCCTTTAAATAAATATATTTACTTATTATTTTTAAAAAAGCTTAAGGTCCTACGCGAATATATTAAAAAAGCTTTAAAAAAAATTAAATATATTTATTAAAAAGCCCTGCGGGAGCTCTAGTACTATTTATATTAAAAAAAAATAATAGCCTATATTTTTATATTAACTACTAAGGCCTAAATACTATTATAATTAAAAATATATACCCCTTATTATTACTTAACGCGACCCTTAATTATTTAAAAATAAAAAAGATTTTTATATAACTTAATTTATATAATATATACCACAGGCTTTAAATTTACAAAAAAAATAAGTAAAAAATAGTATTTAAAACACGCTTTAGGCTTTATAAATATTAAGTTATGCCTTTTAAACTAGTAAATATGCTAGTAATATTTTAATTTTATATAAACCATGCCCTAGCTAGGCTAATTAATATAATTTATATTACTTACTTAAATAATATTATTATTTTCTTAAAAAATAAAAAAAATATAAATAATATGTGTAAATAGTTCTTAAGAAACTATGTAATTTTAAGCTATATATAAAAGTTAGTAAATACTTATTTTATATTAAAAAAATTAACTTCTTGGGCTTTATTATAACTACTAATAAAATTAAAATAAAATTAAAAAGGGTTTAAACTATTATAAAGTAGCTAATACTAAAAAATATAAAAAAAGTAATATTTTTTTTAGGATTTTATAGCTTTTACTAAAAATTTATTAAAAATTATAGCTAAGTTATGGTAGCACTGTTTAACCTTATAAAAATTAATATAATTATAAAATACCCATTAAAAAAAAAGTATTAAAAGTATTTAATATATTATACCTTAGGTTTACGGAGTGGCCCTTATTAAAATACTTTAATTTAAAATTATATATATAATTATAAACTAACGCCTTGGGGTATACTATTACTAAAGTATTATTTTAATTAATAAAAAATATATAATAATATTTAGTTACTTTTTAGTCTTGCAAGTTAAAAAATATAAAAACCTATTATAAAACTTATAACTTTAAAATACTTATAATTATAAAATACTTTTAAGTTTAAAAATATTATTTTAAAGGTAATAAGTTTTTTATTAAGGTACTTATAAACTATAATAATTTATAATAATTTATAATAATTTATAATAACTAAGGACCTAACGCGAAGGCAAGCGTAATAAGCTAAAAAACTTATAGCTTTTAACTTTATTATTAAGT
>NW_020797890.1:5779-11211 GCF_003369625.1 Aspergillus mulundensis | reverse complement strand
AGCGCGGCGCGTAAAACCCTAAATACCTAATATAAAAATAATACCTAGTAAGGCACTAATACTAACCCCTAATATAAAAGCTAACTAAATAATAACCTTAAATAGCGCCGTAGCACAACAAACACTAAATTAAAAAAAATATAAATTTATAATAAGGTTAGTAATATAATATAAGGTAAATTAAATATATAAATATATAATTAATAGCTAAAGCCACGCTAATATAAAAAGTAAAAGTAATTATTAAGGTAGTGGTAGCAAAGGGCCTAAAGGCATAAATAAAAACTATATATAATATTAGTATAAATAATATTAGTAAAGTATAATTATAACTTATAAATAATAATATTATTATAAACCACACGGGCACTAGCTAAAAAAAATTTTAAATTAAATATTAGCATAATTAAACTAATAAAAAAAATAATTATACTTATAGTTATAATAGCCTAAATAGTTATAAAAAAATATTATAGGCTTTTTTTAATATTATAATATTTATATTCTCTTGTAAATTATTATTATTAATATATATAATATTATATAAGCCTAGGACTTAAAGCAAGTCTAGCTAAATTATAATTATATTAAATATAATATACTTTACTAAGGTTTTATAATTATTTTTGTAATAATTATACCTTTTACCCGCGGGCTTAATATATTTAAAATATTAAGTTATTACCCACGCATAAAAATAATAATAAATTTTTTAAGTAGTAAGTAACACGCACTAAAAATAATAAGCCTAAAGTAAATTAAGGGGCAGTAAAGTAAGAGGGGCCAGGGTAATAACTAAAAAGGTAACTAGGGGAGCAGGGGCTAGGGCTGGGAGTTATACTAAAAGTATAAAAAAAATAATAATAGTAAAGTTAATAGCGGGGGTAGTAGCGCGAGCGTAATAAAAGTAAGTAATTTTAAAAGGCATGTTAATAATTAATATTATAAAGCATGGGCAGGGGAATATAATTTTTATATATTAAAAATAAAATAAAAAATAAAGGCTAAAACTAAGGCTTAACTACTATAATAAAAAATATAAAATAAAACACCATAATAAGCTAAATAATTATTAATAATAATATTTAAAGCGCGATATAAAACTATATTAAGTATTAAAGTAAAAAAAATATAAAGTAAAAAGCAAGCGTGGGAGACCTTAAAAAATAAAATAAGATAAAAAATATATAATATAATAAAGGCTATAATAAAGGTAAACTATATTTAATTTAATTACTAAAAATAATTTTAAAAATATAAAAATAAAAAAAATTAAATATAAAAAACTTATTAATTAAATTAAAAAGGCAAGTGCGCAGCAAGGCATAAAAAAAAGTAAATAAAAAACTAATATAATAACATGTTAATAGCTAAAATAAAATAACTATATATTATAAATAACTATTAAAAGTATTAAAAAAAGCGCAAGGATAAGGAAATTTAGTTATTTAAAACTTAAAGCCTTATTATAAAAACTAAGTATAAAGTAAAATAAAATATACAGGCCTAATAATACTAACATATAGTTAATACTACTAAAATAAATAATACCACGCTTAAAAAGTATAAAAAAAGTAAATATAAAATATTTTAACTTTAAAAATATAATTAAATAATTAAAAAATAATAAAAATATAATAAAAAAGGTGTATACTTATAGGAGCCATCTTGCTTTAAATATTAAAAAAATTTAAAAAAAAAAAAAAAAAAAAAAATTATAAGGGCGCTTTAATATTAAAACTAAAATACTATACCTAGCCACCGCAGGCAGTAATATTATATTTAAACTTAGTAATAAAGTAAGGTAATTAAATAAATTTTTTACTCCTAACTTTAAATATAAATTACACGCAAACTATAACACTTTATAAACCTAAAAATAGCTTATTTTATAGTACTTAATAAAATTTATAATTTAAATTACTTTTTATAAAAAAAAAATATAAATTTATGGATTGCAAGAATATAATTACTTAAAAAAAAAAGTATTATTATTACTATTATAATATTATAACTATATAATATTATAATAATATAATCCAGCGGCCTAAGGCCGCCTAATAAAGGAACTTTAGTACTAATTTAACCGCGCGCCAAGGCGGTGGTTAGTTATATAATATATAAAATATTAAGTTTAACTTAAAACTTTAACTTAAAGAATTAGTAATTAGTTCCTACTACAAATACATAACGCTTTCCTATTGCAGTAATTCACGTTCTCCTAAGCTTAGCGCAGTATACAAAAGCGCCTCACAAAGAATTACATCTTTAAGTTATAGCATGCTTAAATTATTATTAATAAATACTTATTAGCTTATGCTATTAAGTAACAGTATATTTATAATTATAAAGTAAAGTATTACCTATTTTAAAAAAATAATTAGGTCCTAGTTAAAAATAAAAACTTATAAAAATTTAATACCAAGTAATTTAAACCTTATAAAATGCTAAAATTACACCTACTAGGTATATATACTATTATTAAATTAAATAAATATATTATTTATAATCTTATTAATAAACAATACCTTATTTATATAAAAGTTAATAATTTAAAAAAGCTTTAGGTAAGTATATAATTATAAAAAACTTTTAAAAAGCAAGGCTAAAAAATTATAAAATTAATTAAAATATAATAAATTATTAATATTATTAAGCCTTTAACCCCCTTTTATTCTAACTTATTAATATAAATAAGGGCAAAATAAAATAAGTATAAAAATAAAAAACTATTTTTAAACTAAGTAGGGAAGGGTACTATTATTAATAAGCTTACTATTAAAAGTAAAAAGTATGCTAAAAAGGCAAAAGCTTTTAAGGCTAGTAATGCTTTAGTAATAAAAATATTATAAATAAAAACTTATAACCTTATTTAGTATATATTTTTAAAGTTAAAACTAAACAAAAAATAAACTTTAAAAAAAAACTTACTAATTTTAATTAATAGTTTAGTAAAAAAAACTATTAATAAATATTAAAAATACTAATTTTTATAAAATACTAAAAAAACCGGCACCAAGCGCAACTTTATTATTATTATTTTAAATTATTATATTTAAAAAAAAAGTATTTTATAAAAAAAAAAAACGCGCAGTGCTTATGCCAGGAAAAACCTAGTAAGTAACTTATTAATATTTTATTTATTTTATTTAAAAAAATTAAAAATTAAAACTAACTTATACTTTATTATTATTATAAACTATTTTATTACTAGCCTTAATAATATTTAAATTTTTTAACCTATTTAAAGTAAACACCACCTGCTGCTTTATATTTAAATTTATTTTACTAAACTTAGCTAGCTTTTTATTTATAGCCACCTTATTATTAATATTTATATTTATATTTTTATTTTTATTAAAACCTAAATTTCCACTTATAACCTTGCAAAAGTAATTAATTTTTTTTTAAATTTTAAAAATAGGATTTCCCTTTTTAGCTATTTTATTAAATATTACTTACGGGCTTAAAATACCTAATATTAATAATTAAAAATATTATTAACTAACTTAAAAAAGGGAGACTTACCTTTAAAAAAATATTAAAAAAGGACTAGAATTAAAAAAAAAATTAAATAAATTAAATTAATATATATTTTAATATTAATAGCACTAATCCCTGTATTAAAAAAAATTTTAAAAAAAATAACTAAAAATAAAAAAACACTTACCTATACTTATTAAATTTAAAACTTAAAATTATACTAAAAAAAATTAAGTTACTTAAACCTTTAGTTTAAGGCAAGGTTTAATTAAATTAAAAATTTTATTAATATTTTTAAAATATATTAACAAGCCTAAGGGGCCGGTAGCAGGGCAAGAAAAAAAGTAAAAAGCTAAAAAAAAAGTAATAATAAAAAAAAGCCCTAGTATAAAAGCTTAATTATATTAATAAGTTAAATCTTAACCTAAATTACTAAAATTAACTTTAAAATAAAGTAAGTAAAGGTATATTACTAGTTAAAAAGCCCTTAAATTATTAAAGCTTATTAAAAATGCTTCCAGGCTCTTTTACATAGTAATTAAAAAAGGTTATAATAAAAGCTTTTTATTTAAAAAATTATAAGGTAAAATAGCAAATTCCTATATAAAATTTAAAACTTTATTAAAAAGCTTAAAAAAAAAAAAAGTAAAAAGTAGGTGCTAGCTTAAAAATAATATAATATTTTTAAAAAAATTTAGGGCTTATTATAAAATTTTTAATATTATTAATTATATTACTAAAATCCGCAAACTTTATTTTTTTATTATTATTAAAGTTAGTTTTTAAAATAATAAATTATATAGGCTTCTTGCCCTTGCTCCCGCCTAATAATTAATAATTATACTTAAATATTTTATTAAAATTTACTTGCCTTTTTAAAGCCTGCTTTAATAATAATACTACTTACTTTTTTATTACATAAATTTTATTTATTTTTATTATATAAATTATTATATTAAAGGTCCCATGCTTCTTAATAAATTTATAAAATATTAGTAATTAAGTATTATAAAAAAAAAAAAAAATTTATGCTATTAACTTATTATCCTACTTATTAAACTAAAAAAGTACCATGGTTTAAAAAAAGCACTAGGCTTATTAGTATATAAAAATATAATAAGCATATGCTTTTTAAAAAAGTACCTAACCCTTAAGCTTAGGTATTTAAATATATATAATAAAAATTATTTTAAATAATATTTTATAACTATTACAGGCTGCTTTTTAATTAATAACTATATTTTATTATTAAAGGGCTATAATAAACTATTAATATTAATTTTTAATAATATAAACCTCGCGCTTCCCAAGCCTAGTAAATACTTAATTTAAATTTTAGTATTTAAAAAAAAAGCCTTAAATGGCTTTAATAGCTTGTAAGATTTTATAAATATAATAATATATTAACTTTTATTATTATTAATTAAGCCAAGAAAAAAAAAGCACTTATTAAAAAAAATTATAAGTAAATTATTTACTATCTTACTACTAGTATAGCTAGTTTTTACCTTTTTAAAAAAAAAAAAAGTTACCACGGTATCTTGCTTGTATTTAAAAAATAATATATTAAACTTTTTAAGGGCTATAATAAAAAATTTTAATAAAAAAAAAGTAAAAAAAAAAAGCTAAAATATTTAAAAAATTTATAAAAAATTTTAGGAAAATAAAAAAAAAGATAAGCAAGAAGGTGTTATTTATTAATAAAAAAAATAATATTATAATAGGGGTATTACTAGTAATAAGTAAGTTATTAATAAAGGCCTTTATAATTACTATAATAATAAGACCTTATTTTAAAATATTTTAAATATTTTATTAAAAAGCTTTTTTTTTAAATAAATAGTAAATAATTATTATTATAAAATTTAAAATAAAAAATATTTAATACTACTAGCTATAAAAATTAAAATTATTATTTATAAAAAATATATTAAAAGCAAGCGCCCTAA
>NW_020797890.1:0-3927 GCF_003369625.1 Aspergillus mulundensis | reverse complement strand
AATTTATAATAAGGTAAATAAAACTTAAGTAATTAATAAGTAGTTTAAAAGTGCTTATTAAGTAATTTATAATAAAATAAGTAAAAAATAAAAATAAACTTAAAAAATTAATTTTTTAATAAATAAGAAATTAAGTAGTTAGCAAGTAGTTTAAAAGTACTTATTAAGTAATTTATAATAAGGTAAATAAAAGGTAAAAATAAACTTAAAAAATTAATTTTTTAATAAATAAAAAATTAAGTAGTTAGTAAGTAGTTTAAAAGCACTTGTTAAGTAATTTATAGTAAAGTAAGTAAAAAATAAAAGTAAACTTAAAAAATTAATTTTTTATTAAAGTAAAAAAAAAAGGTAAATATTAAGCCTTTTATAAGTACTTAAAAAGTGCTTAAAAAAAAAGTAACTTATAGTTTTATAAAATAAATATTATATTTTTTTAGGCCATGTTTAAGATATTATTAATATTATTTTTAAAATAGTAAATAAGTAATTAAAATATACTAAAAAATAACTTAACTAATTTTTAAGGGCTTAAAAAATAATTAATACTTATAACTTTATTAAGTTAACCCATGGTTTATAATATTAGTAAAGCTTTAATAATATTAAAATACTATAAAAAAAATAAAAAAGGTTAAATGCGTGGTAAAAAATTTTTAGTATTTATAGGTTATATAACTACTAAAACTTAAAGATTACATAATAAAGGCTTATGTAAGCGTTTGGAATAGCCCAGGTCACCTCAAACCTTATTTGTTTGGATGTCTTGTGGCATCATTGTGGGACGGGATGGTTGTTTTCCTCATGCTGGTGCGACAGATGAGCCTCGTTTTATCCATATCGAAAATATGCCTGTCAAGTAGGTACTGTAGGTATCGGTTTTACCCTCCAGATGTTATCTTGGCCATAATCCCAACACGTTCGACCTCGCCGCATCATATTAATCCCGAAGACTTTAGTGGTTACCTATCTTAAGGTTTGTGAGAAGTCAAATCCCACGGAGGTTATGACGTCCATCTTCGCTCAGCCATGCCTTGGACACATGTTGTTGTTCCAATTGTCCCGGTTTAGGTTGCGCGGGTATTGCGCTTTTGTGGTGTACCATAGAACGAGGGGTTTCCTCATCCATGGATGAGGTAGTAATAGTGTACAGCTGGAGTTTGATTAACTGTGCGATAGAAGAGGAGACTCTCGCTACGCTCTAAGTCAGCCCGCTGGACTCCGAGCTGGCTCACCTCCTACCATGAATCAGTCTCCTGATATCTCCACGTTAAGTGACACCTATACTGGGATGACGAACCAATAGATGAAAAGGCAAATCAAACCCTGAATCCAGCGCCAACATGGCTCCCATTCTATCCGGGATATTGGTAGGAAAGGAAGGTTTTTAGAGAAAAACATCATAAGATCCGGCTCGCCCTTTCATTCTGCCTCCGAGCTACGGTTCTAGTGAATACAAATAGATAGACGTACTAAATACACTGCGCCTCTTGCACGGTTTCATCCCATTCCAAACAACCAACATGACCGCTCGACTAAACGCCAACCAGAAAGCCCAGCAAATGCCACAGCTCGCTCGACAAGCCACAGAAAACGCAATGCTCAGAGCGCGCCAGCTCGCCCATTGGATGCCATTACGCAACGTGCCGGAAATGACCTGCGAGACCGCAGGGGTTGCGAGGAACCAGAGCGCCAGGTGGGTGAGCGAGCCCTAGGTCCATCATCCATCCACCTGGGCAGTCCAATCAGCTTTCCGTGTTTGGCGGATGGAGTATTGTCGATACCGTAGGCCTCAACGGACACATATTGTTGTTTCTGTCGCAGAACAAGACTCCACGGGGAATCTGCTGTAAATGGTCTAGGGGGCTGTTCATGGTGAAAGCCTTGAACTGGGGTTATTGTTACCATATTCCAATGTCTGTGCCCGATGAGAGAACCAACGCATATGGCCACCGGAATTGATGGGACCTGAACCTGCCCTGCCACCTCAATGATCGATACACACAGCCAGTCAGAGGCGTGCGATAGGACCACTGCACACCAAGAAAGCTAGTGCTGTGCTACCTACCGGTGGTCTCCGCGACGTCGTCCCTTCTCCAACTCCTCCACCTCCATCCGTAGTCGAGGATCACCGTTCTCGCGCTGATGATCCCGCATATATGACACAGTCCACACTCTCTAGCGAGATAGCCCAGCGCCACGAAGTAAAATGCCCTCCTACACAACCCTCACCCTGCGCACCCCAACGGGCCCCTCACACCGCCGCGTCTCAACAGCCCCGCCCCGCCCCGCGACCGACGACGAAATCCCCATTATCGATCTTACGCCGATGAATGGAGACATCTCGGCTCGGAAGGACCTAGCACGCAAGATCAGGGTCGCGGCTGAGAACACGGGGTTCTTCTATGTCAGGAACCATGGGATTCCAGAGGAACTGATTCAGCGTGCGCTGGGCCAGGCGAAGACGTTCTTTGCGCAGGGTGTTCAGGATAAGGAGAGGGTGTCGCATATGAGGTCGGTGTTCAATGATGGGTTTCATGGGGTGGGCACGACGCAGATTAATGATACGGAGTCGAGAGGTCTGGTGCTGGCTTCCCGCTGTTTATCTGCGATTACCTAGGGACCAATGCTGATCCAGCCATGATGACAGACCAGAAGGAAACGTTCTCCGTGCGGTATAACCCGCTCAACGATCCCACCGTGCCCGATGCCTCGTCGTTCCTGTCGAAAGACGAACTGGAAAAGTTCAAGGCGCAGGAATATATCTGGACCGGAACCTCCCACCTCCCCGGTTTCAAGGAGACAACGCTCGAATTCTACAGAGCGCGACTGACACTCGCACGGAAGATGATCCGGCTGTTTGCTCTGGCGCTCGATCTGGAGGAGGACTACTTTGACGCTGTTACGACACATCCTGGGGCGGATGGGCTGTATGTGCATTATCCGGGCACTGCAGGGTATGATCCGCACAGCGACCAGAGCAAAGATATTGAGGTTGGAATTGGCTCGCACACGGACATTCAGTGCATGACGCTTCTCTGGCAAGATAACTCCGGCGGACTGCAGGTTCTGTCCTCAGCGACGGACGAATGGCTCGATGCGCGGCCGATTGAGGGGACATTGGTGGTCAATATTGGAGACTTTCTGCAGAGATTGTCGAACAATGTGTTCAAGAGCACGGTGCATCGGGTTTATAATCGCCAGGCCACATCGCGATACTCCATGCCGTTCTTTTTGGGGTTCAACCCGGAGAGTGTGTGTCAGGTTGTACCCAGTTGTGTGAGTGAGGAGCGACCGGCGATGTATGAGCCTGTTTCTTGTGGCGAGGTGAGTTTGCAGCACCTGTTTTCAAGTTTCTTGAATAGGTCGTAGGCTGATAATGGGTACAGTGGCATCGTTCGAGACTTGCATTGGCTCAACAGACAACAGCGACGTCCTGAACCCAAAGGTTATGCAGATGGGTTAGTGTCGTGGTGCAGCAATATATACTGAGAGCGTGCGTGAGAAATGGCAAGTGGCGAGAGGAAACTCGATAGCTCCAGGATTGGGTATCGGTAGAGGTATCTCTCTTTAGAATCGGGAACTAATATACCAAAATAAGATGATTTCCTTTGCGAAGCATAATCAAGCTGAAATGGATGATGGATAGTTGCTCTCACTTTGTTGCTCCCGGCGGGCCAGTCCGTGCTGGACCGGAGGGCGGGCCGGCTAAAAACACGGCGACCCCACACCCCCGCACAATTTAGACTGCGGCTATTGGTGGGTAAACTCCCGCCCGACGGGAAGTCGAAGTCCAAAGCAAGCTGATTGGACACATTTAGCCGTGAGGCATGGGGTTTGGATAATGGTGGTCCGCGCTTCCAAGGCCGACATGGTCGATTATGAATTGGCCAGGTGTAGATAAGTCGTAGTTGGAGGCGCCGGGCATAA
>NW_020797907.1:337520-392866 GCF_003369625.1 Aspergillus mulundensis | reverse complement strand
TAATAATAATTATAAAAAGTATTTTAAGTTATATAAGGTTTAAATACTAGGTTATATTATATTTTAGTATAATTTTAATTATTTAAATAATTTTTTTTATTTAGTTATTAGTTTACAGGTAAAACGCAGTTAAATATAGCTAATATATATTTATTACCTTTAATATACCTTTTTAAAAAAAGCTAAAAAAACACGCGTTCCTATTAAAAATAAAGATTTTTAGTATTAATTAATTATAGGCTTAAAAGTAATTAATTAATTTTATACCTTATTTATAGGCTTTTTAAGTAAAAATTTTAGGTATTAGGCTAATTTTCTTAAAGTACTTATTATAAATAATAAGTATTTAATTAAACCCCTTTAATATTAAAGGCAAGCGCATAATAAAATTAACTATTATAATATAAAAAAATAAGTAAAAAAGTAATTAGCTATAAGTTTTTATATAAATAATAATAGTATACTTTATTTTTTAAATAAATAGGATAATATGCTATATATTCTTATAATAAAAAATAACTTTTATAACTTATAAAACTATATATATTTTTTAAGCACTTATTTAGTTTTTAATAGCTATTATTATTATAAATAAGTTAAAAAAATTTTTTAAGTAAAAATCTAGGTAGGTAAAGCTAAAATTTATTATTTAAAAAACTTTTTATTTTATTATTACTAGGTATTTTAGCGTTAACTTTGCCATAAGTAAAAAAAGTAAAATATATAAAAGTATTATTATATAGGTATATATATTATTTAAATATATATAATAAATTATTATATTTATAATAAAAAAGGACCGCGGGTGTAAAAAGTTTTTTAAAATTTTATAATATTTTTAAAATTAGGCTTGTATAAGTATTATTTAAATATATATTTTTAATATATTACTTAAACTTATTTAATAAAAAAATAAAAAAAATTATAAAGGCATGTTTTTAATTTATTTATAAGTAATTAAGGTTAAATTTATTATATAATTAAGTAGGATATTTTTTAATATAAAAAAGGGTGTTTATAATAGTATTTATTTTTTTTAAATAATAAAAAATCCTAAGCTTAAATTATTAAGTATACTAAAAAGCACGGATAAGTTTTTTATTTATTTTTTTAGGAAAAACTATTACTATAAACTTTTAAAACATAATATCTAGGATTAAGCTATAATTTATATATATTATAATAAAAAGTTTTATAGTTTTAATTATATAATATATCTTGCGTATTACCTAAATAAAATAAGAGATTTTTATTTTTATAGGCTAATAATTACTTTTTATTATTATAAGTACTTAGCTTAAAAATAACATAAAATATACCATAGTTTTTAATAAAGGTTTAAATAAGTTTTTATAAATATAATTATTATAAAGGTAATATATTATAACGCCGTGGCTATTTTTAAAAAAAATTAAGATTTATATATAATTACTAGTACTTTTTAAAATAAGCCAGAAATATAAAAAACTTAAAAGCCTTTTTAAATATATAAAAAGCTTTTATATTACTACTAGACTATTTAACTAGGGTTTTTATAAAATATATTTTTTTAAGTAGGTTTTTTAAAGGTGCTTTTTAAAGCAAGGTAGTTTTAGTAGCTTAAAAAAAAGTTATAATTTTATTATAATTTTTAATATAGTTATAAAACCATCCAGTAACTTTAAAAAAGGTTTTAAGTTTTAAAAAAAACTTTAAAAAAGTAAATATTATTATTATTACTAGTTTTTTATTTAAAATAAATATTTTTAATATATTAACCCTTTCGCCAAGCAGCTATATAAAAAAAATTAATAAATAATTTTATTAACTTAAGGCGGATGTTTATATTATTTAACTTTATAAAAACTATTTAAAGGTATTAAATATATTTTTTTAATATTTTAAATATTATTATAAGGTTATTAATATATACCCTGTAAAACTTGCAAAGTTTTTTAAGATTTAGATTTATTATTTTTTAAATATAAAAAATACTATTAATAAAACTTATTATAATAATATAAAATTACTTTTATTTTTAATGTGTAATTATAGCTATATATTTTTAATTTTTTTTATAAGTATTTATAATAGTAATATAAAAATATTTAATAATTATTATAATAATTTTCTTTTAAGTAGGTATAAAATAAAGATCTAGTTAAACTTAGCTATTTAAATTTATAAATTAATAACTAAATATTTTTTAAATTTTTATATGCTATTATTAAAAACTTGCTTATAAGTAATAAATACTAGTCTTGCTAAGAAAATATAGCCTGTATATTATAATATTTTTTTTTAAATATAAAAAAAATTAAATAATTTATTAATAGCTTTTTAAGCCTTTAAGGTAAAAAAATAAATTTTAGGTTTTAAAAAATAATTTTTTTATTTTTTTTTATTATTAATTATATTTATTAGTTTTTTAATATATTAATAACTCTTGTAAACTTTTATTATAAGTATATAAATTTATATATAAGGGCTTTAAAAGTTATAATAACCTAAAATAATTTAGTATATATATTAATATTATTAAAAAGCTTTTTAATTAAAAGCTATTTATAGGTAATTAAAATTTTTAGTACATTTATTATTATAAAAGGGTAAAAAAAATTAAAAATATTTTTAAAAAGTTTTTTAATAATATATTTTAAAGTTTTAAGGTTTTAAGGTTTATAAATAATTAAAAAAAACTAATATTTTTAAAAAAATTAAATATTTACTTTATTTATTATAAAATACTTAATATTAAATATATGCCTAATTCTATATTTTTTTAAAATAATAATAAAATAATTTATTATATTAACTACTTTAATATAAGTAAAATTATAATTAATTAAATATATATATAATAATTTTTTATAAGCTTTGCGTGATTTAAAAATAAAGTCCTAGTTAAAAAAATTTACCTTTATTTTAACTAGTATAAATATAAAAAAATATAGGGGTATAATAACATGGTATATAATATAAATAAAAATTAAGGTAACTTAATAACACTTTACATAAACTTATAATAAAAATTTTAAGTATTTATAAAATTATAGTACCCCTGCTTGCTTATTAAAGTTTAATATAATTTTTTTTTATATTAAAGTATTTATATTAATTAGTACTTTAATTTTAAGATTTTTAATAAAGTATATTTATACTATAACTTTATTATACACCTTCTGGCCTTTAATAGTTTTAAAAAAGTATAAAAAAATATTTAAAAACTATGTAGTAATATGCTTAAATTTAATATTTAAAATAATTATAAGCTTTGCTTTTTATAAAGAGGTGTTTAATAAAAGTTTTTTAATAAAAAATTTATTTATTATAGTAATAAAGCTACTTGTATTTAAGTAAATATTTTTAAAGTATTAAAAAGTTTTAGTAACATAAACTTTTATTATAATATATTTTTATAAATATAAATTAATATTTTTTAGCTCTAGAAGTTATTTTAATTTTATAATATTTACTAAAATATTAAAGTATAAGCTTTGGTTAAGTAAAATCCTTAATTTTAAAAAATTTTTTAAGTATTTTTTTATATATTAATATAGTTTATTTAAAAAATTAAATAAAGTAGGATAAAATAGGCATGTAAGTATAAAAGTATTTTATATATTATTTATATTTTTAATAATAATATTAAAAAAATATTTATTATTATAATATAAATTATAAGAATTTTTTATAAGTTTAAAAAAACCGTGATAAACTCCTTTATTTACTTATTATAATAAGAATTATTATTTATTTAAAGTTAACAAGTCCTGCAGCATATGGTTAGTAATTTTATTAAAAGTTTTTATATTATTAAAAATTTTTATATTATTAAAAGTTTTTATATTATTTACTTTACTTATAATAATATAGTACGCTTGTTATGCATGTTATTAATTTTATATTTATTAATTATTATTATTATTTATTTTAAAAAACCCTGCAACTTACTATTATAGCTATAAAGTAAAAAAATTATATAACTTATTTATTATTTAAAGCTAATTAAGTTATAAAGCGCTTAAGTTTTTATTTTATTATTAATAAAAAATCCGCGCTTGCGCGGGCCTTTAAAATTTTTTTTAATTTTAAAAGTTTTTTTAACTTAGCTAGAAATTTTATTATTATAGCTAGAAATTTTATTATTATAGCTAGGGGTTACTTTATTTTTATAAATAAATAGGTACTAAAATATAAATAAGTTATTTAAAGTTATTAAAAATATTTTAGTTATTTAAGTAGTATTTATTTTAATTAAAACTATTATTTTAGCAGGGAATAAGTTACGCTTTACTAGTAAAATATTCTTATTTTTAGTTTTTAATATATTAAAATACTAAATTTTACTAAATAATAAATTTTAATTTAATTAAATTAATAAACTACCCTAAGGTTATATTTTTATTTAGTTTAAAAAGATTTTTTTATAATAACGGCTTAAAGGCGTATTATATAATAATTATTTAAAAATAAATATTATTTATTTTTATAGCTTTGCATGCATGTATAGCTTTTTAAATAAATTTTTTAAGGGTTATTTTAAAATAAAAATTATTAAACTTATAGTAAAAAAAGTTAACTCTAGACCTTGCTTTAAAAATATAAAAATAAAACTTTTTTATTATTTAAGTAAACTACCTATTTTTTAAATTTAGTTTTTTTAAAGCGTCTTTTTTAAAAATTATTAATTTAAAAATAAATTAATTTAAGGCTAATTTTTAAAGCATAGCCTAAATATTTACCTTTATTATTACTTTACCTTTATAATTAATAATATTCTTAAGCTAATTTATAAAAATATTAATATTTTTATAATAAACCTTCCTGCTAAAGTGTTTAATAAAAATATTTTTTAAAATATTAAAATTAAAATATTTTATTTTATTAATTTACTAGCTATTATTATTACTGTTAGCAGGGCAATTTTATTTATTTTTTTATTAAATATTCTTGCGTTGCCGGCGTTACTAGGTATAAATTTAGTTATATATAATTATTTAAGTTATATAAATTAATTATTAAATATTTCTTAACTTTTTATATTTTTATTATAGTATTAAAAACCTTTTTATATATAATAAATACTAGTTAAGTAAATAAGGTATATCCTATATACTAAAATATTTTGCCTTATATATATAAAAAATTAAAAAATTTATTTACTACCTTTTTAACTTTAGGCCTAAAAAAATATACCCTTAGCTTTAATAAATAATATTCCTAGCTATTTTTTATAATAACTTATATTTATTAGGATTTAAAAATATCAATAACTTTAAAAAAACTTTTTTTATAAATAGGTAAATTTATATGTTAATACTTTAAAAGCCTGTACTTATTAACTATTAAAAGGTTTATAAATACTAATATTATTAGGTAGCTTTTTAATAGGTTTATTAGTAAAACTAATATTAATTTTAAGGTTATTATTTTAAATAATTAGTGGCTTTGCTAATATAAAAGTTTTATAAAAATTTTTATATAAAATATTATTTTTTTTATTATAAAAGTATATTACTTTTAAAAATATTATATATTTACTTAATTAGCTACTAAGTAGTTAATATTTAAGATAAGGCCTAATTAGTATTTTTTAGGTATAATAACTAGTTAATTTATAGCATTTATAGCTTTAATATATAAAAAATATTAATTAATAAAATAAGTATATAATAAAGTTTTATAAACTTGCTAAGGTTTAAATATAAAATTCTTATTAAAAAAATTAGCTTTAACCTTTATAAAAACTATTATAAATAAATATAAAAGTATTATAATATATTATACCGTGTATACTAAAATAAATATAACTTAATAATATTTAGTATATATTTATAAAAAAACTTTAGATTTTTATATAATTATAAGGTTTTTATATAATTACCTAGGTTTAGGATAATCCTTTTTTTTATTAATATATTTATACTTATTAAAACTTTAATTTTTAAATTTTTAATAAGGTATATGTAAGTAATAACTTTACTATAAACTTTATAGCTATTAACTAGCCTAAAAAATATAATAAAATATTTATAAAATATATGGTAATATACTTTAATTTAATACCTAAAATAATTATTAGCTTTACCTTTTATAAAAGGGCGTCTAGCAAAATACTTTTAATAAAAAATTTATTTATTATTATAATAAAACTACTAGTATTTAAATAAAGGTTTTTTACCTAGGAAGTTTTACTAATATAAATTTTTATTATAATATATTTTTATAAATATAAGTTAATATTTTTTAAAGCAGGCATTTTTTTTAAGAATATAACTTTAGTAATATTATTAAATTATAAATTATTTTTAATATATTATATATATAGGTGGCTTTTTACATGTTATTTAAGCTTATTTAATAAGGTAAATTACTTAGGGTATATTAGGCAGGTTAAGGTAAAAGTTTTAGGTTTAATAATAATATTAAAAAAATAAGCTTTATTATTATTATACTCAGGGCTATAATACATGTATAAATTATTTATAAGCTTAAAAAATTTATAATATATTTTTTTAATACCTTGCTGCTAGTATTACATGTTTAAATTTAAGGCGCTTTTTATAATATAATTAGTAGCTTTAAAAATTCCCGTGTTTTTAGTTTTATTTATAGTAGTATAAAAAGTATATTATATATATTATTAATTTTAAGGCTATTAGTTAAAATTATTATTACCTATTTTATTAAAAAGTCTAGCTACTTATTATTATAGTTATACTTATAAAGTAGGTAAATTATATAGCCTATTAATTATTTAAAGCTAACTAGGTCTTAAAGCGCTAGGTTTTTTATTTTATTATTAATAAAGTAGTAAAATTTGCGCTTAAGTTAAAAATAATTAATAAAAAAATTTTTATTATTAAGGCTAGGGGTTTTATTATTAAAAATTTTATTATTATAAATAAAATAGGTAGGTATTTTATTATTAAAAATAAACTAGTATTAAAATATAAATAAATTACCTAGTATTATTAAAAAAGTTTTTAGGAGTATTTTTAAATTTATTTTTTTTTAAAAATATTATACTTTACCCGTGTTTATAAAGTAATAATTTTTTATATATTATACCACTAAATTTTACTAAATAATAATTTTAAATTTAATTTTTTTTAATAAACTAACCCAAAGTTATATTTTTATTTAGTTTAAAAAAAAATTTATAATAAGGGTTTAAAGGCACACCACGTAATTATTATTTAAAAATAAATATTATTTATTTTTATAGCTTTGCATGCGTGTATAGCTTTTTAAATAAATTTTTTAAAAATTATTTTATTATGTAAATTACTAAAGCTATAATAAAAAAAATTAACTTTAAATTTTACTTTAAAAATATAAAAATAAAATTTTTATATAATTTAAGTAAACTAGCTGTTCTTTAGGTCTAGTTTTTTTAAAATATTTTTTTAAAAATTATTAATTTAAAAGTAAATTAATTTAGGGCTAATTTTTAAAGCATAGCCTAAATATTTATTTTTATTATTAATTTATGTTTATAATTAATAATATTTTTAAGCTAGTTTATAAAAATATTAATATTCTTATAATAAACCTTTTTACTAAAGTATTTAATTAAAACATTTTTTAAAATATTAAAATTAAAGTATTTAATTTTATTAGTTTACTAAGGGCTACTATTACTATTAATAAGGTAATTTTATTTATTTTTTTATTAAATATTTTTACATCCCCGGCGTCTATTTTAAGGCCTAAATTTATTAAAATTATTATTATTATTATTATTATTATTATTACCTAAATTATTATTTAAATCGCCCCTAGCTATACTATTTTAATTTTTATTTAGCCTTTTTTTTATTATTTAAAATATTTATAAGGCTATTTCTTAAATTATTTATTAGCTAGTAAATTATTTTATTATATATTATTAAAATAATTTATATTTTTATTTACTTTGGTATCGGCACTAGTATTAGCTACTATGTTTTTTTAATTTATAAGCTTTTAAAAGTTTCTTGCAATATTTTTTACTACCTTTATTTTATTATTTATTTATTATTAATTTAGTAAAATTTAAGTAACCATGTTAGTTATTAATAGCTAGTTTTTAAGTAAATCTAGTTTTTTTTAAGTTATTACGGCCTTATTCTTTATTATAGTGGGAAGATTTACTAATACTAGTTATTTTAAATATATTAGTTTTAAAAGAAAAATAAGGTGGCTTATATTTTTATATAATATAAAATACTTATATAGTATAAAATATAGTATAAATTATTTTTTTATTAGTATTACTAAATTTACTAAACTTTTTACCTTTTTAATATAAAATCTTCCTGCTTTATTATACTTAGGTGCAAAAAATATATTCTTTTTAATTAATAAGTTAAAAATTAATAACATTTTTAGGCTTGCAAAAAAAGAGCCTAATATTTTTATATTTATTAAAAAAAATTATATAAAAACTTTTAATTATATTATAATATTAAAAGCTTTAACCACGTGAGAAATTACTTTTATAACTTATTTTATTAATTATTATAATACTTTTAATATAGCTCTAGCTAAAAAAGATAAGGTACTAAAAAATAATTAGCTAAAAATAAAAATATTTTTAATAATATTACTACCTTTATTTAACAAGGCGCTTATTATATAATATTAAGGCTAGGTAATTATATAAAAAAGTATTTTAGTATTTAATTTAAAAAAAAAAGTAAATAGCTTAAAATCTTTTTTTATAAAAAAAACTAGTAGTACTATGTTAGCAGGCTCCTAGGTAGCTAATTTTATAACCTATAATATAAAAAATATAAAAAATATTAACTAAAATCTTAATTTTAAGCATAATTTTAAATAACCTAGTAGTTTATCCAGCGTATTAATTAATAATATTATAAATATAAATTAAAGGTATTTTGGATTTTTTATAATTTTATATTATTTATATAAGTATAAAAACTTTTTAATAGCTAAATGCAAAATACTTTAGTTTATATTTTAATTTAGTGGAAACTAGTGTAATCGTGTTAAAAAAAAGGTTTTTTTTACTTTAAAAAAATAGCTAGTTATGTGGTTTTTATATTAAGCTTATATATAAAATTAAAATTTAAAAGTTAATAAAAGTAAGCTATTTAATATTTTAATTTTAAAGTTTAAAAAAAATAGGCTAATATTAGTCCAGGAATCTCCTTAGTAAATATTAAAAGTTATTAAAACATGTTTTATATAGCGGGGTATTAAAAAAGGGTAATTATTAGCATTTACTACTATTATTTATTTTAACTCTGGAGGCTTTAAAAGTTAAGTAAATGTTTTTTAAAAGGCTCCTAAATTATATTAAACATGCTACTACTTATTAAACCCTAGGGGTAATATAATAAGATAATAATAAGTTAATTCTTTTAAACTATTTTAAAAGCAATATAAATACATAACTAATAACTAAGTACTAATATAAGCAGGCAGGATAAACCGTAAATACATGCTAAGAGGAACAACATAATAAAAAAATATTAGTTTATATTTATAAAAATATATTATAGTAAAGGTTTATATTACTAAAACTTTTTAATACTTTAAAAATATTTACTTAAATATAGGTAGCTTTATTATTATAATAAATAAATTTTTTATTAAAAAACTTTTACTAAACACCCCTTTATAAAAAGCAAAGCCTATAGCTATTTTAGATATTAAATTTAAGTATATTATTATATAGTTTTTAAATATTTTTTTATACTTTTTTAAAACTATTAAAAGCTAAAAGGTGTATAGCAAAGTTATGGCATAAATATATTTTATTAAAAACCTTAAAATTAAAATATTAATTAATATAAATACTTTAATATAAAAAAATTATACTAGATGTAGCGTGTAATGCGTGATAAGTCAGAAGTAGTTGATTCTTTTTATTTACCCTATCCGCTAACTAAAAGTACGCCTTGCGTAGGCAGTAATAAAATATATAGCTGTTTTGCGGTTATAGTACCCGGAAACTAAGTAATTAATATTTTTATTAATTTAAAACACAAAGTGTAAAGCCAGGGAGATAAAAATAAATATTATAATTATATAAAGTATTAAATTTATAGGCAAGCCGCCTTAAAGCACTATTATTAAATAATATAAAATATAAGTTATTTTTAAAGCACCAGAGCGTGTTAATAAAAAAATTATAAAAATAAAGTAAATATATAAATAAAAAGTTTAAGACGCTAAATAGTAGTATAAATATTAAAAAAATAAAAGCTAATATAAAGTGCATAAGGCGCGCATAGAAAAACTATAAAAAAAATAAAAAATATAAAATAAAAAAACCACGAAGTGCAAGATTTTAAAAAAAACATGTAAAGTATTAAGTAAAACCTTACTTTTTTAAAATAATTTTTACCCTGCTTGGCAGGCCCTAGTCCTAAATTAATTTATTAAAAATATTATTATTTTTAAAAAAGTAAAGCTTTATTTAAGCTAGTATATAGCGCCCCTTTTTATTAAATAATTAATTTTTATTTATAAATTTAAAAACTTTATAAATTAAATACTTAAAAGGCTTGCCCTAAGGGTGTTTTAAATTATATTTTTATTATAATTTAAATTTTAAATATTTATAAAGTTTTTATAATCCCATGGGCTAGTTTTTAAATTACTTAAGTAGGTTATTAATAAAAATTACTATGTAAAAATATTTAATAATAAATTATATAATTTTTATACTATAATTAACCTAGTTAATTTATTTTTTCTTTACTTACTATAAAAAAGTCTTTATATTTATTAAATAATAATTAATAATTAATAAAAGTTTTTATTTATTTGCTTGCTTATCCTTGTCCTTATTACTTTTTAAAAAAAATAAATATTTTATAAAGTTTATTAAAAAAAAACTTTATTTTTTTTAAAGCAAGTTTACTTTTTTTTTTCCTAGTTTTTTTTAGCTATTTTTATTTTTAATATTTTAATTTATTTATTAAGGCCAGGAATAATAATATTTTATAATTACTTAATTTTTTTAAAAATTTTTACCACACACGGTAGCTTATTTTTTTTAATTTATAAGTTTTTTAAAAAAATATATTTAATATACTTATTTATTTTACCCTTATAAACCATAATTTTTTACTAGTTAAAAGTATAAAATACTTTTTTATATTTATTATTAAGCTTTAAGTTATAATTAATTATATTTTATTTATTAACCCACTTTGCGTACTAGTTTTTAAAAATAAATTTTTTATAATTTTTAAATAGTAAATTCTTATGCTTATTAAAAAGGTAAAAAAATAAATATTTAAGCTTTTATTTATATATATTAATATAAAAGTTAACTATTTTATTAAAAAACTTTTTAATTTTTTTAATAAAATATAGTTTATAATTTTTAGCTAACTAGTATAATAACTATAGTTAGCTTAGCTTACTTATATAATTATTATATAAAATAATTTTACTTTTATTTATTATTATATTACTTAAACCCTTATAACGCAGGTTATAAAAAAAACTTATTTTATTATTTAAGAGTGGTATTAATATTATTATAAGCTTAAAAGCCTTTTTTAAACTTATTTATTAAGTATAATTTTAAATTTAAATATATATAGCTAACTTTAACACCTAAGGCCTTAATAATTTATTAAATAAATATTATTAATAAATTAATAAGCAAGGTAAAGTTTAATAAGTTAATTATAATAATATTAATATTATAAAAATTATTATAAAAAAAGTAAAATAAAAAAACTTTATATTTTTTACTAGTATTATACTTAGCCTTACTTTATTTATACCTTTACTTAATAAGCTGTATAAATAATAAGGTATTTTTACTTTTTTTTTACTAGGTTTTTTATAATTTATACTATTAAAGGCTATACTAAAGGTCTTAAAGTTTATTATATACTTAAAAAGTATATTAAATTTTAAGTTAACTACTAATTATAGCAAAGGCCTAATAATAAATTTTATAAAAATAATTTTTAAGTAGCTAGTAAGTATTTTCTTTAAAAATAGTAAAGTTTTTTTTATTATATAAAATATAGGTTTAAAAAGGAATCGCCAGCTCCGCGCCTTTGAGCGTTCTCCTTGTTTTCCTATCTTGCACCTTGAATTACCAGCTTCGCGCCTTTAAGTGTTTTCCTTATTTTTTTATTTTGCACCTTAAATTACTAGCTTTGCGCCTTTAAGTATTTTTTTTATTTTTTTATTTTATACCTTAAATTACTAGCTCCGTGCCTTTAAGTATTTTTTTTATTTTTTTATTTTATACCTTAAATTACTAGCTCCGCGCCTTTAAGTATTCTTTTTATTTTTTATTTTATATTTTAAATTACTAGCTCCGCGCCTTTAAATATTTTTTTTATTTTTTTATTTTATATTTTAAATTACTAGCTTTACGCTTTTAAGTATTTTTTTTATTTTTTTNCCGCGCCTTTAAGTATTTTTTTTATTTTTTTATTTTATATTTTAAATTACTAGCTCCACGCCTTTAAATATTTTTTTTATTTTTTTATTTTATATCTTAAATTACTAGCTCCGCGCCTTTAAGTATTTTTTTTATTTTTTTATTTTACACCTTAAATTACTAGCTTCACGCCTTTAAGTATTTTTTTTATTTTTTTATCTTGTATTTTAAATTACTAGCTTTGCGCCTTAAAAATATTTTAATAAGGGGTATATATATTTTTAAATACCTTTTTTATACCCTTATAACACGCTAAACACGCCCTATATTTAGCTATAGCTATTTCCCTAGTATAATCCTTTTTTTTAAGTATTCTTGCGGTTATAAAGCCTAAAATATATTTTTAATATACTAAGTAATAGGCCTTTTAGTATTAAAATATAATTAATAATATGCTATTATAGTAATTATATAGTAATTTATTACTAAAAATATAATAATACACCCTTTTCACGCCCTATATCCAGCCCTTAAAGCATTCTTGCGCCTATAAAGCCTAAATATAGCCTTATTATACTATATAATAAGCCTTTTAGTACTAAAATATGTCCCTATAATATACTATTATAGCTATTATACCATGTTTTATTATTAAATAAAATAATATACTTAAATAAAGCATATTACCCCTAGCTATGCCCTAGCCCTACCCACCCTTAATAATAACACCATAATAATACCGCCTTAATAAACTATAATTAAAAATAATAATTTTTATTATAAGATTAAAGCCCTAACCTACTATAGCTATATAATTAAAAATAACCTACTAAAATATTATTACTTAATTATAATTAACTCCTTATTAAGTTTATTACCATATTTTAAACTTTTTTTTTATAATTACTATTTTATAATATTTTAAACTATTACTTAGTAGCTAGCGTACACCACACCTAATATTAATATAATACTTAAGCTTTTTTATTTATTATATAAGTACTACTAAAAAATTCTTACTTATATATATAAATACCCTAATTATAAGGTTATAATAGCCTATATATACTAGCTAGTAAAAGTAGTTAATAATATAATAGCCTGGGTTTTTAAAAAAAATCTTATTTTTAATTAAAATAAAATATAATAGGCTATAGCTATATTTAAAGCTATATTTTTAAAAATATTTACCTTAATACCTTTTTTTTTAATAACTTTATTTATAGTAACCCTAAACACAAGGCTTTAAAAGTAAGCTAAATAAGCCTTTAATATACTAGGTAATATTATTACCATGCTTAAAAAGGGATTTAACCCTAGGTTAACTTAAAATAAAAAATAAATTTATATATATTAAAAAAAAAAAGCCCCTTACAAGGGTAAATACCCTAAAATAATTTAGTTATTTATTTAAAAAGCCCTTAGCAGCGTATTATTAAAAATTAAAATAATAATAATTTACACCCTTTTTAGCAGGAATTTTAATATTTACCTAGCCAGGTTTATAAATTAAAAATATTTAATATATAACTTAAAGTAATAGCTCCCGGGGTTAAAAAATAGTACTAAAATATTAATTATTAATATTTAATATATTATTTTTATTTACCGCGTGCCAAGGGCCTGGTTTTTTACTTAAATATTAAGGGGTAAAAAGGCTAAGCAAGACTTTTTAAATACTAATTATACTATAATTTCTAGGGCATGGGTTTTATATATAATATAATTTATAGCTAAAAGCTTAACTAAAAAAAAAAGCTTTTTACTTATTACCTTTTATTACTTAAAAAATATTAATTATATAATTAAAGGCCTTATTATACTTAAAAGCAAGCCTTTTTAGGCTAAGCTTTTTTTATAAAAAGCCTAGGTTATATAATATTATACATGCCTATAATATAAATATATTTAGCATGTTTACACCTTTTTTATTTATTATTAGTAATATACTAACCCTTACGCTTTTAACTAGTGCCTTATTTAAAAATAAAAAAATTAATTTAGGTGTGTTAATTACTAGGGAAAATATAAAGCCTAATTAAAAAAGTACCTAAACCATGTTATATACTAAATAAAAGCTAATATTACTTATAAAAATAAGCTAAAGTTTTTTTTTATTTTTAAATAAAAAAATAAAATAATAGTGCTTTTAGTAATAGCATAGCCTGCACACGCGCTATAAATAATACCTAATAAAAAAATAACAAGCACTAAGCTTACCAAGCACGCTAATTTTAAACTAAGTAAATTATACTTATGGGCTATAATAATATAATATAATTAAGGGATATACCTAGCCTTTTTAGCCTTAAGCGCTTTAATATAATATAACTAAAAAACATGCCTAGCCTTTTTAATTTTAAATACCTTAATAAACATGTTTTTTTTATTTTTAGGCACCCTTGTTTTTTATACCTTTACCTTATTATAAACCTTTATTTTTTTATTAAATAACAAGCCCTTTATTAAGCCCCCTACCAAGCCTTTTATTAATTTTTTTATTAAGCCCTTTATTATAATAATTAAACTAGCCCCTAGCGCGCTAAGCCTTTTAATAAATAAATATATAAATAATATAGTGTTAAAACCTAAAAGCAAGTTAAAAATTAATTTTAATATTAATATTATACTTTTTTTAGCCCCTTTTTTATTTACTAGCTATAATATAAAATAAATAATACCTATAGCACTAGCACTACTAGTTAAGTAAGTATAAAGTTTTTAATTTTCCCAGGCGGAAGTATTATCCTTAAATAAGCTTTTTTAAAAATATATAATTAATATTATATTAATATACCTAAAATTACCGGGTAAAGTATACCTGCTAAACCTAAAAATACTATACCTACCATGGCTAGCTAAAAGTAGGGACCACGTAAAAAAAATTATTAATAAGTATAAAATTTTAAAACTAAAACCTTTTAGTAATTTTTTTTTTTAATAATAAATTAAGCTGCCCTAATTATAATACCCTAAGCTTAATATATATAAATAATATATTTACTTTTACCAAGGCCTTTCTTAACAAGCACGGCCACTAAGTAAAAAATAAAATTTAATATTACTTTATTTAACGCGCTGGTAACACTAAAAAAAAAAATATATTAATTTTATATAACCCTAATTTTAAATAACCCCTAGTGTTTACTAAGCTAAAAATTAAGCCTAAATTAACGCCTTGGCCCTCCTAGTATTATAATTTAAATATTATATTAATTTAATTATTAAAAAAAGTTAGTATTCCATGCTTAAAGCCTAAAAAATATTACTTGCCCCTTAAGCTATTTTTAAAATACTTTTATAACTAGTATACCTTGGGCTTAAAAGGCTCCTAAAAGTATTATTTTAAAAAGTAATATAAAAATAAAAAGTACTAACTATAATAATAATATTAACTAATTATAGCTAGGCACCCCTTTTATAATATTTTTTACCTATATATAAATTTTTTACTAAGCCCTTTTTTAAGCCCTTTTTTTAGTTTTTCTCCGCGTGTCCTTTCTTCCCCACCCCCAAGCTAATTATGCTATTTATTTTTTAATATAATATTAAAAACTTATTAAACCTGGCCATGGCACTACTACTTAGGGACCACTAAATTTTTAAGTATATGGTATTAGCTATTTAAAAACTATGGGTTAACCTAATATTTAATATTATATACCTACTAAAAAAGGCTAGGGCTTATTTTAACCTGGTTTAGCCTTTTATTTTTTAATTAATAGTTTTTAAAACATGCCTATATATTAAAAAAAGGATTTACTAGCAGCTAATATACCTTAATACCTTTATTATTTTAATTATTATTAACCTTAACACTGGTTCCTCCACACCTAAAATATATATTTATAATATATATAACCCTTTTAACTAGCTTAACCTTAGTATTACTAGCCTATATAATACCCTTTTTTTAGTTAATAGCCTGCACCCTAGCGCTAAATATATTATTATTAAAAATTTTAATACTTATAATTTTTTTTAAAACAGGCCTAGCTACTGGCCTTAACACGCTGGCTAAAAACTTTACCCGCTAATTAAAACTTATTTTTTTTATATAATTATACCTAGGGGGCTTATTACCTGCCTATTTTAATTAAAAAACGCCCTAGCTATTTTTATAAACCTTATTAATATTATTAATACCCCCTTTAATACTGCCCTAAACCCTTTTTTTTCCTTCTTTTTTTTTTAGCCACTAGCCTTATTTTACTAAAACAGGCAAACCTAAAGGCCTAGTTTATTAATAATTTTTACCCTTATTACCTTTTACTTATATAAACTAAGCTTTTTAAAATAACTTTTATTTACTTAAATATTTATATTTTTAATTTAAATAACAAAGGGGCTAAAAAATATATAAATAAAGTAATTTTAAAGCTTATTATAATATACCTTATTAATAACCTTATTACTAAGCTTTTAGTATTAAAATACTTTAATATTAATAAGCTTAATATTAAACTTAACCCTAGGGAACCTAAGGTACTAAACTTTATAATTAACTTATACCTAGTTTTATAAGGCCTTAAAAACCAGGCTTGCTAAATTTAGGTTATTAGTATTTTAGGAATTTTTAACCACCTTTTTATTAAAGCTAAATTTAATTTTAGCCTTATTATTAACCAGCCACCACCGCGGTAGAACTAAAAAATAATAAATATTATTAAATTTTATAAATTATTATTTTTTTTATTATTAATATTACTAAACTTACCTATTAATATTAATATTACCATGGCCGCTATTATTAAAGCCATGTTAAATATTATTAATACTATAATACTATAATTTTACCTTATTAAAAAATCACGCCTGGGGTTTACCCTAAAGTATTATTAATTATAAAAAATTACTTACTAAGCCTACTACCTTATTATTAAATACTACTACTAACACTACTATAAAGCCCTTAAATAAATAATTACTAATTATTATTATAAGCTAAAGGCTAGCAAGAACCTTATTTACCTTTTATATTATTAAGCTTATTATAAAAAGGTGTTTTAGGCTAGCAGGAATTTTTATAAAGTTTAGGTATTATTATAATAGGTATAAAATTAACCTTTTTATTAAGCCTATATATTATTATTATTTTATAAAAATAAAAAAGCCTACATGCCTTATAATAAGGCCACTTTTTTTATTAAAATATTTTTCTTGCTATTACTAAATACTAACCTTACTAATATTATAAGCTTTACCTATTTTAAGTAGCTAAAGGTCCCGGGAATTTTTTTTTTAAAGGTTTTTAAAAAAATTTAATACCTAGGGGTAAATAAAGCCCTAGGCCCTAATATTATTATTAATTAAGCCTTTTAAGCACTAGTAAACTAGTTAGTACCTTAATTAGTTATTATTTATAATAATTATATTTAACTTAGCTACTACCCTTAATATTTTTATAAATCTTAAATAATAGCGCTTTGCAAGCCTGGTAAAAATAATTATATAAAACTTAAATTATACTATTTTATTACCTTTTTTAATATATTAAATAAGGTTTTTAAAAAGGTTCTTGCCTCCTGGCTTAGCTACCTAGCTAAATATTATAAACTTTTTTTTAAATATTATTATAAAGGCTAAAAGGGTTAAGACACTAAAATAGCCCTATATTTTATATTAAAAATTATTATCACGGTATAAAAAAAGGGTAAGGTAGTTAATACCTTATTTTTTAATATTTTTAGTGTTTTTAATAATATTTCCCACGCCTGCTTTTTTTATAACCTATATAAATAATAAGTACTTAAAAAAATAGTTTACTAATTAAAAAGCTTTTTAGGGAACTAGTATATTATACTAGTGCTTTTAAGCTTTAAGTAGCCTAAAGCTTTTATTACCATGGGTATTTTTTAGGGCTTTTTTTTTTATTAATTTTTTACCTTTTTTATAATATTAACTTAATAAAAAAAAGCTTATTAATACATGCCTAGCACTATTAAATAGCATGCCCTAGCACTTTTTTATTAATAATTTAATTTTTTTAAATAAAACACCCTAATACCTATTTTTTAATATTTTTATTTTATTATTACTATTCTTCCCGGTGCTAATACTTTACTTATTAATATTTTTAATAACCTTTATATTTAGTATTAATAATACCTTAAATACCTTTTTATATAAGCTTTTTAAGCCTAGTACCATGCTACCTAGCCTATTTATATTTTTAAAATTAAAGGCACTTTTAAATCCCCTAGGTATTATAATTATTACCTAGCTAGGCTATATTAATAATATTATAGTTATTATTATTAATAACTTAGTAAATACTAACTACTAAGCTTTAGTAACTATTTTTAATACTAGGTGCTACTAGTAGGCAGCCACTCACGCCTTAATATTTACCCTTAAAAAATTTACCCTTTTTTACCTTTATAATTTTTTTATTTATTAGGTAATTTTTTAGTACTAAAAGTACCCAGGCCTAGGGCCTTTACTAGCCCTAGGTAATATATTAATTTTACTTATAAATATTATTAAATTACTAAGTATATACCTGGACTAGCACCTTATATTTAGCCCCTATTTTAATTATATTAACCATTACTATACCTATAATTTTTAAGCTTTTTTAGCCCTAGGAGGCTCCTGCTAGGGGCTTTTTTTTTATAATAAATATTTAATTTACCGCGCTTGTATTACCCTAGTTATTACTTATATTATTTTTATTTAGCATGTCCCCTGTACTTGGGAACAGTTAGCCCTTTATAATACTTAAATATAAAAGCTTATTATTATTTAATATATTATAAGGTACTTAATACTAGGCTATTTTTATATTACTAGCGCTATTATTATTAATATTAAACTATATTTAATATTAGTACTAATAATATTATAACTTACCTAATTTAATATTTTTACTAGGGTTACTTTTCTTTTAAAATATACTAAAGTTATTACTAAAAAAATATTTTACTAAAGCCTAAGATTTTTATTAAAAGTAGCTAAAAAAAAGCTAGTGCTTTAAACTAGTATTAATACTAAAAAAATTAAAATAAGGTAACTATTTATAACTTTTTTATAATAAAAATTACCCCTAGTTATTATTAAAGCCTGCAAGAACCTTGCTATTATTACCTATAAAATTTATTATTTAATATATATTAACACCCTAAAAATCTATACTAATAAGTTAGGTATTAATGGGTAAGTTAGGGCGGTTATAATATTTTTAAAGCCTAGGCATAAAGCCTTAGTATATATAAGTATTAAAAATATTAATATAGTCCTTATAATAAAACTTATAAAAATTATATTAATATTTTAACTTGCCCGGGATAACCCCTACTTTTATAAAATAATTAAAATTTATACTAATAATTAAAAAGCCCTAAAAACTATTACCTAGCCATGCCAGGCTTTAAGGCAGTACCTTATTAAAAAAATTATTATTTTATTTAAAAACCACTATTAATAAAAATAAAATACTAGGTTTTACTAAATCCCCGCGCACATAAATATTCCAGGAAATAAGTATATTAATAATATTATTAAATAAGCTATTAAATAGCACCCTAGGGGTGTTTAAGGCCCCTTAGTATTATTACTTAATAATATTTTTTTTACCCCCTTTAATTTACTATAAACTAATATTTAAAAAATAATACTAAGTAATAATAGCGGGAGGCTTAAAAATAATTTATTACTAAAGTAACCCTTTAGGAGCTTTAGGTATTTTTAAAAAAGTTTTTACTTAAGCTATACCTAGGCCTAATACTTATTAAATATAATATCTTATTTTAAATTTATACTAGTAAATTAAGCCTTAAAATATACCTTTATTATATTAATTATATTAAATTTAATTATTACCTATGGTGCTACAACGCCCCTAAAATAATAAATTATATTTTTTATACCTACCTTAAGTATACTACTTTATAATACTAATTTTAGGAAAGGCTATTTTTAAGCCTTAGAATCCTTTTTAACTTGCCTAAAAATACCTAAAAAACTACCTAGTTTTTTATTACCTTAGGGTGTTTTATATTTTTAACTAGTAAAGTTACCCCTTAAAAAAACCCTAAATTTAGCCCTAAGCTAAACATGCCTAAGCCCGGGTAACTAGTGTTTTTTAAGCCTTTAGGCGTGCTAGGGAACTCCCTGCCCCGGGCACGCCCTAGGGTAGCTAACTTTTAGCTTAATAACCCTAAATAATCCCTTAAATAGCCCCCTAAATAAACCCTGTAATTTAGTAACTTTAATAATTTTTTTTTAGTAATTAGCCCCTGTGTTAGCCTTTTTTTAGTAATAATAAAACTTAAAGTAAAAAAAGCTTAAAAAGGTGCCTAGGTAATACAAGAGAAATAATAAAATATTATAAGCTATTATATTTTTTACCTAGGTTTTATTTTTTTATATTATATTTTGCTCTTACGGCCCCCGGGAAGCCTAACTTTTTATTTTTAAAATTACTAAAATTTAAAAATAATAGCCCCCGGGGGTATACTAACCTAGTAATACTTAAGTATATTATATAATTATTTTTTTAGTATAAGCTATTAAGTTATTAAATAATAAAAAGCTGGTTAAAAGCTAGTTTAAAGCTAGTTTAGGTTTTATATAAAATTTAAGTATTTTATAAGCCCCGGGAATACACCCCTAAAAAATAGTAAGCTTTAAAAATAATTAGGCTTAAAGGCCCCTAGGAATTTTATATATTTAGTAACTAGTTAGCCGCTAGAACCCCCCGGTAGGGCCTTGCTTAGGGGCTAAAACAGGGTAACTTATTAATTAATTAATTAATTAATCAATCAATCATAGGTTTAAAAAATATATATAAGTTTAAAAAAAACATGTTACAAAAAAAAGGGGTAAATAAAAAATATAAAAAAAGTGGTATAATAATATAAAAATAAAAAAAAATATAAAATAAAGCGCTAATAACTAAATAAAATAAATATAATAAAATAAATATAATAAGTATATAACTTTTTTTTACTAAGCTATATTTATAGTAACCTTAAATAAATAATTTTTATTAAATTTTAATAATAATTTATTATACTTAAAATTATCGCGCCTTACCCACTAATTATTATTTATAAAATATTTTTTTTAATAAACAAGATATTTTAAAAAAGGTATTTTTTACTTATTATATTAATAAGTTTATTTACTTAATAATTTTTTTACTTTATATATATTTTTTATATTTAAATTTTTTTTATTAATTATAGCTAGTAGCTTAAGGTATTTTTAATATTATAAATTAATATTACTTAGTGCTAGCTTAAGCTAAGCTATTAAAATTACTAAATAAATTTTTTATATTAAATATAAATTATTAAAATAATATACTTATTATTTTATATATTTAATTATGGTAAATAAGCCGGCAAGTTACTTTAAAAACTTTAGTAAAATTTTATTTAAAATAAGTAGTTAATAACCTTTATATAATTTTAGGTATACCTAGTTATTTACCTTAAAAAATAAAAAATTATACTTTTTATTATACATACTTTTTATATATATTAAAGCAAACTTTATTACTTTTTTAATATTAAAATAAATTAAAAAATCTTGCTTAAATATATTTTATAATAAACTTTAAAAAAAGTATAACTTTATATTAAATAATAATTTATAAGGGGTTTGCTTAGTTAAACTACTTAATAAAAAATTTATAATAAATATAATTAAGGGTAATAATAAAAGCTATAACAAGCCTTATATAATACCATATTTTAATATAATTTTAACTTATTATATTATTTTTTTAAATTAATTATTAGTTTATAAATAGCTTGTTATTAAATAATATTATAAAGTTTTTAATTTATTTAGCATACCCCTTTAAAATTTACTAAAAAACTTTTTATTTTTATTAAAAATAAAGGCGTGTAAAATACTTTAATTTATACTTTATAAGTATTTAATTAATATATATTTTTATTTATATACTATAAATATTATTTTACCTAGTAATATTTTTATATATTTTATAAATTTATTTACTAGGATTAAGGCTGTATTTAAGTCCGTGTTATTTATAAAAAATTTAGGCTTATTATTTAAAATATAATAATATTTAAAAAAAAATTATTATAAAATTTATAATAATTATGTTAAAAAAAACCAGCGCTAGAATAATTAGTATTAATAAATTATAAGGCTAGTAATATTAAACTTTATTTTTTAAGTATAACAGGCATCTTATAATATACTATTTTAATAATTTTTATTTTTTATATAATACCACGCCTTTTATAACCTCTTAGCATAGCTTAATACCTTAATAATTACAATTATTATAAATTATTTTAAAAATATTTATAAATATAAATCTTAGTAAATATAACCATAGCTTTTTTTATATAACTAGCTTATTATCTAGGTCTTTAAATATATTATTTTTTATTATAAAAAACAGGCTATTTTATATATTATAAAAAAATATAGTTCTTATTATTTTTTATTAATATTAAAATTATAAAGACTTAAAAATTATTTTTATACTACTATTAAACATATTTTTTAAATTTTTTAAATAGCTAAATTAAAAAAATAGCATAAAGTGTATTTAAATTTAATATTTATTTATTAAGCAAGCCTTTTTTCCGCGGGAGCTATAAAAAAGTGTTTAAAATAATATTATTTTAGCTAGGTTTATAAAAAATATAAATATTTTTAAATTACTACATGTAATAACTTGCCTTAATAAGGCATAAATTGTAATTTTTTAGGGTAACTAAGTTAAAAAAGGTTTATTTAAATATATTAATTATTATAGCATAGTTAATATATATAATAATATATAAAGTAGCTTTTACTATATACCTAATTTTATATAATATTTAAACTAGGCATAAGACTTTAAGTTTAGTAAATTAATAAGACTGCTCCGCCTTGGTTAACGCGCGGCTTAAGAACATCACTGGTTGCACGCGTGTACGAGGTGGAGGTGTTTGTTAGGGCCGTTTGACATCTGCGTATAGGGAACAGTGTGAAGTTTGGGTTAACAAGGTAAGCAGAACATAGAGTAGCAATAGTTTAGGATAGTTTAGGTGGCAAGATTAACTATTTATTAAAAAGAAATGCCCGGCGTACTCCGGCCACTTCTAGATTAATTATAAATTTAATAATATTATAACTTGCTAGTTGGGAATAGGATGCAAAAAAAAGTAAATTAAAAGGCAAATTTAATAGGCAAGAAAAATTGCCGGAAATTTAGGGTAAGATATATAAAATATTTAGTAAAAATTAGGAGTAGTAAAAATCCGCGCCTGGCGTAAAATATTTAAAAAGTAAAGGTAAAAATAAATAAAATATAGGGGGTTTAAAAAGCAATAGTAAAAGGTCCCTAATAATTAAAAAATATATTTATTAAAGTTTTTAAATAATAAATAGTAATATTTTAAAAAAATTATGCCTAATCTAGGACATGCTACTATTATAGCGTGTAATACATAACAAGTTAAAAGTAGTTAATTCTTTTTATCTACCCTATCCGCTAACTAGAAGTACGCCTTGCGTAGGCGGTGGCAGAATATATAGCCGCTCCGCGGTTATAGTAGACCTTAATAAGCAAGCAGGAATATTATAATTTTATAAATACTTAAAATTTTTATTATAAGTTTATATAAAGTATTATTAAGTTACCTTAATTTTTATTTATATTATATAATATATTATTATACCCTTATATTTTTTTATACCTATACTAGCTAAGGTAAAGGTAAATTTTTTTAACTAAAACTTTATTTTTAAACCACGTGAAGTATATAAAAAATTATTATATATATACTTAATTAATTATAATTTTACTTATATTAAAGTAGTTAATATAATAAATTATTTTATTATTATTTTAAAAAAACACAGGATCAGGCACATATTTAATATTAAGTATTTTATAATAAATAAAATAAATATTTAATTTTTTTAAAAATATTAGTTTTTTTTAATTATTTATAAACCTTAAAACCTTAAAGCTTTAAAATATATTATTAAAAAACTTTTTAAAAATATTTTTAATTTTTTTTACCCTTTTATAATAATAAATATATTAAAAATTTTAGTTGCTTATAAATAATAATTAATTAAAAAGCTTTTAAATAATATTAATATATATACTAGCTTGTCTTAAGTAATAATAGCTTTTAAAGCTTTTATATATAAATTTATATACCTATGGCAGGAGTTTACTAAAGTTATTAATATATTAAAAAATTAATAAATATAATTAATAATAAAAAATAGTTAAAAAAACTATTTTTTAAAACCTAAAGTATATTTTTTAAATTTAAATACTTAAAAAGTAGTAAATAAATTATTTAATTTTTTATATACTTAAAAAAAATATTATAATATATAGGCTATACTTTTTTAGCAAGGCTAGTATTTATTATATATAAATAAGTTTTTAATAATAATACTTAAAAGCTTAAAAAATATTTAGTAGTTAATTTAAAAAATTTAAATAATTAAATTTAACTAAATTTTTATTTTATTCCTACTTAAAAGGAAATTATTATAATAATTACTAAATATTTTTATATTATTATTATAAACACTTTTTAATTCTTTTACTAATATATACTTATAAAAAAAACTAAAAATACATAGCCGTGATTATATATTAAAAATAAAAGTAATTTTATATTATTATAATAGGTTTTATTAATAATATTTTTTATATTTAATATATAATAAACTTAAATTTTAAAAAACTTTACAAGTTTTACAGGGTATATATTAATAATTTTATAATAGCTTTTAAAATATTAAAAAAATATGTTTAATACTTTTAAATAATTTTTATAAAATTAAATAATATAAATATTTGCCTTAAGCTAATAAAGTTTTTTATTAACTTTTTTTTTATATAATTACTTAACTAAAGGGTTAATACCTTAGGAATATCTATTTTAAAAAAGAATTAGTAATAGTAAAGGCCTTTACTTTTTTAACTTTTTTTTAAAGCTTAAAATATTTTTAGGTATTACTAGATAGTTTTATAACTATATTAAAAATTATAATAAATTTTTTTTTAGGTTATAAAAACTACTTTATTTTAAAAAGTGCCTTTTAAAGGCCCTGTTAAAAAAGCTTATTTAATAAAAATATTAATATAATAATTTAATAATAATTTAAAGGCATTTTACATGCTTAAAAAAGCTTTTAAATTTTTTATATTTTTAACTTACTTTAAAAAATATTAATAACTTTATATAAATTTTAATACCTTTAAAAAAGGCCATGGCGCTATAATATATTACCTTTATAATAATTATATATATAATAATTTATTTAAACCCCCTTTATAAATTATAGTATATTTTATAATATTTTTAAGCTAAGCTTTTATAATAATAAAGTTTAATTACTAGCCTATAAAAATAAAAATCTTATATTTTATTTAGGTAATATACAAAATATATTATATAATTAAATTAGTAAAAATTCCTGTAATAGTATATATAAATTATAATTTAACTTTTAATTTTATATTTTAAAAATTTATAGTAATAGTTTTTTTTAAAAAAAATAAATAAAAGGCTTATTTATATATTTTAATATACTTAGTAGTTTAAGCTTAGGGTGTTTTATTATTTTAGTAAAATAAATATTATTATAAATACCTTTTTTTATATTAAAAAACTGCCTTTTTATTTATATAATAAATTTAACCTTAATTATTTATAAATAAATTAGGAACACGCCTTTACAGTTTCCTTTATTATATTCTTAAATAAATTTAAATAATATATTAAAAATATATATATAAATAATACTTATACAAGTTTAATTTTAAAAATACTTTAAAATTTAAAAAAAAACTTTTTATTTTAGCAGTTCTCCCCTATTATAAATATAATAGTTTATTATATATACTTAAGTAATAAATATACTTATATAAAACTATTTTTATATATTTTACCTTACTAGCCCGCGGGGATGCTAATATTAAAATATTTTTTAAAATTAAATTTTAACTTTATTTATTTAAATTTTCACTTAAGGACTTTTTTTAATTTATTTATAATAATAATAGTTATTAAAAACTAAACAAGTGCTTAAAAAATATATATAATTTTATAAGTTATAAAAGCTATTTTTTATTATAAAAGTATATAGCATATTATTTTATTTATTTAAAAAATAAAGTATATTATTATTATTTATACAGGAACTTATAACTAATTATTTTTTTTTTATATTATAATAGTTAATTTTATTATACGCTTGCCTTTAATATTAAAAAGATTTAATTAAGTTTTTATTATTTATAATAAGTACTTTAAAAAAATTAGCCTAATACCTAGAATTTTTATATAAAAAGCTTATAAATAAGGCATAAAATTAGTTAATTACTTTTAGTTTTATAATTAATTAATACTAAAAATCTTTATTTTTAAATAAAAATACGCGTTTTCTTAGCTTTTTTTAAAAAGGTATACTAAAGGTAATAAATATATATTAATTATATTTAATTATTTTCCACCCGCAGACCAACAGCCAAATAAAAAAAAATATTTAAATAATTAAAATTATACTAAAATATAATATAACCTAGTATTTAAACCTTATATAGCTTAAAATACTTTTTTATAATTATTATTATTATTAATAGCTTTATTATAATATTATAAATAAAACCCCTTAAAAATTATTTTTTAGCTTTAAGTTTTAAAGGCTATAAAATCTTTTAAAGCATGTATAGTTTTAAAATTTTTTAGTATAAATTAATATTAAAAAAGCTTTAAAATACACCTTAATAACTATAAAATTAATATATAATAAAAATTATAAAGCCATAAAGCTTTAAAAAAATAATTTAGTTTATTTATAACTTTATAAAGGTTATAGTATTTTAGTTACTTATTTTTAAAAATATTTAATAAAGTTTTTTTAATAATATACCGGTTTTTTTAAAATCCTTAAGTAAATTAGTTATTTATTATACTTAATAAATTTCCTATTTACCTAAAAGATCTATCCCGTGGTATTAATTACCTAACTTAAACTAATATTTAAAATTTTAACTTTTATAATAAAAAGTTGTTAGAGCGGAGGACTGGCAGGCCGGAGAAGCCACCAGAAGCCTCTAGCCTAAATTAGCTTTATTCCCCGCACTTATCCTAAAAAGGTTAGCGTTATTATATATTGCTTCCCCTATTAAAAATTTTATATATAAATTATTTTTTAGCTAGATTTACTTATTATTTTATAATATTATTATTTATTTTATAATATTTTTATTTTATTTTTATAAGTAACTTTTTTAGCTTATTTAATAGGTTATAAGCCCCTAATTTTTTTTAAAATTTTATTTATAAATATTACTTATTATTATTTATTTTATATTTAAAAATTTATATATAATTAATTAAAATAGCAACGCTGGAAGCCCTAAAATTTAATTAATTAATTTTAATTAATATTTATAAATATTTTTACTTTTAATATATTAAAAGGCTTTATAATACTTAATATAACTCCTATACTTATTATAAAAATAATATTTATTTTTATTATTATAATAAATTAAGTAATAAATTTACTAAAAAAAGCCTTTATACTTAATATAGTAAATAAAAAATTAAAAAATAAAAAAAAATTATAATATATAATTCTAGTTAATAAGCCTAGAACTAGACCTATATAATTTTAAGGTATTTATTAAAAAAATATATCTTATTTAATATTAATATTAATATTATATTAAAAATAGGTAATTATATTAAAAAAGGTTTAAATATAGCTTATAAAAAGTTTAATAAATAATATTATATAAATAATACATGCAAATTTAAAAAAGGCGCTATATATAAATAAGTTTTATATTAAAATTAACTAGGTTTTTAATAAAAATAAATATATAATAGCTTATATAATTTAAAAAAAAACTATTATTATTAACTAGGCTAGTTATAATATAATCTAGGAGTTTATTAAAGTACTTTATAAAAAGTATAAATTTAATAATAAATTTAATATAGTTATTACTTTATATTAATAATTTTTTTTACTTTTAAAGGAATTACAGGCAAAAATACATTTATATTATAAAATAAAGTATATTTTAACACCCGCGAGCGCTATTAGAAAAATAACTATAGTATAATTTTAAAAAATTTATTATAAAGTTTTAAATAAAGTAAAGGTCAAGACCTTTATTTAAGTAATAATACTAAAAAATAATAATAATAATAATAGTAATAAAAATGGGAGTAGGAACAAGAATAATAATTTTAAAGCTAAAAATAAAAATTAAAACACACCTTGTTAAGGCGCTCTAAAAAAAGGGGTGTTTAATAAGTAGTAGGTAAAGAAAAGGTTAGCTTTAAAAAAAATTAATAAAAAATATATATAATTATTATGGTAAAAAACCTTATAATTCTTTAGAATATTACTATTTAATACTAAAAAAATAACTATTAAGTTAATAATTATTAGGCAAGATCTAGTACTATAAGTTTATTAAGCTAATAAATTTAAATAATATTAAAAATAGTAATAATAGCAAGCCTAGCACCGCCGCAGTTTCTTAATAAATTTAAGATAAATATAATATAAATTTTAGTATATATAGCGCTATACTCCCTATTATATTAATAATATTAAAGTTTAATAATTAATAGCTTATAAATACTGGCTCCGGAATTCCTGTATATAATAATAAAAATTTTATAAAAAATCTTTATATTATTTAACTTTCTTAGCATGTATTTACTATATTAAATAGTAAGAAAGTAATTTTTAAAAAAAGGTAAAGTTAACTTATATATTTAGTTAAATAATAGCAAGGTATTAATATTATAATTTAATTACCTATAGTTTCCTAAATTACCGTGTAATATTTTATTAATAAATAAAATTAAAATAAACCTAGGCTTTTAATATAATAATAAATCTTTAAAAATTCAATAAATAAAAAATAATAAGGTTATTTTTAAGGTTTATATTAATAAAAACATGCCTTAGTTAAGTAAACTAAATATTAATATTAATAAAAAAGCAAGCTTTAATATAGCTTTAATTTTAATAAGAGTTTAGCATAGGCGTTTAGGCCATATATTAATATTATAACTTAATAAAAACCACACGCAGTTAAATAACACTAATAATAAAAAATTTAATAAATATTATAATAATAAGATAATTGCAAATTATAAGATATATAAACTAGTAAAGTTAAAAAAAAGGTTTTTAAAACTTTTTAATAATAAGTTATAAAGCCTTTATAAATAATATATATTAATATTTAAATAGTAAAGCCTTAAAATATATAAAAATATAACTATGCTTTATTAATACTTAATAATAACTTTAAAAATTATTTTTACTAGTTCTTATACTAAAAAGATAAGGTATTAAACATGCTTATTTACATGTATTTATAGTAGCTTAATATAAGCAAAGTATATATTATAAAAATAAAAAATAATAATACTAGGGATTTTAATAATTATAAGGCCTAGTATTACTAAAATTAAACTAGTATTAAATTTAAAAAAACTTTAAGTTATACACTTAAAAAATAAAAAAATTAAGTAATTTAGTAAATATATTATATAAATTACCTACAGCATAATAATAAATATAAAGTTATTAAAAAAGTTATAGCTACTAGTAATTAAATTTATATTATATATTTAAAATTATTTTATTTAAAAAGGTAAAATAAAGCTATTAGTAAAAAAATTTATAAAAAGCCTAGGAATACTAGTGCTAAATAATATTTTATTAAAGTATTTATAAATTTTTAAATATAATACTTATATTTATATTTCTGTAGAAATAAAAATAAAAGCTTTAAAAATAATACCTCAAATAAAAAAAGGAAAACTTATAAAATATAAAAAATCTTATATTTATAAGGTGTACTTCCTAAAGTCTAAAAAGATTATTAAATTAAAAAATATTATATTTAAAAAAAAATAGTAAAACGCCTTTACTTATTTTATTATATTTATTAACTAATCTTAATAATAAAGGCCCTGGTGGTTTAGTTAGTTTTAATAAGTACTTTAAAATATAAAATTTTAATAATAATAATTTACAAGTAGCTAATAAAAATAAAAAAATTATTATAATTAAAAAGGTTTAAATCTTATTTTTAAATTTAGCGCTTCCTGCCCTAAAATTTATAAAATTTATATTAATAAAAAAAATTATTAAGCTATAAGGCTTAGTTAATATACTAGTTAAAACCACATCCTTAGGTGTTTATTTAATAAATATTAAAAAAAAAGTGCTTTTAACAGCTAAGTTAATATTAATTATAGCTATATAAAAAAAGTTAAACAAGTACTAAAAAAAATACTTTTAGTATAAATCCTATATAACTATTTAAAAAACTAATAGTTAAAAAAATAGTTAAAAAAGTTAAAAAAGTAAAAAAAAAATAAAAAAAAAGATAAAAAGAATATAAGCAAGTAAATTACTAAGTTTATTTATTTTTAATAATATACTAGTATTCTTGCCTTATAAAAAATAGGAAATATAGGTATAAAAAATATTATAATTAATTAAAATAAAAAAAATAAAGTAGTTTTAAAGTAAAAAGTTTTAAAAAACTTACTACCTTTAAAAATTAATAATAAAATATATATAGCCGTGGCTTAACACTTTAAAGCTAAAATATAATATTATAAAAGTAAAAGAAAAAAAAACACTCCTAATTTATAATAAAAGATTTAGGGCTAATTTTACCTAGTAAAAAAGTTAATAAAAAATAATTTAAATTAGTATACTTTATAAATAAGTAAGCAAAGTAATTAAAGCAAGAATAAAAATACTAAAATACTAAAAAAAAGTTAAAATTACCTAATTTATTGGCCTTACCTATACTGCTAATTTTAAATAATATTTATTTTTTTAAAATTTATAAAATATTAATTTTAAATAACTACAAGAAGGTAATAAGATCTTTTTAAAAAAAGTATTAAATTAAAGTAATAAATAAATAAAACACTAAGCTAAAAATATTTTTATATAAAAATTAGTTTCCTAATTTTTAGCTATTTAAAAAAAAATTATACTAGAAAAATAGGTTTCTAATATTAAAAAAATAAAAAGTATTAATATTAAAAAGTTCCGCGCCCGCTAGGTTATATATAATAACTTTTAAATTAAAAATAGCGGCCTAAAAATATATTTTTTAGTTATTATTAACATGCTAGTAAAGATTTATTTTACAGCTATTTATAAAAGGGGTTATTATTATATTTAATTTAATATAATAACTATTTATTTTAATTTTATAATAAAGCAAGAAGAGGTTCTTATAAAGTAATTAATAAGTTTAAAAAAAAGAATTTTATCTACCTACTTTTTTATACCTTGTATAAATTAAAAAAAGTAGCATATTTTTAAAATAGGATATTTATAAATATATTAAAAAGTATAGGTTTTTAAAATATTAAAAAAAAAATTATGTTTTTTTTATTACGCCTACAAGGGTAATATTATAATTATTTATATAAATAATACCTTAATAGCAGCGCTTATAAAGAGAACCTAAAAAAAGTTTTTAAAAAAGTTAGCTAAATACTTTAAACTTAAAATTTTTAAAAAATTAAAGTGGTTCCTAGGGTATAATATTAATTTTATAAAAAAATACTTATTTTTTTAAAAAACTTATATTTAAAAAATCCTAAATTAATTAAACTTTAATAAGTTAAACAGGCAAAGGATTTTAATAAATTTAGGTTAAAAATACTTAATAAAGGCGGCTATTACTATATTTAAATTATTATAAAAAAATATTCTAAAGTATTAATAATTAATAAAAAAGCTTAACTAAATATTTAAAAGAATAAGGCTAAATATTAAATACACTATTATAAAATTATTAAGGTATATTTTAAATTTTTAAAATACTAACTTTACTATAATTAAATATATATTTTAATACCTTAAAAAGCACTAGGATTTTAATATTTCTTTAGGTATAAATAATAAAATACTAGTTAAATATATAAATAGTTTGCATGCTAATTATAAAAAAAATTAATAAAGGTGTATATATTTTATTTTTATAGCATGCCTATTTCTTAAAAATTTATAAGGTAATTAATTATAGCTAAAAGTTTAACTTTAGTAAAGTTTATTGCGTTTAACATAGCGGTAAAAAAAGTTATTTAGCTTAAAAAGTTATATATAGTATTAAGGTTTAATATTAAAAAACCTATAATAATTTATATAAATTTAGTAAATATAATTATTAAGTTAGGAAAACCAGGATATACTCCAGGAACTAAATAAATAAATATTTATTATTTTTTAGTAAAAAATTTTATTACTAAAAACCTTGTAAAGTTTAAAAAAATTAATAAAATTAAAAACCTAGTAAATAGCTGTTATTACTGCTATGGTATTGCAACTGCGTAGTGTTGTAATAACGCAATCTAGCGGCCTAAGACCACCTAATAAAGGAACTTTAGTGCTAATTTAACCGCGCGCCAAGGTAGTAGTTAGTTATATAATATATAAAATATTAAGTTTAACTTAAAACTTTAACTTAAAAAATTAGTAATTAATTCTTACTATAAATATATAACACTTTTTTATTATAATAATTTATATTTTTTTAATTTTAGTATAGTATATAAAAGCGCCTTATAATTTTAATTACTTTTTTTAAAAAAAAAACTTATTTTATATAATAACTAAGTAGCAAACTTAATCCTAGGGGCTAGTAAATAATATTTTAAAAAAGTAATTATAAACCCTAACTTAATAATTAACTAATATACCTAAAAAAAAATTTATAAACTTTTAACTAAAAAAACCTAAGGGCACCCTTATAAATAAAAATTAAATTATATAAAAAATATTAAAGTATAAAGCACCTGCTTAGGGGTATAAAAATAAAAATAATAAAAAAATTATTAAAAAGCTACAGGCAATATTAAATATAATTTTAATAAAAAAAAATTATAAAAACAAGAATATTATAAAAAAAAATATTAATAAATTTATACTTAAATTAAAAAGGTATGCTAGTAAATTATAATAGCTAAAGCTAATTAATAAATATATAATACCTTTATTTAATTTATTAAGTAATTAATAATTTTTTATTAAATAAACTTTAACACCCTTGCAAACCCTAAAAAAATTATTATAAAATTAATTATAATAATAGCTACGCGCCCTAAAAAGAATTTTTTAAAAAAATTATTATTTATAAAACTATATTAAGTAAATAATATTAAAAAATTTAATAATTAAAAACTAAATATAAAAATATACTTTAAAACCTTTTTAACTTACTATCTTAATAATAATTATAGAATATTTTAATTTATTAAATTCCTAGTAAAAAATTATTAATATAAATAGTTTAATATTTATAAGGTAAAATCTATGTTTACTTAAAAAAAATTTCTTAATATATTAATTAAAATAATTAATAATAAAATAGTGCTTGTTAATAATTTACTTATTAAATAAAATAATATAAAATAATAATTATAATAAATTATTAGGTAATTTATATAATTACTAGATTAAATTAAATAATATTTATTTTATAAATATAAGAATAACCAGCGTAAAGGGTACTTATATTAAAAAATTTTAAAAAATATATAAAAAAAATTCCTTATTTATAAATACTAAAAACTAAAATATTATAAAAACTATATATTATATTTAACTAGTATTAAAAATAACATGCCTGGATAAAAAAAACTATTATAAAAAAAATAAAAATTTTTAAGCTAAATACACGCTAGGTTATTAATAATAAAAGTTAAAATATTATTTATTTTAAAAAAAGGCGTAAAAATAAATACTAGCATAAAATAGCCTAGTAATTTAAGTAATTACTTATTTATAAAAAAATTATACCCAGGCAAATGCCTAAACTATAGCTATATTAAATATTTTAAATAATATTATTAATTACCAGGTAAAGGTTAAAAAAAAGGTGCTTTTATAATAATAACCCTTAAGTAAATTTAATATTATAAAAAATATAAAACCTTAAAGCTTTATATAATATAAGCTTTAAAAATTTATATAAAATAAAAAAGTGTGCCGCGGGCCTGGGTAATTTAGGTAAAAATAAAAATAAAAAATAAAAAATAATAATATATAAAAGTTTTTATTAATTTTAAAATAAAAGTAAATTTTATAAACTAGCGCTAGGTAAAGTCCTACCTTATATAAAATAAAAAATTAACTTATAAAATATATATAATTAATAGCTATATAATAAGATTTTATAAAAAATATATATTTATAATTTATACTAAAGATTTTAAGTATAATATATAATATTATTAGTAAAACTTTAAAGTTATTAATATTAATAATTATAATATAATTTTAAGGTTCCCGTGGCTTTTAGCTATAATACCTATTTTAAATTAATATATTAATAATTAAATATATAATTAAAAAGTAAAATATAATTTTAAATACTTATAATATATAATAATAATATAAAAATATACTATAAAAATTATTATAAAAGTTAAAGTGCTTTTAGTATAAATTTTTAAGTAAAAAAATTATATTATAATATACCTTAATAAGTGTAACCGCGGAGCGGCCACATATCCACATATTCTGCCACCGCCTACGGAAGGCGTACTTCTAGTTAGCGGATAGGGTAGATAGAATGAATCAACTACTTTTTAACTTAATACGCTGCGCGTACGCTACAATGGTAGCATGTCCTAGATTAGGCATAACTTTTTTAAAACATTGCTATTTGTTATTTGGGGACTCTAATAAACATATTCTTTAACTATTAGGGACCTCTTATAATTGCTCTTTAAATATCCTATATTCTTATTTACTCTTATATTCACCTTTTAAATATCCTATAATTCACGCCAAAACGTGGAGCTATGCTGCTCCTAATTTCTACTAGATATCCTATATATCTTGCTTACCCCGAATTTCTAGTTCTTTTCCTTGCCTGCTAAACTTGCTTTTCCTTGCATTATATTCCTAACCGGCAAGTTATAATATTATTTAATTTATAACTAAATTTAGAAGTCACCGGAGCATGCTGACGTCCGGGCACTCCTTTTTAATAAATTATTAATCTTGCTACCTGAGCATCCTAAACTTTATGTTTTGCCTACCTTTTAACTTAAGTGTTACCTTGTTCCCTATACGCAAATGTTAAATGGCCCTAACAAACGCCTTTAACCTTGCTTGGCCAAGTTAGGTCACCAGCTTAATATATACTACCTGGTAACTCCAAGCCAGTAGTACACGGATTAGCTCTTAAGCCTAATAATTTACCTATTTATATATATTTTATTTGCTCTTCCTGCCCCTTTATTTTTTAGAAACCTTAAGTTTCCAGCTAACTAGTCTTTTAGCAGGAGTACTATTAATAACATAGTAAAGAAATTTTTACACCTAGTAGGCGTTTTTAACATTACTAAATCTAAGAAGTATGTTAATTAAAAAATAAAAAATATAAATGCTAAAGTAGATAATATGGCCCCCGTGAATTCTCTTAGTAAAGCTTGTTTTTATTTTATTTTTATTTCTTGCTTTGTTTCTTGTACACGCTCTACTTTTACTAAAGAGTAACCTACCACACCAGCCCCTAGCAACAAAGTACATCTAATTAAACCTTCCACAGCGAAGCTGGTAAAGAGAGTGCGTGGCAGAAGCAGAAGCAAAGAACAGCACGCCCTATAGAAAGAAAAGGGGTGTTATTTGTTCTTTATATCAAGAAATCGTGCTAGACCCACTCGGAGTCTAAGTTGGCCATGTTTTATAGCTAATTTTGGTAAATTTAATAGCAGCGATAGCAAAGACAATCTTTCTAAATTTCCTTCTTATAACTTCTAAATTAGCAAAAGCCTATTCTTGCCAGAGAGACCACATAATATATCTAATAATAATAATATAAACATGGCTTCAGGCTCTACTTCTAGAGCTACTGGTCACGGCCTACTAGGACAGCATGGTCTACCTAAACAACATCCGCCTGAATAACATGGTCTACCTAAATAACATCCGCCCGCACAGGGTACGCAACAACAAGCCTAGTAACCTTAGGCTTTTAACCTAAATAATATTTTTTAAGTACTACGCGATATAAATTATATAGTATATAAAATAAATAATAAAATTAGCTAGCTAGAAGCTAGGTTTGATTAACATAATTCTTAATAATAGTAACTTGCTATTTTTTTAATTAATCTTATTTTTATTTTTTTTATTAATTTTATCCCTGTACCTCCTATTAATCCGGAACAGCCAGCCCCTTTGGTTAATATAAACCTATTTAACTATGCTATTCCTAGTGCTGTCCCCGCATAGTAAGAAGCCTGGCAAGAAATTTTTATTCCCATGCAGGGATTTAGTGTGCCTTTAATTACTTTAATTTTTTAATAGCAAGCAGGCAAGGCTAATAATACCACCTATTTAGGTAATTAAAAAACTAAAAAAATTAGATATTTCTGGCCTAACCTAAAAAATAACGTTGCTGTTAAATAAAAAGGATACTTAATATATTATAAAAATATTTATGCCTTTATAAACTGCTTGCGCGACATGGTTATGTATAAGGGTAAATTAATAGTTTAATTAAACTTAATAGCTTATTTATATAGTGTAGCCTTACAATAGTCCACTTTGTAGTTATTTAACCTAAAAAAAAAAGAACTTTATAAAATGCCCCTGGAGAGAGGTTGGTTTAGCTAACTAGTTTTAAAGTTTAAGCTAAATTCTTACATAGTGTTATTAAAACTACAAAGCTTAAAATATAGATATAAAAATATGCGTGCTAGTAATTCTTTATAATCTTATGTTAAAAAGATAATTAAATACTGCAGGGCCGTAAAAATTGTGGATAAATTTAACTAAATAAGTATAATATAAAGTTACCTGGATCTATAGCTTAGGCGGGATGTAAAGAAACCCATGCCAGGAGTAATTATTTTAAACTAGTTTTTTTAATTATTAAAAAAAAAAAGCACCTGTGGCAGGATTTAGCCGTAAGGTATAATAATAATAATAATAATAATTGTCCATACTCTAGTAACCAAGGCCCTAAATGTTTTAATAGTTCCTAAAACTATTTAGGAACCCCTTAAACGCCTTGTTAGTATCCTGCTAATAATTACTTTAGTTAACTATTATACATGTCTTACTAATTCCGTGCACAGTAATAAAACTAAAACTAGTAGTAATAATAAACTAGTAATTGCTAAGGTTTTTAAGCGCCCGGTTTATAAACTATACCTAATATTTTTATAATAAATAATGCTGGTGGTTTAGGCCGCGGAGGTTATAAATAATAAGGTTAAGGTAAATATAACCAGCGTTGTCCTTGGAACCAGGATAATTATTAAAAAACTTAGGTATATATTATAAATACTAAGCCAAGTACTTAAGGAGCCCCTAGCAACGTAAAGTAAACTATTAATTACTTAGCCTTTTATAATAATCTTGTTTAAGTGCTAATATAAATGGTTCCTGCCTTTTACACAGTATTTATATTTTATATTACTACTCTTGTACCTTACGCTATGTTTATAATATATATTATGCCTAATTTAAATGTTATGTACACCGTGCCTACTAATGCAATATATGCTATACCTAATAAGCTAAATTCTAGCTACAGCAAGCTAAACATTAACAACATGAATTATAAGAATAAGGACTATATAAACTACCTAAAGGCAGGCTATACATCTACCCAGGAACTTTCTAAAGCTAAAAAAAACATGTATAATATAAACGTGGATACGCAGGAGAAGCAGGATTTGGTCTTATACTTACATTACAAGAGTGTCTTCCCCTTTAAAAATACACTGCACACGCATGTACAAGAAGTACACAAGGCTACAGCTTAAAAAGCAGACATTATAACATTAGTGTTGGCTCTACATATTACTCCTACAATTGCTCTACCAAGCGCGACTATTATTAAATCTAATAAAAAGCGCGTGAGGGATACTTCCATGCTTTGCACCTATAGTAGCGCAGTAGCGTTGGCAGGCCTGAACATAATAAAATATTATAAAAAAGTGGTTTTAGATATAGGATGTTCCTAGTTAATAGGAGATAAGGCCTTTTTATAAAGTATACCTAACATAAGGATTGCCAAAGCCAAGCATAAAATTATGGTAAAGGGAGTTAATTTAAACACTTTTTTTAATCTTTGTGCTATGTTTAACATGTATTTTTTAAGTCTTACTATACATAAAAACTTATTTATAAAGGTTTTTGTTACGGTGTTCCTAGTTAAAAATGCTGGTGTGAACCTCTTGCTGGGCATAAAGACCCTTGCTAAAAAGGATATTACTATTTTTAATAGCTAATTTATAGCTATAATAAGCTCATGCAGGAATCTTGCTATTTTTGTTGCATGTAAAAAAAGTGTAGGTACTAAATAATTTACTAGCACCCCTATTTATGCACTTTAAGCAGTGGTACTGCCTCTGTACTCCCAGAGCCACGTTCCTATTATTATAAAAATAAAATTGCTAGAGGACATAGATTTCTTGTTTAAACTTACCCGTTTTACTAAAGAAAATGTAAACATTAATAAGAGATGTTTAAGTATCTCTACCCACTTAATAAATAACTCCTTTTTTTTTGTGCTAGCCTCTAATAAATTTGCGCACCTGGTAAAGATAGCGTGTTATACACGCTTAGGAATAGTTAGCGTTAGTCCCTATATAAATACCTTTTAAATATTTAATAAATTCTTTAAATTAGCGCGTAAAAATGCATATTTTCCTTTTTTAAAAACGGCTTACCAGGCAGGCCCAAGGAAGGATAAATAACTCCCACCTTTTTTAATTAAAAAATACACTGTTTATCCCTACAAGCGGCTTGCATAGCAAAAAAAAAGGGATTAAACTATTTTTATTAAAAATATATTAAGCATGCGTATATTCAAGCCTATAAAGCAGCTTTAGAACGGGAAAAGCATGAATTATAAAAGAAAAAGGATAACCAACCTTGTTCCGGGCAAACGGGTATCAGGGAAAAGGAGAAGGATGTGATAAAGGATAAAAGCAGGTCAAAGAATTTAAATAACAGAGACACAAGGACTAAAAAATATATAGATCTTACGGACTTGCTGAATGAGCGCGACGTGCTTTTAGGTAATATAATTATTCTGCCCAACGGTGTGATGGTTTACTATTAAAATAAAGGTATTTTTTCTTATTTTTAAAATCTAGTAAAACGCTTTAATATTTAGGCCGCCCTTAATAGTTTAAATATTGGCATAGTGTGCATCCCTCTGGAACAGTTTATAAAGATCCCAATAAAAAACAAATAGCAAAAATAATTGCCGCGGCCTAGGATCTACAAGGTAAACCTAGAAGATAAAAAAATAATAAACAAGATATTTAACCCGCTATACAAGCAAGAAAAGATAGTAAAGGCCCTGGGTTACACCCTAACTAGGTTTCCGGTCTTTGTAATGTACCGGACGATTGTTAACCCTAAAATATTATAAAAAAAGCAAAAAGGTTGTGTTATTATGGACCTTCAGGCTGCTAATAAGAAATCCAAGCTAAATATATACCCTATTTTAATATAGTCCAATATACTAAAACTTGTGCGTGGCTATTAGTTTATTACAGTTATTAACGCCTGTAAATTCTTTTATTAATAGCTAATAAAGCTTGCACACCAAAACCGCTTAGCAGTGGTTACTTATTATAGCCAGGAGGTATTTTAGGTTGCTATTATAGGTTATATTAATTCCATTTTATATATTTAATAGTAAATAAACTTATCCCTGCATAAATACCAAGAATTTACAAGAGCATATATTAATAACATAGTTATTACTTCGCGTACGCTGGAAAAGCATTTGTGGTATTTAAAGCTAGTTTTCTAATATTTATAAGACATAAATATTAAGCTAGAGCCTACTAAGGCCTTTATAAAATTTTTATTAGTCCACTTTTTTAAATAGCGTGTTAACGCCCTAGGGCTTATAACTCCTATAAAGAAACTAGAGGCTATTCTTGCTTTAAAATTTTTATAAATACTAAAATAGCTAAAACACTATATTAGGCTTATAAGCTAGTTTTGCTTATTAATTAAAAAGTATGTAATTTATATTAAGCCTTTGCAAGCTAAAAAGACCGTGTTACTTAAGGGCGCTTTTTTAAAGGGCCAAGCTTGTTAAAAGTATGCCAAGGCCATACTAGTAATAAAACCTTTAAAAATTAAGCTAGTAGCCTTTTAAAACATTTAGGACTAGTTTAAGCAACCTTAATTTTTATAGTATTTTAACCCCTTTATAATATTATATATTAACCTGGACGTATCTTACCACGGGCATGGTGTGCTAGTTTACCATCTACCTAACACCTATAATTATAAAAATATTTCTTTGCCTTTATCTTATACACGCGTGCAACTAGTAATATTCTTAAGCCGCGCGTTAACTAAGGCGGAGCAGTTTTATTAGTCCACCAAGCTTAAAGTCTTATGTTTAGTCTGGATGTTACGCAAAATTAGGTATATGGTAGAGGCTGCTTCACGCGTTATTATATATACTAACCACGCCGTAATAGTTAGTATATTTAAATAAACCTCTTTTAACTTAGTTGCCCTGGAAAATCATAATTTGCGCCTTGTTAGGGTAAGTTATTACGTGTAATAATTTAGGAATATTTATATTTTTTATAAACCTGGCTGGGATAACATTATACCAAACGCCCTTTTATAACTTCCGCGAAAAAAAGGCTTGCCTAATAAGTAAATATTAAATCTAGATGCGCTTTGTGCTGTTTCTTTAATTTAGCTATTTAAAAAGTTTAAAAAGCGTGTTCGCCAGTAGTATAAAGATAATTTTTAAGTATTTATAATTCTAGCGTTAGTAAAGGATAACAAGGACCATGTTTTTTCTTACAGCGTATAAAATAGCCTGCTTTTTATAATAAAGGATAATATGGTTAAAGACCTGGATAGCAAGCTAGTTATATAGAAGAAGCCATGGTTATATTTGCCAAGATCCATGTCCGCAGACATTTTTAAGATGATTTATAATAAGTAAAATTATTAGGGCATTAAGCTATGCTAAAAGGCTATAAAGGGCGTGGTATTATATAAAAAACATAAGCTACTAAGGCAGTACATCGCAAGGTGCCCGTTGTGCTTAGAAAATAAAGTTTAGCACCACCAGCCCTATAGTTTATTAGTATTAATTATCCCAGCGCCAGTTTTATTTAACATAATTACTATAGATTTTATAATGGCTCTCCCTAGGTATCGCTACGCTCCGGACGGCAAGCCTGAATTCTTTATAAATAACACTAATCTTAACACAGTGTTGGTCTTAGTGGATAAATTCATAAAGCGCGTGGGGATATTGCCGGGAAAGACAATATTTACGGCATATAAATAGGGATACGCATTAACCAGCTACTTACAAAGTATAAACTAGGGCATTCCGCGCGCCTTTATTTCTAATAAAAATAAGAAGTTTTTTAGTAAGTTTTAAAAGGGCATGCTTAACAAACTAGGGACTTCCTGGTACTACTTAACGGTAAGTTATCCGTAGACTAATGGTTAGTTTAAAAAAATAATATAGTGTGTTAAGATTATACTGCGCCATGGCATAACTTAAGGTTTACTATAGCTCTTGCTATTGCCCTTAATTATATTTACCATAAATTTTTTACTAAGTGGTTTAACTAAGCAAACTCCCCATAAACTACTATTTGGCATAGAGTTACGCTTTTTTTAAAGTTTACTATAAAACATGTTTAGGCAAGACTTTGGCGCCTATTTTAACACTAAAAAGGTAATAAAGTTTGCTTTAGTACGTATGAAAAGTATATATAATAGGAAGCATAATTCTTTATTTTTTAAAATAGATAACTAAGTATACCTAAGGCTACATAAGGGTTATTAACTGCTTATCCTGGACGGAATCTTACCAAAGTTTTTAAAGTAACTTGCTGGCCTATTTACCGTGATAAAACGCATAAAATAACTAGTATATTATTTTGGTGGTTTGCCTTTAACATGGAAAATCCACCTAGTGGTCTTGATAGCTTAGCTTAAGCTAGCACTAAGTAGTATTAATCCATAGTATTAGGAATACCCTAAGCCACCAGCCGTGATTAACAAGAAATTCCCGGATGCGGAAAATATATATAAAGTAAAGAGGTTATTAAATAAACAGACTTGTTAGTATAGCAGGCAAAGAATGCCTTTTATGAAATATCTTGTCCGCTGGAAGGGATACTTTGTAGATAATAATTAGTGGGTAAGACGCGATGATCTTGGATGTGATAAGTTGTTGTCCAAGTTTGACAAAGACCATTTATTCAAGGCCACTAGGGATAGCTAGCGGGGAGTGTCGTGCTTATTGTGCTTATCTTATTGTGTTTATCTTATTTAGTTATTGGTGCTTTGTTTTATATTCCCTTTGTTCTTGTGTTACTGCGCCACTTCTTTTACATTCCTTAATTTTTTGTCTACTCCTCCTCCCTTCTTTTTTTTTGCAACACGTCTTTCCTAAACCCATACATCTTTCTTAAACCCATATTTTACATGATAAGAAAGAAAACTTTGCTATCCTTAAAGAGGACGCTTGCTAGCTGCTTAAAAACTATTTTTATGGAACCTGTTATTGGGCCTTTACTATAATTAGCAGTTAACTTAAGATTTAACATGCCTTTTAAGCTTATAACAAACTTTAAGACCTCTAGCATGGCCTTTAACAGCATAAACTATAAAAAGCCTGGTAAAAAAAGAAAGAGCAAGGATACCTTACTATTTATAAAGCTTATTAAGTAAAGGCGCGAATAAAGCAAGGCTAAGTATAATATTAATAAAAAACATGGAGTCCCTTTATTTTACTTTTTTTATAATAATTTTTATAGTATTAATATTATAGTAGCTAACCTATTAAACTTTACCTTGCCTGCTAGTTTACTAATAATACTTGTTTAGTAAATTATTAAGGCCCCAGGTGTTAAAGTTAGCCGTGTGCGCCTGGATTTAAGATTATACCTAATAAACAAGCTTAAGAAAGGCTTTTAGGCCCACGGTAACACTAATACCACCCTTAAATAATAAAACAAGCCCCCCTTTTATAACCTGCGTTGCGAGGGTTTAAGTAATATAATTATAAATAAGGGCAAGATTATCCTATATAATAACTATGTGAGCAAGCTAAGCTAACTATAGTTGCTGCGCTAGCTGGCTAAGAATTATAAATTATACCTTATTAAGAAAGTTAAGAGGTTCTTAAACAAGATAGTTAACTTTTGCACTAATATGCGTAAATAAAAGCTTAAATATTTATTTCCCTATCTTTTTAATAAACACGAGAATCTACTGCCCAAGAACTATAAAAGATTTGTTTTTAAAAACTAGTACGCAAAGTGGGTTAATAAATAAAATATAGCTAATTATGGCTTAAAGCTTAATAATAAATATAAAAAAGTATTTTATGCCTTTAACTAGCAAGGAATTATGGTTTACAAGGGCAAAATAAACAAGTATGTTAAGTGTATTTTTTTAAAAAGCTTACAAACTAGAAGAAACAAGCTACCATGTGCGCTAAAAATCCCTAAGGAGATTAAGTAGTTATAGAAGGTTATTATTCCTGGCCTTAATAAATAAATTAAGATACTAGAGATGGAAGCGGCCAAGAAAAACTAGGAAAAAAAAAAGCAAACTTGCTTTAAAAAAAATAAAGTTCTCCTTAATAAACTTTATAAAATATTTACTCTTCCTAAAAGCAACAAGGACAAGAACAAGTAAGTAAATAAGTAAAAACTTTCACTAATTATTAGCCGCTATTTAATAAACATAAAGACTTTTCTAGAGTAGGCATAGGAAAGATGGATTAACTAGGTTAATTATAGCATAAAAGTTATATAGTTTACTGCCAAATATTTTTACACGGTAATCCCTGCTAATAACTTACCTAAGTAATTTAAAGACTGGCCCGTGGGATTATAGGGACTTTATAAATACCTAAAGTTTGGACTATAATAAAAATGTAATTTAAAACACCCTTAGGGCGAGCCTTTTAAATATTTAATTTATAAAGTCCCTAAATTTATAAATAAAAATTAGCTTTTTTTTAAAAAGGGGCGTTATGTACTAGCTTAGATAAAGCTTTGCTTTTTTAAAAATAACAACGTTCTTAATAAACTAATTTAGGACTAGGGCCTGCCAAGCAGGGTGAAGGTTATCTTAAAGAAGCAAGGCTTTGCTTAAATCTCGCACTTCGTGGTTTCTTTGTCTCACATCTTGTTTCCCTATGCCGCCTTATGCACTTTGTATCAGCTTTTATTTTTTTTAGTATCCGCACCGCTATCTGCCGTCTTGGACTCCTTGTTTATACGTTCGCTCTAGTGCTCTCTTCATGATTTTCCTTACATGCTCTAGTGCTTTAAAAACAACTCATGTCTTATATTATCTAACAGCGGTGCTTTAAGGCAGCTCGCCTACAAATTTAGTGCTTTATATATTTGTTCCTATCTTCCTGGCTTCGCACTTCGTGTTTTAGATCAACAAGGATATTGATCGCTCGGTTTCCGGGCACTGTAACCGCGGAGCGGCCACATATCCACATATTCTGCCACCGCCTACGGAAGGCGTACTTCTAGTTAGCGGATAGGGTAGATAGGACGAATTAACTACTTTCTGACTCAATACGCTGCGCGTACGCTACAATAAGGCAAAAATTAAAAAAATCCTACTATTTAAATAATATTATAAATATATAAATATATTTTTTAAAATAAAGGTAAATATTTTTATGTTTTATTACTTATATAATTATATAATTAAATTATAATTTAGTACTAAGCCTTTAAGTAAGTATATTTATTTATTATTTTTAAAAAAGCTTAAAATCCTACGCGAATATATTAAAAAAGCCTTAAAAAAAATTAAATATATTTATTAAAAAGCCTTATAAGGGCTTTAGTACTATTTATATTAAAAAAAATAATAGCTTATACCTTTATATTAATTACTAAGGCTTAAATATTATTATAATTAAAAATATATACCCTTTACTATTACTTAATATAACTTTTAATTATTTAAAAATAAAAAAAATTTTTATATAACTTAATTTACGTGATATATGCCACAAGCTTTAAATTTATAAAAAAAATAAGTAAAAAATAATATTTAAAATATGCTTTAGGCTTTATAAATACTAAGTTATATTTTTTAAACTAGTAAATATATTAATAATATTTTAATTTTATATAAACCATGCCCTAGCTAGGCTAATTAATATAATTTATATTACTTATTTAAATAATATTATTATTTTTTTAAAAAATAAGAAAAAAACATAAATAATATATATAAATAATTTTTAAAAAACTATATAATTTTAAGCTATATATAAAAGTTAGTAAATACTTATTTTATATTAAAAGAATTAACTTTTTAGGCTTTATTATAACTATTAATAAAATTAAAATAAAATTAAAAAAGGTCTAAACTATTATAAAATAGTTAATATTAAAAAATATAAAAAAATAGTATTTTTTTAAAATTTTATAGCTTTTATTAAAGGTTTATTAAAAATTATAGCTAAGTTATAATAATATTATTTAACCTTATAAAAATTAATATAATTATAAAATACCTATTAAAAAAAATATTAAAAGTATTTAATATATTATACCTTAGGTTTATAAAGTAGCCCTTATTAAAATATTTTAATTTAAAATTATATATATAGTTATAAACTAATGCCTTAAGATATGCTATTACTAAAATATTATTTTAATTAATAAAAAATATATAATAGTATTTAGTTACTTTTTAATTTTATAAGTTAAAAAATATAAAAACCTATTATAAAACCCATAACTTTAAAATACTTGTAATTATAAAATACTTTTAAGTTTAAAAATATTATTTTAAAAATAATAAATTTTTTATTAAAGTGCTTATAAACCATAATAATTTATAATAATTTATAATAATTAAAAATTTAATAAAAAGGCAAGCGCAATAGGCTAAAAAATTTATAACTTTTAATTTTATTATTAAGTATTATTTAGGTGTAAAAAACCTAGTAAATACTTTAAGTAAAAAAGTAAATTATATTTTTAAAAAAGGGGAAAAAAAAGCTATAAATAAAATAATTTTTTATAAATTATAAAAGTAATTAAATAATTAAATATTATTATATTTTAAATTTAAGTTATAAATTAATATATAAGTAGCTATAATTAATAAAAACTAATATATAAATAAATTATAACTAAATATTAAAAAACTACTATAAATAGCCTAAAACTATAATAAAAGGTTTAAAAAAATAAAAAGTAATTTTATAAATTTAAAACACGTAAAAAATTTTAAGCACTAAAAAATAGTAAATAATAATTTATTATATTTTAAAAACTAAGTTTATATATTAAAGTTAGTAATATTATATAAAAAAATTATAAAAGTAAATTATAATAAACCCTAAGGCAGATACTAAGGTATTAATATTATTATTATAAATATTTTATAAAGGTACTATTAGCTAAATATAACTAAATATATTAAAAAGTATATTAAAAAATATAATAAATACTAATAAATTGTAATTTATAAATATAAGTTATATAAACTTTTAAAATTATTAAATTTATTAAAAGCGCCTATAAAATAAATTAATATAAATTTTATTATTAAATTACTACTTATAAAATATAATAAGCACGTGTATAATATTATTCTAGTAATAATTAAAATATATACTAAATTTATATAATATATTTTTTACTTAAAAAGTATTAATATAAAATAACTTATAAATACCCTTATAAATAATATTTTTTACTTTATTAATATATTAAAAAATATAGTTAATAACTATAAAAGCCTTTTTATTAATATATTTTAGGCCATGCTAAGCCACTACCTAGGCATAAAATAAAAATTATTTATTATATATTACCTATAAATAAATAGCTAAACCAAGAAATAAAACTAAGTTTTTAAATATTATTTTTATACTTATATTAACTAGTACTAAAATAATTAGTTATATTAAATTAAAATAGTATAATTTATAAATAATAATATATATAAATAATTTATAGGTTATATACTTACTAAGGCCCTTATAAATTTAAAAATTATTATATATATTAATATTAAGGGACCTAAGCACGTGTTAAATATTAAACTTTAAAAAGTTATAAAATTTAAGAAAATTTGCGTAAAGCTAAAAAAGTAATTATAAAAATTAAAAAAGGTAATAATTATATAATATAATAAAAAGTATAAAAAAATAAGTTTTAAAGTTAATAACTATATTATACTTTATATAAAAAATATTAAGTTTATAAAATTAAATTATAAATTAAGTAAAATATTTATTAGCCTATTTTTAATAATTATAAAATAAAAAAGGTAATTATATAAGCTATTACTTTTATTAAACATGCACTAGTTATATAATATTTTTATATTATATTTTTAAAACCTTACTAAGGTAATTTATTTTAAGTATTAAATATTAATTTTATATTAGTAAATAGCAAGAAAGAATACTTTATTAAAAAAATTTTTAATATTTATAAATATAAAAGCAAAGTATAATACCTTATAAAGTAATAAAATTAAAATAATATAAAAAATAATATATAAAAGCTAAAGGCTTATATAATTAAAATTATAATACTTAATAAGTTTAAGTAATCCTATAAAAATAAACTATAAAAAGTAAAAAAAAATATACTTAAAAGTCTACTTTTTACAAGCTATAAGTAATTATAAAAAAAAGTATATTTTATTTTTACTAATTAATAGCGCCCGCAGGGCCTTTAATAAAAAAAATAAAATAAAATAAAAAATAAAATAAAATAAAAAATAAAACTTAAATAAATACCTAGGCGGCGCGGCGCGTAAAACCCTAAATATTTAATATAAAAATAATGCCTAGTAGGGCACTAATACTAACCCCTAATATAAAAGCTAATTAAATAATAACCTTAAATAATACTATAGTATAATAAATATTAAACTAAAAAAAATATAAATTTATAATAAGGTTAATAATATAATATAAAATAAATTAAATATATAAATATATAATTAGCAGCTAAAACCATGCTAGTATAAAAAGTAAAAATAATTATTAAAATAATAATAATAAATAGCCTAAAGGTATAAATAAAAACTACATATAATATTAATATAAATAATATTAATAAAATATAATTATAATTTATAAGTAATAATATTATTATAAACCACACGGGTATTAGCTAAAAAAAAAATTAAATTAAATATTAATATAATTAAACTAATAAAAAAGGTAACTATGCTTATAGTTATAATAACCTAGATAATTATAAAAAGGGTATTATAAGCTTTTTTTAATATTATAATATTTATATTTTTTTTATAAATTATTATTATTAATATATATAATATTATATAGGCTTAAAACCTAAAATAATTTTAGCTAAATTATAATTATATTAAATATAATATACTTTACTAGGGTCCTATAATTATTTTTATAATAATTATACTTTTTACCCGCGGGCTTAATATATTTAAAATATTAAATTATTACCCACGCACGAGAATAATAATTAATTTTTTAAGTAATAAAAAATATATATTAAAAATAGCAAGCCTAAAGTAAATTAAGGGGTAGTAAAGTAAGGAAGGCCAGGGCAGGTATTAAAAAAGCTAGGGCTAGGGCTAAAAATTATACTAAAAATATAAAAAAAATAATAATAATAAAATTAATAATAAAAATAGCGGGGGCGGTAGCGCGGGCATAATAAAAATAAGTAATTTTAAAAAATATATTAGTAATTAATATTATAAAGCATAAATAAGGAAATATAGTTCTTATATATTAAAAGTAAAATAAAAAATAAAGGCTAAAACTAAGGCTTAACTACTATAATAAAAAATATAAAATAAAATACTATAATAAGCTAAATAATTATTAATAATAGTATTTAAAGCGTAATATAAAACTATATTAAGTATTAAAGTAAAAAAAAATATAAAGTAAAAAGCAAGCATAAAAGATTTTAAAAAATAAAATAATATTAAAAATATATAATAAAATAAAGGCTATAATAAAAGTAAATTATATTTAATTTAATTACTAAAAATAGTTTTAAAAATATAAAAATAAAAAAAATTAAATATAAAAAGCTTATTAATTAAATTAAAAAGGCAAGTACATAGTAAGGTATAAAAAAAAGGTAAATAAAAGGCTAATATAATAATATATTAATAATTAAAATAAAATAACTATATATTATAAATAACTACTAAAAATATTAAAAAAAAGTATAAAAATAAAAAAATTTAGTTATTTAAAGCTTAAAGTTATATTATAATAACTAAGTATAAAATAAAATAAAATATACAGGCCTAATAATACTAATATATAATTAATATTATTAAAATAAATAATACCATGCTTAAAAAGTATAAAAAAAAGTAAATATAAGGTATTTTAACTTTAAAAATATAATTAAATAATTAAAAAGTAATAAAAATATAATAAAAAAAATATATACTTATAAAAGCTATCTTGCTTTAGGTATTAAAAAAATCTAAAAAAAAAAAAAATTATAAGGCGCTTTAATATTAAGACTAAGATACTACGCCTAGTTACCGCAGGTAGTAATATTATATTTATACTTAATAATAAAGTAAGGTAATTAAATTAATTTTTACCCCTAACTTTAAATATAAATTATACATAAATTATAATACTTTATAAACCTAAAAGTAGCTTATTTTATAATACTTAATAAGATTTATAATTTAAATTACTTTTTATAAAAAAAAATATAAATTTATAAATTATAAGGGCGTGATTACTTAAAAAAATACTATTATTATTATTATAGTATTATAACTATATAATATTATAATAATATAATTTAGTAGCCTAAGGCTACTTAATAAAAAAACTTTAGTATTAATTTAACCACGCGCTAAGGTAGTAGTTAATTATATAATATATAAAATACTAAGTTTAACTTAAAACTTTAACTTAAAAAATTAGTAATTAGTTCTTACTATAAATACATAACACTTTTCTATTGCAGTAATTCACGTTCTCTTAATCTCAGCGTAGTATACAAAAGCGCCTCACAATAGCCTAATAAAAATACTAGATAAAATAAAGTTTTAAAGTTTTATTAAAATATTAAAGTTAGTGGTAATAAATTTAGCATAAAAAATTAAAATTCTAGCTACTTAACTATTATATTTTTATAATTTTTATATTTTTATACGTTTTATATAACTTTAGCGTGTTAATACTAGGGGGCTATGTTATAATAAAAAATTAATAGGCTAAAAAAGCTATTAAAAGCCTTTAGCCTAAATTAGCTTTATTCCCCGCGCTTATTTTAAAAAGGCTAGTATTATTATATATTACTTTTTTTATTAAAAATTTTATATATAAATTATTTCTTAGCTAGATTTACTTATTATTTTATAATATTATTATTTATCTTATAATATTTTTATTTTATCTCCATAAGTAGCTTCTCTAGCCTATCCAACAAAAGTACTATAAACCTCCCGCTATAAAAAATAATTAATTTTTTAATAATAATAATTAATAAAAAGTTAAAAAAATTCTTACTAAGCACACTATGTGTTATAGTTAATATAACACACTAGTAACCTAATTTTAGTAAAATAAAAAGAATATAGTTTTAAAAGTAACTAATAAAAACTATCTTAAAATCTAGCTAGTGTTAATAACCTTATTAAAAATTTTAAAAATTAGGAGGATAATTAGGATAATCCTGGTAATAAAAAAGAAATACTTTAACCTATTTTTATACGCCTTTTTTTTACTTTATATTTTTTTACCTTTTTTTTTACTTTTCCTTGCAAGTTTTATTTACTATACCTAGCTTTACTTTTTAGCTATTTTTTTACTTTTTTTTATAAATTTTATTTACTATACCCCGCTTTAGATTTTTTATATTATGTTTTTTTTATATTTTTTATTATATTATATTTTTTTTATATTTTAACTTTTTTATTTTTTTTAACTCCCTAAGGGGTATTCTTAGTATTTTATATTTATTTTAGTAAGGCTTAATGTTTTTTACCCCGCGCCTAATATAACATATATAGCTTTTTTTTATGTTTAACTAACTTTATTACCTTATTTTCTCCCCTTTTACCTTACCACTTTCTATCTTTTCCTTTTTTTAACTCTTTATTTATAAGTTTTATTTATCCTTTAATTTTTTATTTACCATGGTGAATAAAAATTCCGCTACTGGTTTATTTAACTTAAATAATACCTTTTTAAATAAAAAAAAATAAAAACTTAAAAAATTATTTATAAGCTTAAATAATAAATTAAGTTTTTTAAAAATAATAAAGCCCTTTTTATTATAAACTAAAAAAAAATTATAAATTATTTTAAGGCCTATATTAAATAGCTTAAAATAATAAATAATAATATNAAGCCTTTAGCCTAAATTAGCTTTATTCCCCGCGCTTATTTTAAAAAGGCTAGTATTATTATATATTACTTTTTTTATTAAAAATTTTATATATAAATTATTTCTTAGCTAGATTTACTTATTATTTTATAATATTATTATTTATCTTATAATATTTTTATTTTATCTCCATAAGTAGCTTCTCTAGCCTATCCAACAAAAGTACTATAAACCTCCCGCTATAAAAAATAATTAATTTTTTAATAATAATAATTAATAAAAAGTTAAAAAAATTCTTACTAAGCACACTATGTGTTATAGTTAATATAACACACTAGTAACCTAATTTTAGTAAAATAAAAAGAATATAGTTTTAAAAGTAACTAATAAAAACTATCTTAAAATCTAGCTAGTGTTAATAACCTTATTAAAAATTTTAAAAATTAGGAGGATAATTAGGATAATCCTGGTAATAAAAAAGAAATACTTTAACCTATTTTTATACGCCTTTTTTTTACTTTATATTTTTTTACCTTTTTTTTTACTTTTCCTTGCAAGTTTTATTTACTATACCTAGCTTTACTTTTTAGCTATTTTTTTACTTTTTTTTATAAATTTTATTTACTATACCCCGCTTTAGATTTTTTATATTATGTTTTTTTTATATTTTTTATTATATTATATTTTTTTTATATTTTAACTTTTTTATTTTTTTTAACTCCCTAAGGGGTATTCTTAGTATTTTATATTTATTTTAGTAAGGCTTAATGTTTTTTACCCCGCGCCTAATATAACATATATAGCTTTTTTTTATGTTTAACTAACTTTATTACCTTATTTTCTCCCCTTTTACCTTACCACTTTCTATCTTTTCCTTTTTTTAACTCTTTATTTATAAGTTTTATTTATCCTTTAATTTTTTATTTACCATGGTGAATAAAAATTCCGCTACTGGTTTATTTAACTTAAATAATACCTTTTTAAATAAAAAAAAATAAAAACTTAAAAAATTATTTATAAGCTTAAATAATAAATTAAGTTTTTTAAAAATAATAAAGCCCTTTTTATTATAAACTAAAAAAAAATTATAAATTATTTTAAGGCCTATATTAAATAGCTTAAAATAATAAATAATAATATTATTATTACCTAGTCCAAGGGCATGACTAATAATTTATTTTAATTAAACTAGGCTACTAAAAGTAATTATAAAAATATTTTTAATAATAAACCCTTAATATAAATTAAGATTTTTTAAAAAAAGCTTATTATTAAAACTAATTTAAAAAAATAAGTACACTAAGTTAAAATATTAATTAAAATTAATAATAAGCACTTTTATAATTATTTAAATAATATTTTATAATTTAAATAATTTTTTATATTTATTTATTTATACTACGATGCATTTATTAATAAAAATACTAAAATATTAATTAACCTAGCTTTAGTTAGGCCCATTTTTAGTATATTAAATATTAATAAAATTATAAAAATTTTAATAAGTATTTTTAGTAATTACACCCTGTTTATATATAAATTAATAAAAACTAATTTTTAAGCTAGTAAAAGTTATGTTTTTAAGCCTATTATACCCTAGCTAAAAAAAATATTATTTAGTATATTATAATTAATAATAATTAAATGCTTATTTTTAAAAAAAATATTAAATAGTATTTTAATTTTATATAATTTAATAATAAGGCCTGTTATAAAAAGTTTTAAAAGTTAGCTAATAACACCTGTTTAAAATATAGTAAAATATACCTATTTTTTTATTACTTTTAAATTAATTAACTAGAAATAAATACAAGCTAAAAAATTTTAAAAATTTAAGTTAATTACTAAACTTTATAAAAAATTACTTATTTAATAACCTAAAAATACCTTTACATAGGAAGTTACTACCCTAGGCTTTAATAAACTTATTATTATTATTAATAAAATTATTTTTAATATAATAAAGGCACTAACTATTATAAATATAGTTATATAAAAAAAATGTAAAAACTTAGTAAATAATATTAAAGCTTAAATCAAGGTTATTAAAGTAATTAAGTTTTTAATAAAAAAATATAGCAAGCGTGGTATTGTTATCACTGTTATAGTATTACAACTGCGCAGTGTTGCAATAACACAATCCAGCGGCCTAAGGCCGCCGGGCGGAGAAACTTTAGTGCTAAACTAGCCGCGTGCTAAGGTAGCAGCCAGTTATATAATATATAAAATATTAAGTTTAACTTTAAACTTTAACTTAAAAAAATTAGTAATTAGTTTTTATTATAAATATATAACGCCTTTTTTATTATAATAATTTATATTTTTTTAAGCTTATTATAATATAAAAACATAACTTATAATTTTAATTACTTTTTTTTTAAAAAAAAAACTTATTTTATATAATAATTAAATAATAAACTTAATCCCAGGGGCTAGTAAATAATACTTTAAAAAAGTAATTATAAATCTTAATTTAATAATTAACTAATATACTTAAAAAATTTATAAATTTTTAACTAAAAAATCCTAAGGGCACCCTTATTACTAAATTTTAAATTATATAAAAAATATTAAAATATAAAGCGCCCGCCTAGGGGCAAGAAAATAAAAATAATAAAAAAATTATTAAAAAATTATAAGTAATATTAAAAGTAATTTTAGTAAAAAAAAAGGAATTACAAGAGTAAGAATATTATAAAAAAAAATATTAATAAATTTATACCTAAATTAAAAAGGCATGCTAATAAATTATAAGGGCTAAAGCTAACTAATAAATATATAATATATTTATTTAATTTATTAAGTAACTAATAATCCCGCGCTAAATAAACTTTAATAACCTTATAATTTTAAAAAAAACTATTAAAGGGGTTATAATAATAATAATATAATTTAAAAAAAAACTTTTTAAAAAAAATACTATTTATAAAACCATACTAGATAAATAATATTAAAAAATTTAATAAYTAAAAGTTAAATATAAAAATATACTTTAAAACCTTTTTAACTTACTACTTAAATAATAATTATAAAATATTTTAATTTATTAGATTTTTAGTAAAGAACCGTAAATAAAAATAGTTTAATATTTATAAAGTAAAAATTATATTTATTTAAAAAAAAATTTTTAACATGCTAGTTAAAATAATTAATAATAAAATAATACTAGTTAATAACTTGCTAATTAAGTAAGGTAATATAAAGTAATAACTATAGTAAATTATTAAGTAATTTATATAATTACTAAATTAAATTAAGAAATACCTATTTTATAAGTATAAAAATAATTAATATTAAAAATACTTATACTAAAAAATTCTAAAAAATATATAAAAAAAGTTCCTTATTTATAAATATTAAAAACTAAAATATTATAATAATATACCCAAGTAAAAAAAAATAATTATAAAAAGAAAGTTTTTTAATTAAACTTATATAAGGCTATTAGTAATTAAAGTTAAGGTATTTTTTATTACTAAAAAAATATAAAAGTAAATACTAGTATAAAATAACCTAATAATTTAAATAACTTTTTATTTATAAAAAAGCTATACCTAGGTAAATACCTAAACTATAATTATATTAAATACTTTAAGTAATATTACTAGTTACTAGGTAAAGGTTAAAAAAAA